>NC_092367.1:15389288-15702383 GCF_030848805.1 Temnothorax longispinosus | reverse complement strand
ACACCACTGTGGTTTTTACCCCTCCAGTTGGACATTTATTTCGATTTATAATACAAAACTCGCTGTATTTATTTACTTTGATTATGCTTATTGTTTCGATTTATTGCTATTCTCGTCGAACTCATTGTCAGATGTGTCGTTCTCAGATATATTTACAATTCGTGTTGTGTCTAGACTGATTCTAATGTGGAATCATATTATAGGTATACATTCTGAATACCTTCGCTTTTCGAGATGCGTCAGCGAAGATGTTGCGAGTTTTAATCGGATCGTGATAGGTACATGAATTTTGTTTCAATCGAATTCACGTCTATTTTCAAAATTAATTTTCATTTAGCTACGATCTACGAAATTATTTGACCTTTTTCCCCGGACGGGTTTTGGCGGAAGCATGATTGGCACTGGCTCGAATAAATATCGGCCGAACGAAATTTGACAAAACGGCAGTATATATAGGAGATTGCATGCCACATCGATGTACGAATATCTGCATGGGCGGTGGTGCAAACGCGCATGATGCTGTACAAACTGACGCAACCGCAAAATGCGTATTTCGCGAGCATATTGATCAAAAATGTGTAAAAATGTACCGTGAAAAGAACATCTTTTATCGTACGGACTTATATTCAGTCACGAAGTGTAAGTAATTACTACACCTACTAAATATTAGGTGATTTACAACAAAAAGCAAAAATAATAGAAGAATATTTCATTTATTTTAATTAGATACAATCAATATGAAAAAAATTAAACATAATTAAATATTTCTCTCTATATTATGTATTTTACAATTTTGATCTCAATGAAAAATGAAATTCGTATACAGACTGAGATGTGAAAGAGAATTTCAATTGATAATATACCTAAAAAAAATAAGAAAAATGCAGCGTGCCATGGAAAGAGAAAGCTCAGTCGAAGATTAAAAGATGTCTTAATTCCTATCCGAATGATTCAGGAGTAGCTAAAAGTGAAAGAGGAAACACAGAAATTAGAGAACATTTACAATACGGTACTTTCCTAATGTGGCAACATTGAAATACATAACTGTAAATTGCAATCTTTTCATTAAACTTATCGTGCACCGTACGCGCAGCTTGTTGCGGTTTTAGTGTTCACCATATTCGAAACATGCTATTGCGAAAAGTTTCCGTTGCATGCGTCACTAATAAATCTCGGAATACGTAAGCGACGGTCGTGTTATCAAGCCGACGCGCTCCATTAAATCGGGGCGACGACGTAGCAATGGTCTTCGCTCTTCGCTCACACAACTTCGCCCTCATCTCTGCGAAGATAGCACACTATTTTTAGAATTTCGATATAATTGATAGAGTTTTGGTTCTATCTTAAAGAATTTCTGGATTTTTGACACGTTTTAAAAAAGTTCTGACGATTAAATATACAAAATGTATGATTCGAAAATATTGGTTCCCATCTTCACGTTTTTGGTATAAAAATTAATAACATTTTATATAAATCAGAATTGGAGTCATATACTTTTCAATAGAAGAACTCTTAAGGGATTCCTATAGCCGGGTCTGTAATACCGACATTTGTTTTAACCTCAACTTGCGAAAACATTCGCTTTATATAAAAATTCTACAATGTATTGTTACAACAAGACTGTGGCCAGCGGATTACATCTAAAAATACGATATTGTTGTCAGAATTAGGTTTAGACTCTAAACAAAAAAGTTATCTGTGCAAAATGAAGTGGGGCGCGTGCACTTTTAGTGTACGTTTGCAATAATCATTTTTCTCAGATAACTTTTTTGTTTAGAGTCTAAACCTATATTCTGACAACGGTATCGTATTTTTAGATGTAATCCGCTGGCCACGCCACAGTCTTTTTGTAACAATACATTGTAGAATTTTTATATAAAGCGAATGTTTTCGCAAGTTGAGGTTAAAACAAATGTCGGTATCACAGACCCGGCTACAATTCTCTTATACGTGACTTAAACTGTAGATTTTCCGTAGTGGCAGTGAATATCGAAACGCAGCCTCAGTAAGAACGCTAGACTCTGAAAACAATTTTTAACTGTAGATATTAAAAAATTTCTACCCGTAACAAATTTCTAAATTTGAAAATTTATTAAGTAAAATCTTTTATTTTTATTAAGATTTTGATATGAATCAAATTATCGACTCGCAAAAAAGCAGATAAAATACTCATAATCGAACAAAGGTCTAAGGAGATATAATATTTATATAACAGAACTAATGATCTAATTAGGTCCTAATTAGGTTCTAAATAGTTCTCTTTATTGTATTTCAAACTCGTATTGATTTAAAACTTTATTTAATGTAAAATAATGATGGTTTTCCATATAAATAAAAATTCTCTGTCTCTTTTTAGTTATAATATACCGAAAGAAAACAGATTACTAGCTATTTATACTAACTAGATTTAGATCAAGCAAATGCGGACAAATGCAAATGAATAATTTGCTTCAGTGAATGTGAATGGCGCCGCCCAATACTACTTAATGAAGCAAGTTGTTCATTCGCGTTTGTTCGCGCTCGTTTGCTCGATGGTCTCGACCCTGCTTAACACGCGTTGTGGCACCATCGCCGATAGCCCGTGCGTCAATAATCTGCCGAAAACGTATCACTTAGCGCATTGGGTCGTGTTGCCTGTGTGCAAAACTGCGCTCACGGAGAGACAGACGTTGTTCCATTAATCAGCCGAAAGCGCGCGTTTCTCCGGGAATTAATTATCCGTCGCGCTCGTCTGCCATTAGTTTGGGATAATCGAATTTCCAGTGCGCGCGGCATCGCGCGCGACGCACCCAGAGAGGCAGAGAGATAGAATCCCAACTCTCGTATATTAAACTAATTTAAACGCGAGTGCGAGTTCCACTCTCGTTCTCGTTCCCGCCCCTTCCCCACCCCTCCCTCCTTTCTCTATCTCCCCAACCTCTTTCTCGATTTTCGCAGTTAGTAATGGCAATAAACAAACGGGACGCACAAGCCGCGAGGCACGCGCTATTTGCTATCGATTATCGGGGGACCAAAAAACAACAGCGATACACCGATGGAATTGCGGCAAACATCGCGATACCGTCGCGCTAGAAATGCCAGCCGATTGAAATCGCAGAAAGCCAAACGATATTATAAAACGAGCGCGAGTGAACCGAATAGTGGTATGGCGATCGATCGTTTAATGAAAACACCAACGTGCGTTTTGTTCGGGTTTTTTTTCCCGTTTTTTTTTCATCTGCATCCGCTCTCTAATTTCGTTGCACCGTCGGCGTCGCAGCCGCCGATATGCAATAGCAGTTATTACGCGTAAATAAATAACGTACGCCCGTTGTAAGCGACGGAATATCGCAATGGCCTATCGATCATCTCGCTGCTTAATTATAGCAGCGAGTGGGATTCAATCGCGTCGATGGTTCCTGATTAATTCAGCGCCGACCGCAGATATTTAGGCCGGCTTTGTTCTGTATTGAAAGGTCGTGAGTTCGCGTAACGATGTCACGAATTCGCGTCGTGAGATGTTTGTTCCCGTTACGTGTTTTATTTATTAAAGACAGAGGCGTTGCCCGTATGAAGATGAAGAAGAAACAGCCCTTACTAAGAGAGTAGCCTGACACAGTAGAAAAAAAATCAAACACGGCTAAAAAGATATCATTGAAATAACAATGGTACGTTTTGCACGATTAATTTATATTGCGAAAGCATACCTATTATTTAAATATAAATCGCACACAGAAATAAATAAATTTGATTATATTTTATGTAACATACAGACTGTTTCTCTCTATTTGCATAATCTTGCGAGTTCTTTAGTACTTATAGTATTAATAAAATTCCACACAGAGAAGAAAAATTGGAACACATTGTAGTAAAAGTAAAAGATTTCCAAATAACTTTAAATAATCATTAAAATCATATTTTAACAAATGTTTCTTTTTGCATCTGGTTCGTTTGTAATAGTTTACTTTATGATAAAATTTGAAAACTTGCTCGTGATATTAAGGGTACACAGTTTATTTAAAAAAGTTTGCAAGAGCATAAATCGCACAAATGATGAAGTCGAGAAACAATTTGAATAACCGCGAATGTGTTATTTAACCTCCCGTCCGCAAATAAATTTGATGGTTAACCACGAATATATGATTGACGGATGTAGATCGCCAAATGCATCTGTCAAATCTGATTAAATTAATTAATTAGAATCGTTGTCATGGAACGAGATGACGTGCGGAAGTGCGAGGTAAACCGCTACGCAATCAAATGAAAAGTAAACACTGCATATGGGGGTGTTCGAATGAGATCAGCATAATCGAGTATCAGCACGCGACGTGAAATGACGGTGCATGATAATGTAACATTTCGTAAATGTAATTATATTGTAATAATTCCGAATCCGGAACAATCCTTCATTATTATATGTAATCCATTGTTAATCTACAAACGTGCTGATAGATAAACATATATTACGTATTAATTAACGCAAAATGCACCCAAGAATTTAGATACACATCACTTTGTATGCTCATAGTTAATATGCAACAACAAAATCAATGGAATATTATGATTTGGAAATGTTTTTTTTTTTTGCAAATTAGAAGGCATTTATTAGAAATAAAGACATTATACTATATTTATAAAACAAAATCAAGAGACACGGTAGTGTTTCGCGCCAAGTACGCGCGGAGCGAGACCGCACCGTGACTCTTTTACGCGAACGTATTCTCTTCGTGAGAATCTTATAAAATAAATAATTCTTGATTAAAACATAAAATTAGTAAACTGCTCTAGATTACGTGTTAACTATAATGCTCTATTCCACTCAGTTATTAATAAACTCCCGTTGAAATTTCCATTTTATTTTTTTTATGAAAACTCGATATTGATACCTGATGTGTGATAAAGTAGGTTTATAACATTATATATTATAATGTTTGTTTAAAAGTTAAATATCCAACAGATACGTTACACTTTATATCGAACTGATCAGTGGAACAATGGAATGTACTGACGTCTATGACCTCTTTTCTATATAATGATATGAGACATAATGGTGCTCTGATGTGCACGTGTGATAGCATAAATAAATGAATATTTTATGCCATAATCGCAAACGCGTGCGTCCTTTGATCATTGGCTCGACCCGTGCAGGGCGCAACTTTGTAGCAAATCAGCTAAATGCGCTTGCTAACATATTCAGAGGAAAATTAATTAATTTTCAACTATTAATATAGTCCGTGCTGTGGAAACATAATTTCCATAAATACATATTTAATTTAAAAAATATATATAATGGAGATTTAAAACTATTTTGAAAATAATTTACAGAATGTCTTGTGGATGTTCAAATTCAGTTTTGTTGCTCTATATAAGTTTTCATTTTTTTTTTATTACTAAATATAACTTCGTTTTGAAAAGAAGTTGCTTTAATTGTATAAGTACATATTTAAAATATACTTATCTAGATAGTTTAACTCATTTTCGTAATTCTCGAAATTGACCGTCTCATCTAAATAACGATCATATTTCCCAGAAATTAATACATGCAATCTCGGCATTAAAATATTTGAGGAAAAAAACTTGATGCTTTACAATTGATAATAGCAATTAACATATTGATCATTCAACTTACAAAAATTATTTTTATTATATACGTTCCCGTATACGATAGTACCATTAAAGTACAGTTGCTTAGAGTAACGGCGTTACGCAACCGTTGCGAGAGCGAAAAAGTTTTTCCCCATGTTTTGAAGTAATATAGTACGCGAAGTAAAACCACAAAGAAGACGAGCTGACTAACATGGTTGCATCGACTACGAGCGGTTGCAACGACAGCGACAACGACGCGAATCGATCGTGTACGTGTATAAGGGAGGTTTTTTGTGACTCACATGGGAAGCTGACTGGGGGATGAGACTGAGCATTGTGCGCGTTATGGGGGTGCCTCGGGGTTGGAACACGCTGCCTGCAAAAGCAGAGAACCGCCGCCGTTACCAGGCCGCCCATGCTGAGTATCAGAAAAACAACGGCGATGGCGAACCAAGTAGTCTGCATGCCTAGGATCGTCGATGCCTCGGAATCTGAAGTTACAATAAAAATACATTAAATCTCATAAAAGTTTAATTTCAAAAAACAGAGATGCTTCAAATTGATCGAAGTGTAATAAAAATGGTAAGGGGGAAAATGTGGCAATTATTAAATAATTCTGTAAAATTAATTAACCTTATTAATTTATAAATTAAAGCCATTATAAAAAATACGGAAAAAGATGTTATCTAAACGCGTGAGAAAAATATTACATAATAAAAGTTACACAGCGTAATATAACTGTCTTTTATAACTTTAATCAACTTTATAAAACGAGATATCTGCACAGTTTCGATTTTCATCAACTTTTATTAGAAAAGAGATTCTTTTCTTTGTAGTAAACAATGCATCACAAAAGATAATAAAAAGAAAATTGAAAAAGACAGAGTGAACTTCTTGTTAAAGCGCAAATACTTGATAATTAAACGCGTTTCATCAAAGATCTGACCTGACACGCGTGCACTTCCGTCGAATCAGGAAATCGATATAGCAATATGTACTTCATGTTTTACCGTTATAACCCACGATATCCGTAAATAACGTGAGTAATAAAAAATTTTATGGCCGGCATTAATTTTTGAATGAATCGATGATCGTTACGATAGTAGTAAAGTAAACGATATGGTTGCTCGTAGTGTACGATGCATAAAATAACAGAGAAAGCTACATACACGTAAATAATAAATTTCGCGAACTTTTTCAGAATTGTTAAAGAATTATGACCCAGTAGTTACGCTGCATCCTTTAATAACTCGCATTTAAAGATGTATGTCAGATAGCTATATGTAGCATAATTTTGTTTTCTTGATTAAACAGTGTAGAGCTAGTCTCAGAAATTATTCATAAACAACATGGTATCATTGGGACAGAAAAAGCGTAAAAATCGCAATTTTGTCCCATTTTTGTACTTGATATTGTTTAAATAAATTATTAAAAAATTGAAAAAAAATATAACCCAGAAAATCTTAAAAAACCGTAATTGCAATTCTCGATGTCATAGAAGTGTACCATAAAACTTTCATTCATTTTTACCGTACATGAGCAGAGATACATATTATGATATTTACATGGGAAGTATATATCTATATATATACAATTTCTGTAACTTTTAAAGCAAATATCTCAGAAACGGATCGGACAATCGATCGCAAATTTAACACAGGTTTTTGGGATATAAAGTGCACAATCTCTGTAAATTTCAGCTTTATCCTATTATTTTGACATATAAGTGACATGCATCTTTAAAAGTTATTTGAAATCTAGGTATATATTTTTATATATTGTTTACGTAATATTGCTCGTTGTTATAAGCCGGGAAATGATGGAAATTAATTGTTTGCTAATTGAAGTCGGAAATTGTGACAGGAATATGGCGAATTAACAAAATATATCTATAGAATATGCTAAATTCCTGCGAGCGCAAGCATTATGCGACAAGTTTGTAATTTACTCTGCCGCTATTGCGAGTTACTCTTGGATATGTAATGAATACACGGCAATTAACCTTTTCAGATGTCGACGCATGCGTACCTTCAACCATTAACATAAATGTTATGTAAATTTGGTTCGCGCGCATTTACAACCGTTTCTCTCCTACAAAATTGTAACAATTTTCACACACGTACAAAAATCAGGGAAATCAATTTTATCGTTATACAACGCTCGGTAAATTATCGGTATACCGTATATAACCGTAATTATCCGCGAGGTGAAAAAAAAATAGAAACTCTGAGTTTATCAATGAAAGAAATTAAATCTTGCTTTCCATAAATTACGCGAAATTTAATAAATAAAATTATTACCGACACATAATATATACACGTGCTCACCATACTTTATGAAACCTTTATATTTCTGTAAATGAGATTTATGAATTGTACAAATTTATCTCATTTTAACCATTTCATTCCCGAATTAAAGTTATTTACAACTAACTTTTGCTGGTAAAATATTTTTGAAATTTACATTTTTTCATTACATTTTTGAAACTAACGTATGAGTAATCATACTAAATCATGCGAGATTATATCTTTACGATCTAAATCGCTTTGCTCATTAAATATAGCGTGTCTTAAAAGATACGTATACATAGTTCCTTGATATACACCTTGATGGCGAACATATTGATTTCATGTTAACTAGCATATCATTACCGTCTGTAATGTTAATTACTAGCATTCAAAATAATAATATACAATACAGCGTCATCAACGATAAACTGTTCTAATTAGGATAGACAGATTATAAATCTATTATTTTGTAATTATTATTTTTCTAATATTTTTATTCTAATGTCAGCTAACATTAATTTTCAACACCTGAGTTTAAACTTCTACGTTTAAAATTGTTAATAGCAAAAGATCAAGTCTCGAAAGAATAATAAACTTGTAGTAATTAGAACTCACTGGCACAAAGGGTGGAAGTGGCCTCATCAGATCCATCGCCACAGTGATTCACGCCGTCACAAAGGAGATCCGTCTCGATGCAGAATTCATTCAGAGTGCATCGAAAATCTTTGCATGTGTGCTCTGAAAAATGACAGAATATTTGTTAATGCGCAGAGAAAGTATTTCCATAACTTAATTTTTTTTTTAATAAATATTTTTCTTACGTTTCTCGTAAATTTACTTTATCATATTTTGTTTGAAAAGATGTTACGTTATATCCTGTTTTCTTTTATCTTTTACGTCTATCTAATATATTATACGAGACGTGTGAGTTTAATTACCGTGGTACATTAAAGGCTATCTACAAGTCATGATATACTTTCTTTATCCATTGTATACGCGCGAATGACCTCGTCGAAGGGTTGTGCACCTCTTGAGCTCGAAACGAACCCTCTCTTACAGGCGACGAAGCTTCAATGACAGGCTATTTTGAGAATACACAAGACCGCATATAGTCTTCCACGTAATTTTTCACGAGGCAGACATATTCGTGGCGTTATACACGTGATTATTCTTTGAAAATATCAAATTTTCTTTACAGTAGTAAGTTTCAAAGAAGGGAGATAACTTTATGACTAAAATAGATACGCAATAATACATTTATAATGGTGTAATTTAATTATTTATGAAAGAAATTAATTTCCCGTCACAATAAAAATTTTAAGAATAAATAATAAATTAAAAATTAATAAATAATTAATTAAAAAGTATATTTCGGAATTATATAAAATATATAGAAATAAAACGATATATAATAGCCCACGCACTTGTGAGAAGAAGTCCATCAGAGTCTAACATACAATGTAAACACTAACAAGTAAATACTATATATGCATTCCGATATTCACTGTTAGTACTTTTTTCAATAAGATATCTAATGTCTTGAAACTTAAAATATATTTTTCTCGAAAGTACTCTGGATGGACATTATGATCGTTTTTCCCCTTTCATTTACAATGTTAGAGATCAAATTAGCAACAAAATTTTATAAATTCTAACAAAAATTTATTTCTGATTTTATTCCCAAAATGCACATTTTATTTTGTTCTAACTCTATCTATATTTTACTCAAAAGAGAAAATACATTACTTAAAATATTTTAGGGAGAATAGATATATAAATTGCACTTGATACACATTTAAACGAAGCATAACAAATCTAAATTGCTTCGACTTATACGTTATTGATAGCATAATGAATGAATGTTCGTGCACATTCAACGGCGCTTATAAAGAACAAATTTAACCTTTAGAGGACGGGCAAGTTTTTTCATGACTTTTTATGATTTTTATTTATAACTTCCATATATGTGTTAAAATGGTATACTATGAAAACTAAGCGAGTCCCGTGGAGCCTAAAAATAGGCTTCCCGTCCTCTACATGTTAATGAGATGTCTGATGAGATTGCGGGATGATATGATTCATTAGCTGGCGTGCAATTTGAATATCGGTCATCTGCCAGGTTACAGTCCATCGCGCTATTTAATATGAAAATTACTAGCAATCGAATAAATTCTGCTATCGCATCGCGGAGAAATTAGCCTCGACCAGCGAATATAAAAGCAACTGTTTGATTTAATTATAACGACGAGCGCGAAGATACACTCGATATAAAGGCATTCGCGCGCACGCGATTCAATTACGAGGATCACTCGAAACTTGAGTTCAGTATTAAGCTAATGGCTTCGATAAGTTTACTCTTTTGCTTAATGAAATCGTGAGCTTTAATAAACGTTTTGTGCAATGAGCGCGCATACCGCAAACTGTAAATTAAATTGTTTGGTATCAGAATTTAATTTGCAAAAGAGCGCCGAAACTTATTGTTTGATATTTGCTTCCTTCTAATTGTTTGCAACGAAAAAAAAAACAACAAACGAAATCAATTATTTCTCATAGATTGACTTTTGCGTCCTTTACATAAATTCAGTCTCTCATTAATATTAATATTGTGCAATTGTTAATTTCTATATTATAAAATTGATAGAATATGTATTTCGTTTTAATCTTGCGATAATATAGAATTAATGATCAAATATGAAACTGTTTCATGTTTAATAATAACGTTATTTCAAATATTTGATATTTACGCTTTAAAACAATTTTCAATCGCGCGGAAAGAGCATTTCTGACGCATTCTTGGACATCGAACCATCGTAATTCTTGAAGCATCTGGTCTAATTACGGTCCAAACGGTGGAATGCGAGTAATAACGAGCGATAAGTTTCACCGATCGTGAAAAAGCTCATGGTGGGCGGCGAAGACAGCGATTTTCCGCGTTCTCCCGCTAGCAATTATAACTCTTCGAGGGCTTCTAGGATCGCAGAGAAGGTAATAAAAAGTAATAAAAGGATCGGCGAGAGACGATTCGAAAGGATAGGGTATGCGGCAAAAAGGCACACAGATTGCCATATGTAATTTTATGTAATTTAACGTTGAGATTCCTTCCTTTCTATCCGAACTTTCATGATTCGCTGCCATTTGCGGAGTTTTTATTAAAGTTCTGGCTAAAAGAGGGTCCGAGAATAACGCTTTTAGTTAGTAGGACAGTGAGGAGCGATCGTTTCATTCGATAGGCATACATACAGAATTTTCATATGACATTCAGATGTCAAATAATTCCGCCCTTCACGCGCGCGGTACCGAGAACACCGTTTAATATTATAATTATTGTAAATGTAATAATAACTACTGTGGCAATCGCTTTCGTACGTGACGCCAACGTGAGAGAGAAAACGAGAGGAAGGTGACAAGAACGACTGTAGGTATGGACACCCGCGACAGAGTCAATGTTTAACCTTTCGGATTGGCCAATCATTTAACGTTGGACGGTAGACATCGTATACGCTCAAATATGCTCAATATGCCGACGAAATTAACAGTCGTGGCTAAGCAAACGGATGCGCAGTCACGCCGTACCGCTGATGTGCAGTAATACCAAGTGTTATGCACATTGACACGCGCGTGTACTCGCATTTGCACAAGGCTTATAGGCTCGGTAGAGGTTCGCACATGCATATACTGAGAATGGGAATGCACGTGGTAGCTGCGAAATTTGCTCGCCTCCATTCCCATCATATAGGGAACATCAGAAGGACGTAAAATTTTTATCGGTGAGCAAATAGTTTCAAGTGTTTTCTTGAAAAACAATTTTGCGTAATTGACAATCTCTTATATGTAATTACAATGCATTTAATTATTAACGTATATTCTATTTAAATCCAAAACTCGAAACACACCAAAAGAAATATATAATTAAACATTAATGAAATTTTTCTGTAAGCGATATTTTTTATTATTATCGAATTTATTTATTTGAAGATTATTCTGAATTATAAGCCGACTCTTGTAACAAATTTTGAAAATTTACAAATTAAATTGCCTGTATTTTATATCTACTTCTGCACTTGAATATCCGATAGACTGTGTGGGAGGAGAGCGTGAGTGCGCTTGACGTGCAGAAATAAAAATATCGAATTAATTATATTATTAAATAAAGAGATAAAATATCAAAGGTAATTTCCGCATCGGGCTATTAAAACTAAAGCGAAATTCACCTCTCGCCTGCAGGGAGGACCTCATTAAATTCTGTCGTGAGATATAACACTTGCACGCGAAAGCACGTGGAAATGGCACGCCAACTTATACCGAAAAAGATTTCTGTAATCTTTCAAGAGACATGCAATTTCGCAATCTGTGACGTATATACTTGCGATTTTGTTACTGCACGTAGATCATAAAAGATGAACGCATAGCTTTTACTCAAGTATGATGCTTATACAAACGTTTTATAAATATTGCAGTTTTGCAGGTTAAGAAGAATTCCTTTTGAATCTAAAGTACAACGTCTTAGTTTTTGAATTAAAAAGCAGACGTTTTAATATTAGATTGCAATTCTCATAGTTATACTTTTGTAAAAGTAAAGATATTCTAGATTTATAATGCAAATGATATTTTGCATTATGCTCTACATAGTCTATACATTTCAGCGATGTTGTATTATCCAATATTCAATTCAATTTTCTTTCTCTGGATGATTATGTTCCAAGCTTTTTACGGAGCTGCATTACGAATATTTTCGTGTTTTCCCAGCGCTGTTAGTAAGGGTGACATTGTGGACGAGTCCGTTTGCGCATACTGTAAAATGCAAGCCGATCTTTTTTGCACTTTACGTGCAAACTTGTCATCGGGCTTTTGAAATAGAATGTTGCATTGCGCGACATCGATGACACGATTGGGTTAAAAATGTGAAACTGCGAATAGACTGTAACTCTCAATTCGAAAATAAACAACTTATATTTAAGTTGTCAAAAATTTAGCGTGAATATTATAAAATGTTAAATATGCTTCGTATAACAGTTGCTGGAGCGCGACTAGCATATTTTATTATTTAACGTTGTTTCATATACGTGGAAGCCACAAACGCTATCATACATTTAGCAACTCTCAAACGAGCAAGTACTGAAGCGAGCCGCACATCATTGCAATATTTTTCAATATCCAATGGCTACAAGTGACTCTAAAAAGATACTAAACCTATGATTATTAGAATTTATTATTGTTACTCTGCGTTTAATTTCCGATTATAATAACCCATAAACCCAATTAAGGTAATGGCTTTATATTTATTGAAATAGGTAAAACGCGGTTTACTTATTAAAAATAGGAATTAAATGTCGCTACGTTCATAAAATAATTATCATTCTTACATCAAATAAATCTCATCGCACTGAAAATTTTGCGCTGATCTAACTTGCGCAGCTTTGCATATAGGTATGCAAAGCGACTTTTCGATGCTTCGTGTACTCTCCCTTATGAAATTTGAACTGAAAACGCGCGGCTTTGTACATCTGTAAAGGGCCTTCTCTGGCCCTTCTGGTTCTTCTTTCCCTTTTGGATGAGAGGACCTTTCTGAGCCCCCCTCCCCCCTTGGAGAGAGTTCAAAATAGTAAAAAAGAATTTTTGGATTCCTTAAGCAATCAAGTTAAATAATTTTTATCCTAATACAAATTAGTATCATATATATTGGAAAATATCTATTCCAGATTAATTTAGATTGTGTGAGAGAAGGAAAAAGCGTCACTTTGCTCTTTTACGTTGCACCTTATCTCTCTCGTTTTGCTTCATATTTAATCTTATCCGCGTGACAATCCGCTCGTAAAATCGAAGTCGGGGATCGCGTGAGGAGGGTTGTATGTTGCTGTTAAGCCGCAAACGACACACGCTTTTGGCTTAATGATGCCGATGACGATGTTAACAACGATAATGACGATAATCCCAAGATCCCGTTACAACAAATAGCGGTGCGTTTCATTGAGATAGATGAGTCCGATTTTATGGCAATTTGTCTTTTACACGAAATGGCTCGCAAAATGTTAGAAATGTGAAATTTTTAAAGAGAATGATAAGATGCGTTACAGTTTTGGAGTATACAATTTTATAAACATCGTACAAACTGACCATATGTGTAGTTGATTAAAAATTGACCAAAAAATAATGTGTGTTCCATCGCGCAGTAGTAGAGGTACATCTATACACCGTCGTAATACAATGGCATTATCTTTCAATCATTGCCCTATTTACATATGATTAATGCATGATGCTTTAAAAACTATTATAGCATTTTGTAAGCTCGATGACTTTGCGACACCACATTTTACCCGTATACATAATGCATTAACTGCCTTAGCACGGAATTTTTTACTGGCAAAAAAATGTTTTAATAAATCACTTCCCGTTATAATCAACAATTTATTCAAGTAGTAAACGAACGTGATAGAAATGAAGCGTCCATGTAGAAATTCTTCAGTATCGAGCATTCTACAGCACATAACAGCAAGTCGTTTTAACATAGCATAGTAAATTACTTGTGTGCATCCAATTAATTTTTATACAATATTTTTAACACATCGTTCAACACGTTTGTTATATTACATTTTTCTTTGTTGAAGTGTTTATATTTATTGTTTATTTCTTTTGAAAAATTTCCTTTTATATTGTATGCTTGTTGAAAGCAAATTAAAAAAAATTATGAGATACTGGCAATGGACGACTAAGCTCGTTCGTGTTCAAATGCATGCCTATTAATTTCGCAACGACGTGTAATCGCGCGTTCCATGGACGTAAAATCCATTCCGGCGGTGGATGCCGTTTGGGAGTCGGCGGTTTCGGATTACAAATACGCCTCGTCTCGTACCTCGCCGTTCTGCGCAACGAGCTTCGCTGGGGTGGTTCGCGTTACGGAAGCATCATGCAAATGCATAAACACGTTATTTGCTTATGCCGCTGGGGCGAAATTCTGGTTTGCGAAGGTTCGTGGGAGTGACAATAAAGGACGAGGAACAATAAGGGAGAGGAGAAAGAATCACAACAGTGACGTAACACTCCCAGAAAAAAAGCTTAGATAATTAGATTACTTAAATTTCACTCATTTACGCATTTAATCAAAGAAAATTTTCTAAAAATATCAATTAATATATAGATTAGAGTATCTATATTAAAATTGTCGTTTTTCGTAAATAATTTGTATATTTATATATTACAGTAAATCATTTCCATTCCAATCAGAGATAACATATAGAATCTGCCTTAAATTAAATAAAAGTGTTTTTTTTATCTGCATAGGCTATTATAAAGATTAATTAATAGAAAGTCAAATCAATATAATCACTAATAGCTCGAGTAATTGGCGTTTCCGAAACTAAGTAGTTATGTTCCTGAACCACTAAGAAACCACGACAAAGAAGGGTACATGGGGTATAAGAGAGTGCCATAGAACATGAACGTGCGCAGAACGCACGTGTGCGTGTGCGAGTGTATGGGAACCATCCGTATGGAAATCGGCTTCCTCCCGCCCTTCACATCCTAATTCCTCGTTCAATCTCGTGCACGATCACCTCAAGCAATGCGCGCATGCTCACGCGAGCGTGAATACAAGGGATGAGCACCGTCAATGCACGCGCGGTTGCACCACACACACGTGCCCGCGGTGTTTATTTCGCCATCGTTTCCCTTCGACGTCACTAATTCCCTACCTTGATCCTATTACCACCATAAGAAGCGCACTATCGTAAACTTAGGTGTTGTCAAACGCTCTTCCTTTTACGAGCATTAAAACGCATCGTGAATTCTCAATCGAATGATCCCGAGGCATCTTGTAAATAGCATTAGCAAGACGCGAACTTGAACGGCAAGGTCGGGTGGGATCGAACCTCTTAAGGTTCGAGAAGCTCGCGTGAAGAGCTCGCCTTAAAGGCGCGAGCGTGCTAATGAATTTCCTTTCCGCGCCGGTTGCCTCGAAATTTCTCGTTGCGTCGCTCATATTACAGGCCGCTCCGTTAAAGTTCACCACTATTATCAATCTCAAAACAGTAATTATAAGCCTTAATATGACAAAATTAATTTTGACGCAATAATCACCCAACATTTTATATAGCGATTTTACAATTTTCTATTTTTATATGAAATAAAACCTAATAAAAGAAGAGAGAGTATTACATTATATTAGAGAGAATCAACTTTTTGTGTTTATCTTATAATATTTTCTATGATTATTTGTTTATTTGATTTTTTTTACGTGGGGAAAAACGATGTGACGCAACATGGTCACTATCACGATTTTACTATCTTTTTATACTGCTGTTTTATGATTACTGCTTTTTGATGATTCAAATCTGGTTCGGCTCGGCACAGTTTTCGATTTATGCATTTCTCGCGTAAATTCTCGCTCGTCAGGTGATACCTATATGTCGTTATACACTTGGTAAATCTCGCTATAAAACGCTTGAGCTTTAAGAGGCAGCTCTCGTGAGGTAAAATTCTTCGAGTCGGCTCACTCATTTTCTCGGCCGTTGCCTCGAAGATGACGCTTAAAACTGTCACTTGCGAACCAAGGGTGTCGTTGCGAGGAAACGTAAATATTACACGAATCGCTCTCGCGGAAACGCTTGGAGAAACAATGCGGAATGGCTCTCAGAAGGGCGGGCAAAAGTCAATATCGTAGTTGGGTGCAGTCGTAAAAGGGAGGAGGAAGAAAGAGAGAGCCTCCGTTTCAAGTGAATCGCGTACTTTTCTCCACGAAGAAGGCCATATAGCTTTAGCCGGGGTCCCGCATAAACCTGTGCGCGAGCCGGCTTCATTCATAAAATGCATCGCGTGTCTGTAACGTTACATGTGATAGGGCGCTCCCGGTGCAACGAATTGCGAGGTGCAACAACCGTGAACCGGCAGTCCGGGGGTTAATGTCCGCGGATGATTGAACGTGTCTGACATCTTGCGCTTCCACGCTTGCGTCTAAAATAAAGGGCGTGTCAAACGCAGGCTTTATCGTTCCGAGAGAGTATTTGCATTTAATTAGCATTAGGCATCTATGCATAAATAATAATTCAGGATTAATTGCAGTGAGTGATTAGTTCTCGGCGTATAATGTTGATGTTATGTGAACTTAATTTATTACTATCGTCATAGAAAATTTAACATATTATATATAAATGTGTGCAATTAAATTTACTTTTTTAAATAACGCAATTAATAGATAGAAATTAATACTTTAATACCTTTTCTTTCAATAGTTCGCAAATTTTTGTGGATGTAATTTTATGTAACGGTGATTTCTCTCGAAAAAGAATGATAGATCTGGAGTAAAGAATTGCGGATTCTACACGGAGAAAATTTTATAGTAAATATTACTATGGTGTCGCACTAGCTGCGGACCATCGAGGAATTTCAAGTTAAAATACTATAATTATTGTTTTAAAAACGATAAAATAACGTAATTTTACCATAAACATAGTAATTTAACTTAAAATTCCTCGATGGTCCGCAGCTAGTGCGACACCATAGTAATATTTACTATAAAATTTTCTCCGTGTATCTTTAGTGTCTTTCGAAAATTTATAATTAAAGTAGGATACGATAGGTTAATAAGAGTACCTTCATTACTTTGATGGCGTAGAACAGTTTGAAACAGAAGGGTTAATCTACGAGACAATCACGTAGAACCATAATGATTGTCTCCGTATCGTCAATCTGTTCTATCCGTAATGGAAATGTCTACAAGCCGCACAGCTTCGTGTGTGTTTTATGTCAGTGTCGTGCATGAGATGAACCCGGATTGACTTTAATGTGTGGATTAAGGCGGGCGAACCTAAAATCCTGCGGATAATCCTACCGGGACACAGTCAATTAAATCGAAGTGAGGACCGGTAAAGCTAAGGATCTTCATCAGGATCCTTGGAATCGCTCTTCCGAGTTTGATGCGCTTTACGCGCCCGACCGGTGCGTGATTTCGTTTCGTTTCATGGCACCCGCCGCATTCCGACAATATTTATTGTCAAAACAAAAAAGAAATTACCCTTTTTCCATCGGATTGATTCGTTCTATACGAACCCTGAGCACACAGACCTTTTCAAAGCCACTGAATCGAGTGCTTTTGCTTTACCCCGCGAAAATAAACGCGAACGAGGTTTTCTGTAGAGATTACATGGATTTTAAAGGTATTAACGGTTTCAAGCGCAATTTATATACAGACTATCCAGTCGATACACATTTTCGCGAAATAAAATACTGCAAGAAAAGTATCTATATATTTTTATTTTCCATGTATCAATTCAATTCGAGATGAAACAACGATACGCGTCGCTGTCAATGGATCAAATTCTTTCATCCAGAAATACGCTAAATCGTGTTTGTATAAATTTACGAATGGATGGAACTATTAATTTTATATGTTTTGCGCTGAAGTGATAACTTTTATGTCTTAATTAACGAAAATAACGGTAATTAGTAAACTGATTATTAAAATCAGAAGAGAAGTAATTATGTCACAAATTTTGAAAGTAAATGCCTTTTTCAAAATAATAGCTTCTATTTGTATCCATCCTAATTTTCTTTATAAATTGTGCTCATTTTATTTTAATCTAATCAAACATACATATGTTTATATAAAAAGAGAAATTATAGATGAAGCTTTTAGTCGAATTAAATGTTATTAAAATTACTAGAAATAACTAAAAAACTAGAAATTAAAGAAACGGTAAGACGATAGTATCGCTATTAATTTTGGTGAAAATATTCGTATTTATTTATATTGAAAAGATTAATAAAAAGAGAAATATCGGTGAAATTTATTAATGCAAAAATATAATTAAATTCTATTTTATATGACTAAATATGTTATATATGTTTAATAATCGTTTGCGCATACTTTGATGCTTCATTCTACTAACATAAACAACGATTCGTCTCTTCAATATCAGTGCACTTGTAAACCGCGGAATGGTGGAGTGTATCGTTGATTAAATTTCATCGGTGGTTCGCCCTACATCGTCCATTTCGGCGAAGTTTCGCCGAATGACAAAACTTTTCGTGCACATGCACTAGACGCGACATATTACTGCGCATTCATCCCCCGTACCGCGTTGGCAACCAACACCGCTAAGGTCTCGTCCGTTATTACACGAAGCTGGTTATTGCGCAATTTGCTGGAATCAAGTTTGGGAAATCATCGTCTCATTTGCAAACGGGTACATACCGTGAACGATGCGCTTCCCAATTGAGATGAGAAGATACGATTGAGATTGCCTCTTTCAAATTTCTGCAGTGATATTCAGCTTTGATGAAGAATAATGAGTTAAATATTTTGAGAGAGATGTAATTACATCGCTTAAAATTACGTATAATCTTTTTTCAAAAGAGGAAAAAATTTATACATTTTTTATTTATATACTGTTTATTTTTCTGTATTTCATTATATTCAATGAATTATAGTATATAACAATATATAACATCTATAAATTAAAAAAATCATAGAATATTTAAAATGAACACAAAGCGAAAGGAGTGAAGATTTTCATTTCGTAATAACTAACTTTTAAAAATAACTTTTCTTTTAACTTGAAACAAGATTTCGCGCAAGTTTCTTTCACAACTTTCTCGAGAAAAATCGCTCGGACGTTAAGTCGAAGCTGTGCGTGCTTACAAAAGCTCTTCGAAATTGGTATTTCTCCGAGTTGGTCACGCTCACTGGCTACTAACAAAAATTGCATGAATTGAAACGGAAATACAGAAGTATTGAATTTAAAGAAATATACGGACGTTACAGCAAACGAATGATTTATTACACTATTTTTATCTTACTAATTAAAAATATAACTTTAGATAATCTCTTTCGCGATTTGTACGCATATATAGCGATTACAGCTGAAGACTTACAATGGAGATTTTTATCTAAAAAGAATCAATAACTAGTAAGTAGATGAGAGATACAAATTCAACGTTATCGATGAAGCTTTCGTTTATATATAACTCAGCTGTACGTGCCTCTGAATATTCGTTGAATTCTGGCTATAATTCTGAGCCGAAGGCAAAACCTGGAAGCCGAGGATATCGACACGTCCATTCCGTGAAACGAGAAGATTGCCGGGTAAAGTGAAACTGCCGGTGATTGTAGGGAATTATCCTACGAACGCGTGCGTGAATAAAAGTAGAAAATAAGGCACCTTTGGCGCAAAAGATAGATAATAATGTCTTTATTCTAGCGCCAATCGCCTGTCGATACCTATACACCGCACTGATAAGACAGTACTTCAACCCCAAAAATATTACTACATTAGAATGGCAAACACTTTTCTTTTAATTTTATAAATTTTATTTTGAACTCAGTAATGATATTAATTCTGTAGGCCTAGGCCTATGAAATTTTTTGAAATCTTACAAGAAAAACAGAGCTATATAAATGTAATTGATAATCTTACCATTTGACTTTTTATTTAAAATTAATCTATTGATTTTTATTTATATTAAGGTTATTTTATGACAATTTTTTTATATTATCGGTTGATGATCAATATCTATAGTATATTGAATAAAAAAGTTATTATTTTAATACGAAGAGACAAAAGGGCAAGAATATTCTATCGATGTTGGACCCATTTTGACCATCACTGTCTTTGCGTTCCGACGATAACTCTCGACTTCCGGCCGCGGTACGTACGGTCGGGCGGAAGAGATTGATACGGCGACGCGTTCTCCATCCGCGGTTCGAATCACATGCAGGGACGCGCATCCGAACGCGACGGACAAAAACGACGCGGGGGGCGCGTGATATTGAAAGGAGGAAAACGAATGCTTTCAAGGGGGTGTCGGCGCATCGAAATCGATATGCGAATGCTACCCGATGTCGGCAAAAGTCGGGGAAGATTGAAAGTGCGTCCGCACTACGGCGGCAAGAATTGAATCCGTCGAGCAAAAAAAACGGAAGGACGGCGGAAAGCGAGAGCGCGCGGCATAAGACTCCCGACGAGAATGAGAGACGGGGGTGAGAGGGTAGGAAAGGCACGCGGACGAGATGGAAGAAAATGGAGGCACTCGGAGGAAGTCGTGCGCGATGGCGCATGAATCATCCTTCCGATCGAGATCGCGAAGAAAAAGAGACCCCCTCTTTCCTGCTGACTGCCGTAATGTCGCGCGCCAGAGAGATGAAGTTATTAATTCCCGCTATTGCGCTCCTTTACCCGTATTTTTCATCCCCGCGTCGCACATCCACAGAACGCGAACGATAAAACAAACGGGCGAATCTCTGGAAAAAAAAAAATATCTTCTGCGTTGAGTTTTCCGATATCGCGCGAGATTCTAAAAATAAGAAATCAGACACTTTATACACTCTTTATTCCCAGATGTGAAACTTGTCTTGCCAACCTTCCTGTATACGTAACTTGCGCGCAGTTAACATCGCACATGTCATTTCGCCGTATATATGTTATCGCGAAAGCGACATACTGTTCGTGCCGACAGACACATGTAACTGCCGCCCCGAGTCCCCTGCGATGAAAGTTAAGGGAGAAATCGCTGAGGACGCGCGCGGCTAACTATTCGAGATTGAGAGACTTGGCGACAAGGTACTTAAGTGTCTCGCTGGATTACACGCTCGCGGTGCTGATAGCAGTGCCTTATACGCGTGAAGACACGTTCCGGAATGTTTGAGAATGGTTGAGTAAAGTATCCCCGCGCGCGATTTCAGACGGTTTGGTGTTTCTCAGCGCGTTATACATGTTATTTTACCGTCGCGTTCAGATATTTACAACCGCGATGCTCGACGCCGACAGATATTTGTCGTGCAGATGCATGTGTGTCTCCTTTAAGAGACGCGAAGTCGTTTTCTTGCTTCGCTTCGAGATACTTTGCCTTCCTCGCTGCCTTGATTTCCGATATTTATTTAACGGAATTCTTCGTTATGAGAATTCTGCTTGGTGAAACATCTCACGATGTCACAATTTATATACGCTTTTCTTGAAACGACTGTTTTTTTTTTTGCGCGAATATAAATATTTTAATACGTTTCCATCGCACGTGCAATTTGTGCATTCGCAATCGATATATCGTTTAAAACAATTAATCGTTAGAAATGTCAACATTTCTCTGCTCTGTCCTATTTCGAGACTCGAACATGAAAATATGCACGAGATCTCAATTAATCTGAACTCCGCTCCGATGAATAAACGCTGAAATCGATAGTTCTTTCCCCGAATAACTATAATTCACTGTGCTAAACACGAGACAGACGGACGAGATTCGGAAGGACAGAATGTGAGGGAACACGACGGGCTTGAAAATCTGTCGCCCAGACAATGCCCGCGGGGGTTTCCTCGATTGCGGTTGGCACTCTTCGACCGCATCGAACGGAATCCGTGGTGGGTGCCCGCCGCCGCGCGCGATCATCCGCGTTCCAATTTATCAGCGCGCGCGTGATAACCCTCGCAGGGATTCCGCTGTTCGATCGGAAGAAATTCTCGGGCCCCGGCGCGTGAGCCAATTAATTACTCGTCGATCATGAAATTCCAGATGTTGTGAGATCCGAGTCATCGCCGGCAACCGTAATTGACTTGTCAGTTATTTGATTACATCCCTTTATTCGCGCGCTGATCACACCTGCTTTTCTGCCCTGTATCTCCTTTCGTTTCCCAAAGTGAAATGATATTGTTTTAAACGGAATTGTTTCCAGAAATACAGACTTTCTTCTCTTTCTTGATATCTTTCTCGAATAGTAAAATGTCGTTGGGTCTGTATATACATCTACCATCTTCTAAACTGATTTATATAATTAAGCAGAGAAAAGAATATTCTTGTATTTTAAGTTAAAGCACCATTTTGATATCTCACGTAATATTTGAGAAGAGTAGGAGAATATTGGAAATGTATATGTATATATTCTTACTATAGTGCTATATCACGATAGTATATGCTGATCCGAGAGATAATTCAGCGAAAAAAAAATTGAGATAAAGGGGGCACATCACGCGCCTGAACGAGATATAAATCTGCGAGAGTAGAAGGGCCATATAACGTCACGTCGAAATATCGCGTTTTTGCAACGAAGCCGGAGAAAACGGATCGCCCATAAAATGTATTTCCTGTCAATCCGCGTCGCACATCGAGAGTCCTTCCTCCCACAGCGAGTCGCGGGATTCGTAGCTATGTATCTTCGTTGCATCCGCGACATACGTTAAGCCGCCTCGTCGTCCATCAATTAATCACGCGAGGTAGTAATTTGCTAATTAGCGTCGGGCAAAAAGGAAAGAGCATATCGCGGTCACGCAATAATTATTGTAGCGAGCCTCGAATGTTCGCGTTTGCCAGATCGCTTCGAACACGAATACGAAGGGGACGCAGTAGCGCATTAAAAGGGATGCACTGACGTGAAGAGGTAACTGAGGGATGAACGCGCGACACCACCCCCAGTGGCCGTTCTCGCGGTTCACATTCTGCATAATTACGGCAAATTGGTGCGACGTTACCGTGATGTCGCTGAACCGTAACTTGCGCTCGATAACGAGCGCGTGTTTAGCTATGCGAGAATCCTGCGACAACGGCTGATGTTGAGATCGTTTGCTTTCAACGTGTCCACTAGCGATTGATTTTGATTCGACTGGTGATCGTGAAGCGTGGCTATTAGGAAGAATTGTAGGATATTCTTATTCTAATTTCTTAGCGATCGGTTAATGAATTTCACATTTCGCGATGCGATAATTTATTTATTAAAATGCGCTTTGACAAAGTGGATATAATATTTCCGGATAATTTCGGTATATCCGCACTTAACAGAAATGAGAAGTGCGGCAAACAAGATATCTTGCCTCACGAAACACTTGCTTGGCACGGCTGCCCTGGCAAAAGCATTAACTGTAATAAATAACTCGCGTCGGGAAATTGCGAGACTACTCCGCGTTGTAGATATTGCGAAAGTTGTTGTGAACAATAAAGTTAACAATCTTTTCGGGATCTATGCTTCTTAATCTAGCGATACCTCTATGAAATAGAAGCCGAAGAACAACAGCGATGGTACGCGACCGAGATTTCGCGTCCTATGTTTAGTTCCGAACTAACTTATATTAACTCTCTCGGATTATCCTTGAAGTGCCCCTTATAACCGCCGGAAGATTACAACTTGAGGAAATTGTTCGGCAGACGAGAGCTAAAGTTCGACACCTGTCGAGTCCCGAGACTGGATAGCTACTTTGCCGAGACTCTCAAGTCATCTTGGATGTGGATCTCAAGTGTGAAATGGCGAAGTCTCGTAGTGCTTAAGATTAACGCTTCCTTTATACTCGCTATTATTGCCACACGCGTGTTGTATCATCACATTGAATTATTGTCGGACGTCCTTGCATGGTTTTCTTGGCAGAATAAATTGAAAGATATACACCTCCTATTTAATAATTATTCAATTAAGTGAAACTATTGAACATCAAATTTTTCTGTATAAATTATTAATATAAAGATTAGCAGGGAGTATGTGCGAAACTAAAAACTTTTTTAAATTCTTTCTTAAAACGTGTAGAAAATAATAACGTCTACATTTTTAATATCTTGCTTGCATTTATTGACGTGACATTTTAGTGTGACATTTTATTTTATTGTGATATTTTATTACAGAAAAACTAAGTGTAGTAAATAGATTTAACACATAATATATGTATATATTGCGTATATATCGTTGCATGTGTAACAATACGTTATTAGTTTTACATTAAACTGCACTTTAGTGACGCAGCGTTTTGTAATCAAAAGAGCCGCGAAATGGCGTCGAGATTGGAGTAGCGCCTATGCATTTTATCAGGATTCCGGCGTGGAAATATAAAAATATAGCGGTTACATTTGTCCCCGGTGCTCGTTTCTCAGGGACCTTATTACATGGAAATATTACGTCGGGAGTCTCGCGAGCGCGGGGAGCGAGATAACGATTCGCGAGGAGCGATGTGGTACGCTTTTTCCTCAGTATTAGACAGCCGAGGTGGGAGCACTTCATTTCAATGTTCCCCGTATTATTAACGGTCTTTTGTCGGCTTCGGAAGGTCCACTCGGCAAAATCGCCGACGAAGCGACGAGAGCGGCATTTATCGTCGTCGCGAGCCGACGCGATTCGCATCTCGCGTCTCCATAATGAAAAATTGCGCGAACGAGCGAACAAGATCAGTCTTCATTAACACGTCCGACGTCATGGGTGAGATTCGTGACTGGCGTTTACGTTACTTATTACATGTCGCGCCGCGATGTAGGTTACGAACTACAAACCGGCGGCGGAATAAAACGAATTGAAATTCGCTTGTTAACGCACCGTCACGCTTCTGTTGTAGTCGCGAAAACTCTTGCAACGGCGATCGGTCAATCGTGAATCGAATCATCGAATCAAAATTTCGTACCAACGTCGAACCGCGCGACGCGTCAATAACGACGTCACTTACTCTGTGTCACCACCTATTTCAATTACAAATTTTATTCAATATTTATCCGCAAACTTTCCGCAACGTTGCGGATCCACGTTGTTAAATGTAAAACGGTCTCCGGACGCTTGTTTCGCCAAACTAGTATAAAACTTGGGAAATGGCTCGTTAAACTGGCCGATTATGCGCGTTGTTTGTCTTGCGCGAGTTTTACGAAGCTGGAATCTGTGACAAAAACACAGATATAGTTTTTGAGATTGCAATAAAGGCCTAATTAAATCCACTTGCAAAACGTTAGTGATCTTTGAGAGAAACAAGAAACATTGTCGATAAATTTTTCTATTCTTCTTTTTTTTTATAAGAAAATTATTTTTATGCGAGAAAAATATAAGTAAATACTTTTAAAAATTTATAATTTTTAACCACAATCTAAAAATTGAAAACTGACCTTTATACCTTAATTTAATCTCTTCTATATTGAAAATCGATACAAAATGAAATTCAGTTAGAAAATAGAACTATTTTTTTCTTATAATGCTTGAAATAAATGCTCTCTTTCCTGAAGCCCGCTTTTAGAGATGTGAAATTATGTATAGATTCGCAGATGACTGATTCAATTGTGATGTCATTCAGTGGTACGAGCAATATCGCACGAATATAGAGTATTCCAATGTTAATTGAGGTTCATCGCGAGGTTAAGCGACTGCATTTTGAAATCGTGCATTAAACGTGGTCGCTGGAAAATACGATCTCGGGAACGGAGAGGAATTGACACGGCGCTTTAAAGAAGCTGGATTTGAAAGGCAAATTTAATAGCTCGAGAGCTAATGAATAAAAGCGATTGAATGATAAACTTAGATCTCGAGTCGGTCGCGGTGACCGCGATACAATTGGAAGGCAGATTAAAGAACCAGTGAAGCATAAAAACGACCGCGGGAGATAAGAATGGGAATTGTGAAAAGACTTCGACGTTTCTATTTTTAGAGCAGCATACTCGGAAATATGTTTTTCAAGTACCGGGAGTTGCATCCTCCAGCGAGTAAATCTTAAAATAGACTAATTGCATAAATGCAAGAATTATACTTTGTCAAATTGAACAATACAGGGAGGGATTTTTACGCGCCAGATATCTTGCAAAAAATGTAAGAGATTAATGTACATATTTTTGCACGCAATGCCGCTTTTTTGAGCATTGATATCAGAGAAGTGCGTGGTACAAGGTACAATATAAAACAATACGCTCTCCTGTATTACACGCATCGAAAAATTACAATTTGTTTCGAGTTTCGAGTTTCCCGTTCGCATTCGCGATCTGCATTTCTGCATGTCAGCGAGTCGATTGGCCCGCGAATAAGTTGGAAATGGTTCGCATCGACAAATACTCACTCGGATCCTTGACGGCCGTGATGACGAGGCGGAAGCCATTCGAGTTGGTGCCCCAGGCGTCGGTGACGTATTTCAACGTCACGAAGTTTGTGCGCGTGTAAATCGCGCCCACGGTCTGCTTCGTGTTTCTGCAGGATAGGTCTGCCTGGAAACAAAAGAAAATTGCGTTCGTCGAGTACGTGCCACTTGAAGGGAAGAAGGGGTGGGAGGGAGGAGGAGGAGGGTGGCTTTTTTGCAGACGCTCGTGCTAACGATGCAAATGTCGCGAGCGTGATATCGAACGAACATGGGGCGGACGACGTGCGCTTGATTTACGCGCGGATAGTTTTATATCGCAATGGACTAAAAGTCCCAATCGATCCTGTTCGTGGAACGTCACGGGCAATGTGATTTATGTTACTGCACATCTGCGAGAGAAAAGTAAATTTGACATGAAAACTTTGCGCACTTGAAATCTTCAATATTATTGATATTTTAATCCTCGATTTGCAGAGATTACGTTTCATCTCTTCTTTAATTCGCGTGTATATCTCTCGTTTGTTTTTTTCCTCGATAAATTTACTTTTATCGTTACATTTTTATTCGCTATACGAGTGTTATTGAGAAAAGATAGCCTTCTTAAATTTCTTGCATAGCTTTAAAGGCATGGAAGAAAAATGAGGAATGTGGCTTCATATTGCCTGTAATATTACCGGTATTACCAAGAATAATAAAAATGTTCTCTTTTACATGTCGTTAACTGTTCCCTCGCACTTTATGAATCAGGCCGCAATGATAAAGGGACCGTAATTTCGTGCAGCGAAAGTCATGAATGGCAGCTTATAAAAGACCGCGCAAACGTCAAATAACGTTGTTTCCCGAGATTGCAGGCACTTTTAATAAAGCGGCTATCCGCACACGGTGCGCAAATCTGCTCCTTTTTTTTTTAGAACTTTATGTCGGGGCATTTGTAAGCCGGCTTAAAGCGCAGCTTGACGCAAAACAAAAATAACGTATCCGAGTAGATAATCCTGAAATACGAGTCGTAGATATCAATTCAAGCAGCAGCAACGAGACCGTAGTCGGTGAGCAAGAAATTTATTCGTAGATTTGCAACGCGGTATCTCGCTCGTTTGCCTCGAGACACGAGCATCGTAACACTTGTTGCACCCCCACGACGAACGCGAAAGAAACCGGAAATAAACGGCTGCACGAAGACAAAAAAAAATGCGGTCGATAGCGCAGGTATCGATTATTTTGTGCGGCGCCAATTTTTTTTAGATTTTCAGTTGCAAGCGTTTGTTACATTGGCTGTCTTTTGTGCGCGAAAATGTCGAGCCGAAGTGGTTTCGATGAAATTGACTTTATCACGTGATACATTTATCCATCATGACGCGAACGATTCTTATAAATTCAATTTTTTAGAACTTTAGTTGCTGAAGCAACTAAAATCTTTTTATTGGCCACGTTCGCGGAATATCATCAAAAGTCAAGTTACGCGCGCAGGGAGATAACAGAGCTGCCACGATAACTAAATGTAAACGTTATTGCTTTATCGAGAAAGCAATTTGCAAGCCTTGTATTTTCCAGCGTTCGCGTTTTATTTAGAAATCAAATATCTGCGCGGCGGCGCGGCGAGTAAGTTTTATTCGCTAACAAGCATCGCGATCGCGTAAAACATGCAATTTATCGCGCCGACCTTATCTGGTATCGCGAAAATCGTAATTCCGTGCAGCGGAAAATTCAGAGAGGAAGAGAAAGAAGGAGTTTCATGATGATAACAGTTTAAATTACATTCCGCACATGCGCTTCCGCATAAACAACTTTTATTGAGATTTTAACTTTGTTGCGCTTGTAGTACGCGACGAACGGATAAGCGTTAGTCATACTACTGCATTTCTGGTTCGAACGAACCGTAAATGCAACCTTTTTTTTCCTTTTTTTTCTTTCTATCGGGCGCTTCATTGTCGCAAAATATTATTGAATCTATCCGCAAGCTGTTTAATAACTGTCTTCTTCCCGTTCCAATTAGCGTGAACGAGAGATTGAATTTTGCCAGAGATAATCCGCATTTAATTATCCCTTCTCTCGATCATTAGCTCTTCCAACCTTCCATCCTTTTCCTCGTTTTCTGTACGTCATCTCTTTCTCCCATCTTCCATATGGCGAAAACAACAACGCAATTTCTGCGTATCAGATGAACGGAAATAATTAGCACGTTGGATAAAATTTCGAGCGCGCGCATTAAGAATGCAAGCGGGATATGTGTAGAATTTCGAAAATACGAACTTTCCATCCACGTTTAACTTTATATTATACTTGCGATTCTTGTTGAAATTAATACTTATTAATATATGACAATATTGGAGTGTATAATAATATTTGCGCGAAATTTATAAATAGCAATAATGTATTTTATTCGCGCACTTTGAAATTTATATAGAAAATAAAAAATTCACGTTGGTGGAAAATAATTTTCTATAATCAACATATGTAGTAATTCCAATTTTTATCATTGTTTCAGAATCATGACAAATGAAACCGAACAAGGATCGCCGTTTCAGTGAGTTATTTCATACTATTGAAAATATTGTCGGTGCAAATGTCAAAATCGTATAACTGCAAAATTAAATTTCGTGCATTTTTTAAAATATATTTACCTAGATTTTTCAAGTCGTATAACAAAATCAAATTTGTCGGCTTTCAAATTTTAAAACTTTTAAAATACTAAAATAATTCTAAAATATACGAAACTTCTTTTTTTTTTTCAATTTAAAGCAATCTCCTAAAGCAATTTTTCTGAAGTCGCTGAAACTTGGTTCTTCAGTTGCAAATTTTTCAAAACCATGATTTTGACATATTATCGATAATATTGCATAAATATTCGAAATATCATTCTTATAATAATATATGATTGTGACAATGTGATTCTCCCACACATAGCGCAATACGCATTTACACAAGCGAATAGAATTAATATTATACAATTTATACCGCAAATGCATAAATATTGCAGGCTTATAATAATTTTTTATTTATAATTTAAATCGCACTAATTGCAACAATGCATTTTTCGCGTGATATACAAAGTAATTTAAGATAAGCTGATCGTTAAATATTATTCGACGTTAAGCCATGAAGGGCAGCATCGTGCTTGTGCAATGTATTAGGAGATAACACGAAATGAGGAAAAAGAAATAAAAGTAAAATAACGTTCTCGAAAAATAAAAAGGTAACTGCTCGAGAAACTAGGTCGCCGAGAATAAAGTTACGGAATAAAGTCTACAGTTATGTAAGGACATGAACTTTGCCGGTCGCTAATAATAGAGAGAATTGATAAAGTCACGAGACAATAGCGTCAATTTACGACATAGATTTCATATACCGTTGCTATTTACGAACATGAGTTATCATTTCTCTTGTATTTTGCACTTGAATACTTATATGCATTTTGATATATTGAAATATTCCGCATGGGCAACTGCGCGCATATTCGAAAACGTGACCAATATATGCCAAATCCCGTTTTACTCGCCAAATTGTTATTATCATTAGCCATACACACAATGCAATTATTCAGACAATCTATTAAATCCCATCAATCAAACCGTTTATTTTTATTAAAATAACGTAACTGCAGTTTTGCATTTGAATGACATGCTAATGCATATTAATGCATTAATACGTCGATTGTGTACGGATTTTCGATTAACAAAAATAACTTACAGAACAAACTGCTCAATTACACTGCTGTCTCGTAACGTGCTGACTCGCGCTTACTACGTATCGCGAATAATTTCACGGCTAAAGTCCGTTTTTCCAGTTGAGATTTCAGGTCGAGCTGCGTATATCCTCGAAAGAAGGATCTCGTTGTTCGCACGCACGACAAACGCATGAGAAATTACGTTACTGTCATTACAAACACAGAATTCGCAATAATCCGCGCAAATTCGATATTTGTCGTGGCGCAACATCGACGATCGGCGATGAATTTTGCCGGGGAAAAACTTTTCACGCTGACCCGTAAACAATTACGATAATCAAACGCCACAGTCGAATTTAATTGCCAGTATCTCGCCGCTGGATGGAGGTCAGTCTAATTTGCGATCGCATTATTATCGGCAATACAGTAGGCGCACGGTGATTCACTCTCGGACTGATCTATAGGGTCTATTTGCGCACGGCAAATTGTGTACTCTGTCCGGTATTAGGATTGCGTCCGTACGCGAACGGCGGTTTAATAACGTGCTCGCCGATCGACCGCATGTCAACCGGACGAGCACTTGTCAATTCCGAGGACGAGAGTCATCGATCATGCATGAAACGTAGGGTTAAGTAATCTGCATCGTCAAGCAGACAGCCGAGCTGCAGACGTAAGCCAGCAGCAGCAGGAAGGGCTGCTCTAGTATAGCTGCAGCACAGAGCGCTGGTTTACCCTTTGATATGCCGTTGACGTACGCTCCAGGGCAAATGAACTGACACGGCCGTGGATAGATTTGAAGGGCCAAGTGCCTAATTCTATATAATAATCTATAATAATTCCTTCTAAACCTACGGTTTAAACCTACGGCATTTATAATCCAATAATATTGATCTACGAAGATAATTTTATTCCTTCAAGCTTTCCTTAGCAGAGATTAATTAAATTCTAACTATAGGATCCAAAGCTGAAATGATTACCGTTATTAGGGAGATAAAAACGCGAAAAACCGAAGAAAGTATCTCTCTTTGTGCATGTGGCTCGCGATCCGCATAAAAGTCAGGAATTTGAAGTAGATTGGGTAGAAGAAATAGGGGAGAGGCTCTTGAGGACGAATTCAAAGATCGCGCGAGATTAGATACATCTTCGGGGAGTACGTCGGCTGAATGGCAATGCCTGCGATGCAAACGCGAATGGAGGCCGTCTCCGTAAGAGGACCACCTAATCTACATTTACATGACTTTCAACGTATCACGCGAGAATGGAATGGATCCCCCAACAAAGCCTCGAAGGTCCAATTTCTCTTTCGTCGGCGAGAAAGTCGGCAAAAGAAGGCCTCGAGCGAGCTTACGACAATGCCGTCCTAAGTTGATTCCAAAGAGGTTCGGAAGAAGGCGCCCGAGTGGCGGCCGAGAGACCATTGTTGTGCGTGCAAACAACGAGATCCTTCGAGGATATGTAGCTCGGTCTGAAAATCTCGACCGGGAAAACAGCTCCGAGCTGTAAAACTATTTGCCGCTACTGTTCATTTAAAAAATACGAATCTCTGTATTAAAACGTGAAAATATTTAGGAAAACATTCATTGAATAGTTTGAGGGAGAGATCTGTGTGAGCAAATTTAAACTTATCGTGACTTTCACCTTTACAAATCAATAATAGATATTGAAAAAGTGTTTTTCTCTAAACGAGAAACATCTCCTGTTATTATGTTATTGAGAATAAGTGCAGTGAATAATTCAATAATTCGTAGGTATAAATTAAAAATGTTTACACATAACATAATATGTTTGCGAAATCATGTAAAAGCTTGAATGTTTGTGAAATGGCAGGCAATACATATTACATCGATGGCTGGAAGAGGAGAGAGCTCATATTTCGGCATTATATTTTCCATAAAATTTGTCTCGGTCACATATATATTCCCGACGTAAAATTGCACTCCCGTCGTTATAAATTGCATACAGCGCGTGTAAGGCCTTTATATCTCGGATGCGGTTGCCGAATTCACGCATTTTACGACGAGTATACGAAACTCGTGTAAAGTCGCCTCCGACAGAAATACCGCCCGGCGCGTTATTTACCTCGTTCACTATGAAAGAGATATTATTAAAGAAAAGACATTTTAGCGTAAAGTACGGTGGATATTTACTACAATTAAATGCAGTACTTGCAAAAATCAATCAACATATTTAAAAATTGAAAGACATTAAATTTTTTAACTGTTATTTCTTCAGTTAATCATCTTCTACTTCTAATCTAATTCGATATAAAAAAAAACTATGCCCTTTCATCTGCAGATAATGGTAAAACTTGTTGTCAAAAATAGTACTTTACGAGATTTTATTTATTAGATAATTTTCGATTCTGTCGAGAAATACCTATTATTCCGAATCGAATCGCTTTCTTGTAAGCTTGGAAACTAACAAGGATGCTGCGCATTCTATCGATCCGTGAAATGCAATAAAAATAATCTCGTATTTTTATCGTAGTTTTATTGTGGTTTTTGAAAACGCAGAGCAAAACGGTAAACAAGACGATCATTCGTATTTCCTTTGTAGTTTCAAGATATACGTGAAATCCGTTCAAGTCGCGTTCTATATTATAAATCTCTTTTAAATTCGTTGAAGCAATTCATACAACGGAAATAATTGAAAATTTCTTAAGAAGTAATAATTACAGGGAACATTAGAATATCTTTATATCTTTATTATGTCTCTCATTTAAAATAATTTTAAATGTCATATAATTAAAGAAATCAACTTGCGCATATTGAGTTAGTAAATTGAATGCAAAAAGCAAACGCATCTTCAAACGTCCTCACCGGTAAAAGCTTGCGAAAGCCATTACCGACGCGGCAGAAGCTTTTCTTCGATCGCAAATTCCGTCCTCTGCCACGACTGCTCGGCGAACTTCGAAAGCGATGAGATCCAGATGGCTGCTAGTTTCGCAAACTTCGCTGACCAATTTCTCACGACCGAGGAGCGACGCCGCGAAGCAGGTCCAAGACATTACGCGATACTATGGTGGTGACGCTCCTATAATTAATGATCCCATAAGCCGGAATTATCACAACGATGCACCGCGTTGATATCGATCCCCGAAGTCTAGAGAACCGTGAAACACTTCTCCTCGCCGAGTCATAATTAATAGATAGTAATCAAATATTATAGTCCACCGCGCGGAGGATTGCCCTCCCGACGGTAAATTACTATAGCGGATGACGCAAAGGCATTATGATTTACAGCTGGACGAGCGCGCTTTATTGATAGCGCGATTATGGGTAAAATCTCGTACAAATACTCAATCATTATTTAATATTCTTCGTACGCGATATATCGATCATTTATACGCCGCGCTGTCATCTTCGGTCGTTTTTCCCACGTAGAGTCGAATATAATTTTTTTTCTGGTTGTAACTTAATTTGCTTTTGATTTTTTGGCTTAAATTAACTGTAAACATTTTAATCTTACATATGGTCAGCTTTTATGTGACTGAAGAAGACCAAGTAACTGTTTAACTGTAGACCAAGTAACGTTTAACTGTTTTTAATATTTTATTATTAATAAACTATATAGATTTTATTTTAAACCAACATCCGTATTTTTGTGCTCGTATCTTGGCCGTTGACCTTCTTACGAATATTTCTTCGCGTAATGTATTCATAGGATGGTGAATTTATTTAGGATTTTAACAAACCGATTATTTATTTCAATGAGAATTTTGTTTTAATTTTGCATTACTATAAATATTGCCCGAGAGGTATATTTTCGCGGATAAGCTCGGCTCATGAATAACACATACGCTGAAAAATCTTTTATATGCAAATGTTGCATTTCATATTATTCGCTAATCGAATATTAATTTTCCTCTTCTATTGTCAGTCAGTTTCGACCAAATAAAGTTTCATACTTATTTCCATAATGCAGACAAGACAAAGCATTATTTTTGTAAGAATTTTTTAGTCAAGTTAACTGTGCTTGTCGACGTAACATAAAAGAAAGTCATTAAAATCATAATTGAATTGGGCAAAAAATAATTCTTTTCTTAAATGTCACTTGAAATTAAGATGTCACAAAATCTTAGATGTTATTTGAGATTAAGATGTCACGAAATTTTCAACTTTTTATGTACTTTCTATCAAAGAAACGCACTTATAATAAAAATTAAACATTTTAATAAACTCCGCGCGCATAAGAAAGCAGTTTAAAATGTGCCTCGTAACTTTATTCTTGCGTCACTTTTCCGTATGTGAAAAAGAACGGCGGAGGCCGCGCCGAAACGTAAAAGTAATTTGTTGGATGAAAGCGCCCAGCGCCAAGCAGGGAGCGGGACCCGCCGAAACTTTTATTTCAACTTTTAATCCGTCAAAGCGTTCATCAGGGAAAATTTGCGCGGGGAAAAAAATTAATCTGATAAAATAGCTCACGAGAGTGGACATGGTGGGACGCGCGAGGGAGATAGTGCAGCTTAATAACGGTAACGGAATGAAATACTGCCACTTAAAAGACCTCCGGGCGAAAATAAATACGGGGAGATAGAACGTACAGGTAATGCGTTTATTATTCCCGGAATGGCGTTTCACAAAGTTTCCATTACCAGAGTAGCGTTGTGACGAGACGAGAAGCGGTGTCGTAATGCGACTACGGTGCTCCGATCGTCGCGAGTGCAATTTTCTAGCGCGACAGTAAGGAGAGACTGGAGAGACGTTTTTCAGCGTGATAATTAACCATGGGGGAAGGGTCGTAAATTACGACAAAACAGGTACTCGATAAAAATGAACGTGCGCGAAAAGGGGTCGCGCTGTTATTACCGCGATGCAAATCGTCATTTGCGAATTTATCAGACCGACGCGACGCGGAGCGTCGCAAGAAAAATGTTTACAGTCACAATATTGCCGCAAACTCCCCAAGTTCTTGGCTATATATATGTTGGGCTGCTCGAAAAAGTTTTGGTACAACGGCAAGCAAAACAGTTATTAAAGTTACGTTATAATCACTTTGCTAAGCTCTTCGTCTGTTAACTTTGCAGATTTTACGAGCGCTCCTGTCTACGTCTGTCGTAAGTTTCGGAGTAAAAAATCTCGCAGTTAATACCTAAATATCGAATTTTTATAATCAATCTCTGCAAAATGGCTTTCGACACAATGAAATTTGACGTACATGATTTATCCGAGTTTCGATAATGTATCAAATGATCGAAACCTCAATTGTAATCATATGTACGATCATGAATTCAGCGTTTGCTCAGCTGCGATTATTCGTACCAGTTCATTAACCGCCGAGACATCGCTCTCCATTTATCGCCATTAACCATCGGCCATAAATATGCCTGTTGCGACACGAGCAGCCTTCGAGATCTTAATCAAACGAATCGGGAATTACGGCGGTGTAAATTAATAATGCAGCAACACACCAACATCGTCTCTTGCCGTGCCCGCGATTGGCCCAACAAGCTTAACAGCCCGCCATTCATCTTGCGGGATCGATCGCAAGCCCTTGCATGAATCCGCGCGTTCCCGAATCCGAAGCTTATCGGAGAGGGCAGCGGGATGCCGGAGTCATGGGGCACACAAGCGCACACAACACAGGAAACCGGAAGCGGGATAGATGAACGCGAGTCCGATCCTCGGCTATAACGCTCTCTCCTTAGCTTTCTTGCAGACCCTGAAAAGCTTTCGGAAGAGGCACCCCCGGTTTATCATAATTGCATCTCCGCGGCATCCAAACCTGGCTCTTCTCTCCTAACGAGCACGCAGCGCGACGCGGGCAACGTAGTAGCTCGGGAAATTAGTATCCGGGTTAGTTTATGCCAAACCGTCAACGTCATGAATTATGGATACATCGGCCAGTCCGCGTTTTGCCGTGTGCATGTTTTTTCGCGCTTTTATGCGAAAGCGCGCTGTCGCTTTCCACTCGACTTTAGCCACGGAAACAAATTATTTTAAGTGTGATAGACATTAGCGTATAGTATCTATTTACTTTAGGAGAGCGATAAAAGGTACTAGAATAGTACTAAAATATTAGAAAACATTTTTTTTTTTTTTGAAAAAGAGAATTTTATTCTTAATATCGCTTAATTAATTAACAAATATTTTACTAACAAATAATAAATGTATCGCATAATTATACATGACATCTTGGATAATTACAAGGTACTTACTTCGCAAGTTTTCATTTCATTTTATGATTTAATATAGCTTTTTTCGTTAAATCAACACATGAATCGAGGCAGGATTGCGCTTCTTTGTCTGACCTACGCGTGCTTACTCCCCTAGTTGTCTCTCCAATGCGCTGCGCTGCGCCAGTGCATAGATGCCCGTTTTCCTTCACTGTCGGTGCTAAAACTTGCACCAGCAGCGGTACAGAACTCGAAAACTCTTTCCTTATGCGGGGATTAATTAAATTTCGGTGCAGCCATGAGGCTAATCTCAGATCGTGTACTTCGAAACCACTTGCGTTTTCCTCTCTTCAATGACTGTTGCGCGTGGTTAATTTCATTTGGAGAAGTCTGCTAGGAACGAATGGAATGAACTAGTGTAAGCTAAATATAGTAGTCTTTTTTTCTACCCGTGTTCTTTCGAGAATTATTTCGAGATATTTTGACCACGAAGAGACTCCAAGAAATTTAAACAATCAAGTTTAATTCGCGCTTTAATATTATGAATGCGTTATACTCAAATATATTATAGTTGCGGCGAATTTACATCCAGCTAAAAAAATCGAGCTAATATTCTCCGATCGTGTGTAAACTTTAGCTCAACTGACTCAATTATCAGATTCTAGGTTTCTCCAGATTCTTCATAAATTAAATTAAACGGCAATATTATGGTACGGTCTATACACGTACACAGCAATCAGTTAACTATAGTGAATTACGTGGAACTGCATCCCGTACAGAAATTTAGCACGACAATGGCGGGATTAGTTCTAGCAGATCGTAGGACTTCCATTGTTCGGACTCAGTCGAACCCATCTCCGTCGGTACATTCCGGATTGTCCTGACAGTCAGGCGATCCATCAGCTAATCAGTTCGCTCAGCTTGTTTCTTGAAGTATGTGCCGTTTTACATGCGGGCTGAGGCGTCTATGCGGGTGCTAAGATCGCCTTTATTCGCAAGTGTTAGTCTGTCATTAACTTCTCGGAAACTTATCTGTTGAGGAAACCATTTGGATAATAATTAATTTTCTCGCTAAGTGTTCCAAGAATATGCATACAGCGGTCATTAACCTGGAAATAGGAAAACAATAAAATTGAATTTCCTATAAATGTTTACAAATTAGTGATTGCTTCTGCAGCAGTGCAATGAAATATTCATTGCAAAGAACTCTTTTGTAATTTTATTAAATTTCTCTATAATTAAGTTTGAAATCAAGTTCCTATCAGGTTCGTTACAAATTAATTAAATAGTTTTGTTATTTATTTATACGTTTAAAACCTGATTCTCTTCAATATTCAGTTCTAAATTTCATTAATATACCGATATTGGTTTCAAATATTTCGTTATTGGCATCGATTAAATTTTCATTGAAAAAGACTCAAGCTTGTATTACGTAGAGAATATAAAAATACAGTTGATTTTCGGAACGTTTTGCATATCACAGCATGGTCGATAAAAGCAAAATGATGTGAAGCTTAACTGTAATATAAAATAATAACATTTTATGAAAGTCGAACTCCGAAAAGAACGTGATGTCTTCCTAATGCTCTTGGTGATAAATTTTTTTACGTAAATTTACAATTTTTGTGTTTGAGTCTCAAAGTCAAAGAGCAGGATTTACGCAGATGGCTGCGCCGCAAAAGCGTAAAGACCCTTGCACAATGAAAAATATAAGGAACAAGGATATAGCGATTAGAAATAAGAAATCAGGATTAAAGGTGGTGTACGTAGTATTAATACACGGCTTCCGATAGGTTAAAAATCTATTGCCTGTGTTATTCCCTATTTCTGTTGCCTGTATTTTTCATCGTGCATTCAACTTTATTCTTGATTCTTTAGTCCTAATCGCTAATGTCTGTTCCTTGTTCCTTATATTTTTTATTGTGCGGAGGCCTTTAAGGTCCGTCTATCGTAACGCGCTCGTTCTAACAGCTCTACTTTGGCCCCTGACATTCTGTTTCGCCATTTGCTGTTGTGCAACACAACTTATAACGCATTGCGATTTTATGTATATACACACAATGTTTACGACAGCTACTTTCCTTACGACCAAGATCGCTTACGATTAAAGCGTTACGATAGATGTAGATGGGGCTTTAGCTGAGCACCATCTCTGCATACTCTGCATAACGTGAAAAGTGTCACGAAAATATGGAGATTTATATACGTAATACGAAATACGTATTTCTCAAGAATTTGTATATCCTGAATATTGCTGCGGATCTAATTTTTCTCTGAAATATAATTTTTTTATAGATGAGAAAAATTCGTAATTTTCTATATACGCAGGTGAGAAAAACTGCAAAACGATGCAAATTATTTCTATTAAAAATTAACGTAGATACTAAGTATGTATATAGCAACAATATTCGTATAATAATATATAACATAATAAAAATTATGATGCTATTGCAACGAATAATACATTCGTATTTTTAATAAAAAGTAATCAATAAAAGAGTTTAGGTCGTTTGGGGAAACTTTGCTTTTCATGATTTTACTTCTCAAGGGAGCTTTTAAACCGAGTTTAAATTTTATGTCTTCTCTAATTGTTCGTTCTGCAGATTCTTCCTTAATTATATCACGGAATTGTTCCAGCGCGCTCGTTAGTACATCGAAGTTCTCAGCGACAGAGTTGTCTGTCGCTGTGACTTTCGCTATCGAGCCTGACGGTACAACTTCCGGAAACGACGCTTCTTTCATACCCTCATATTTCATTGACGCTCTTCAGACTATCACTGCCTACTTCCGGTAACTCCACCGACCCGTGCCGGGCCATATTTTAAACGGAACTTAATATAGCCGATTTATTGTCATCTTGAAAGATCGTTTATGGCGAGTTTGCAGCGCGTGCTCAGCCTACGATTTTCATTCTGTCTCCGGACCAATGGAAGTCACATTTATGTTGAATTGCGAAGCAAAAATGTGTTCAAGAATTTTTAAGGGCTCCAAAATAGGGCATAAAACTTAAAATTATTTAAAGAGTACAGTATTATTCATTTATTTGAAAAGCATATTTTAGAGAGTAATTAGAATTGAGAATCATTATTTAAGTGCACTACATATATTGGCTACGTTCGGGGAGCACGCTATTAGCGCTATTGCATCATTCTATCTTTATCGCTCATCAAGTGTAGAACAAGGATAGAATAAGCAAATAGCGCTAATAGCGCGCTCCCCGAACGCAGCCATTATCAGCTAACAGCGTTAGCTAAAGTGATTAATAAGAATTATTAATAAGAATTTTTTATTTTAATTTAAAAGTTTAATTTTAATACGTCTCATTTATTAGATTTTATTTAAAAATAATTAAATTTATTTTTTACCTACAGTTTTAGAACAGATTCATAATTTATGTGCTATGTATTTTTATACATGTGTATTTTAAAATATATTTTACATATATTGTATCCGATTCTTTAAATATTTTTCATAGTACACAGCATATGAAATTATAAATAGAATTCTGTTCTAAAATATGAATTAGGGTATGGATTCATAATAGGTTTTATTTCAACATTCTGACATTAAATCTCAAGTTTAAAAAAAGTTTATTTTTGTTTTGATCGAAAAATAAAAATTAAATTATTATGAAATTAAACTTTTAAAAAATTTTATACTCCGAAAGGAGAGAATCGCGATTTATTAATAAAGGAAACAAGCTGCTGTGCAATTCTTGCAATTTTATTTCAGTTCCTCGATTTAATAAAATTATAATTCTTGATTTATTAAACACTTGATTTATCTTACACAATTTTACTAATCTATAAGTATAAAAGTTTAGTTCTAAAAATAAAGATAATTAGTTTACGATAATAATATCTCGATAATAATTTCTCGATCGAAATAAGGTAAATCTTATTCCTACAAATAAACGTTCGTAATTAACGTGATAGGCGCACGCATTATAACTCTATTTCTCGAGATATGCATCTTGAAAATTTCGATAAACGGATTTTACACGAGTAACAGAATCTTTGCCGCGCGTAATATTTAATTTTATAACGCATTATATATTTCTCGGAAGTGAGGTGTATCTTGTTTATACACCGCGCTCGGGCGATTACATTCTCGCCGCGCTCGTACACAAGGTTGGCGCGTCTCAGCATTCCCGCAGCGACGCCGCGCCGACGCTCGAACAGGCATGTAGCAACGCCGGTCGCTCCGTGCTCGCAGTATTATTTTGCCGCGTTACTTCTCAAAATGCGATTGTTCTTTTCAAACAGTTAGCCTGCGCGATTAATCAACTTGGCGATTAACGTTCCGAGACGACGGTTGCTCACTCAAATAGATACTTCGCGCGATTTATCCGCTCGAAGTACGAGAATAGACGGAGAATAAGATGTATTAACTATCGTTTCGCGTATTTCGCAACAGACGATTACTTCCTCGCGACGCGACGTTCGGATTCAATCGTGATTTAAATTTTTCATCGATTAAAATGTACATAATTTGCCTACCATCTCCAGATTGAGAACGAAGAATATACGGATCGTCGAGCCGAGTAATTTAAGCAACGGAAAACTGAAATATATCGACCGATGCGGATCGGAATCAAGTGACAGCGCATTTAACTAATGAATGTGATCGCAATTAAGCGTGAATTCAGCATCCGTTCGTCGGATTAATTATAATCCCGCTGCCGTATACGCAGGTTCGTCTGTTCCGTTAACTTACGAGACGCTGCGGGTATAAAACGAATCGTAGCTCCACGATTGTACTATCTCACTGCGTTGTATTTTTCCATCGCGAAATACAACGACGTGCACGTCGCGTGCGATGACCATCCGAAATTCGGAAGTGCCGTGCTAAGTATCGCCGGATCGTAATTAACATGTTTTCACGAGTGGTGTGTGAGTGCAACGAACCTTGAGAATCTGAGAGGAGGAGGAGACCCTAGGAGGCATCGGGCAACGGCGGAGCAACCATGGGGTGAGTAAATTATTTCTTATTTATATTAATAATTACTTACGGAATCACAGCTTTTCAAAAATTGTATAATTACTTTATTACTGTATTTAAAATAAAAGATAAGCGAGAAATCCAAAATGCACGAATTTTTTTATATTAATTATTTTAAATATCATTACTTTGGATAATTTTGTCGCTAATTTGGATATTTTTGTATCTTACAGTGGTTGCGTTACAACTCTGCTGCTGCGCATCGTATCCGTGAGTAACAAATAACTTTTTATTTTAATTGGAACCAGTAGATCTATGAGAAATGTATCAAATATATATAAAACGTAGAGATATATGTATAAAGTTAAAAACATAGTTACAAATAAATATAAAATCTCCTGGATCCATTGCGTTTTCAGATGGACGGGCTAAAATAAATTAGTTGTAATATTTAACTCTGGACTGCGTATAATTTTCCACAACATATACGCAAAGTTATTAACATTATTAACCGTAGAGCTTAATAAATACATCATTTATCGACACATTGTCTCATTATACGGAATATACTAATTACGAGGTGCATAAATTGCTTGTAATTTATAAGCAAATTCATGAATCTGAATGAAGAAATAGAATAAACTCGGCAGAAAATGAGAAATAATAATAGTGATTTTTACGAAAATTGTCTTGTGAAATGTAATAAGGATATTATCTTGTACTTTTTACCAAACATTCTATGCACAGATAATAGATATTATCAAAAGATGCTATTAGATAAGAATACAATGAAAGAATACAATATGTTGATTTTAATATAAAGTATGTATTATAATTGAATGAATTTTTCAAGATGGTATTTCAATAAGTATAACAAAAAAATAAATAAAAAGAACTAGAAATAACAAAAGGCTATAAATTAACTTTTTTTAAATATAATGTTTCTATTTAATGTTAATGCTTCTTTCATAGCTTTTAATGCTTCATTCATATCTCATGGACAACGGAGATTCAAACAAGATGTTTATTGAATTAAATGTATAATGTATTATACAACAATAAATAAATTCTATACAGAATAGGAAAAAAATCCAAAAATAAATAATTAGTTAATTAGGCGTGATACTTTATTTACTCCTCTTTTACATTTCTAAATACTTTTTTAGATAATCTGAGGGGGTCTGCTTTTAACTCTTCTATGTTCCAGAATTAAAAATATTGTATAATCTAACGCAATACTCAAAGATCTTTTTTGTGTGAAATACTCAAAGACTTATTTGATATTTTTTAATATATATATATATCACAAGCATGAATGAAAGAAGGATTGGAAATATTTTACAGTCTCATAACGTATCTTGATTAATTTATTTAATAAAAAGCACATTAATAGTCATTAACTGAATCTATTTTTATAACACGTCAATCATTATTCTAATCTTTTATAGCCTATCTATTCGTGTTTATTAATAATTTTAACTTATGGTATTTATATTGTTTAAAGTGAAATAATTAAGAACCAAAAAATGTTTCGTCGCGGAACAAAATTATATTTTCTCTATGAGTTAATTAGTTAAATAATCAGATTTTCAAATAATTAATTTCCAGAGTAGGAGATTAATTACGCACGGTATCATTATGGGAAATTCTGTATATTAATAATTCATAGACGGGCATATATTTCTCTAATATCAATTATTACAATTAAATGTTACTAGTATTTCAAATTTATATTTAAATTTATATCGAATCACGTAACAATATAATTTTTGTTAGGTGGAAATATTTTCTTTACTTTATTTATTTTATTTATCTAGAGCTTTTTTACTTCATTTATCTTGCTTTTGTTTTGCGTTCACAATCTATAATTTATTACAAGCTGGCAAGTCAAATTAGTACTTATGTAATATAGTTCACATATGCTTGCAATTGGTTTTCCATTGGCTCGTGAAAGGGACTAAAGGCCATGAATTTAGCGAACGTTGAAATTAATTCGTTTCTTCGTATTCGTGAGTTGCAAAGCACGGACTTCTCAACCGCAAATTACGATAAATCGCGAGTTAACGCGAGACATGCAAGTGAGTCTGTAATGCCGGCAATAATTTACGAAGTGTCAACGGTAAAACTTGGGAGTTTAAATGAGAAATAGGTAACGTTTGGCGAAACGTGTGTGAATGACTCTGTTGCCAGCTTATGCACATTACTAAGCAGACAATGTCCAGAACAGAAATTGGTTTGCCCAATATGCAGATTATTACAGCGCCGCGCCTGCAGTGCGCACCGTAAGCGAAAGCATATTTGCGATAATCGTAATAGTATGATCTTGAAAATCACCGCGGTTGAATAATTCTGATGAACATAACGTTGCATCTATCAAAAGAGATAGCACAATATCACGCTGTAACAATATTTATGTCTCTTTACAGGCAGACTTTGTAGAACCTATCGAATAAATATGTAACTAGAAATTTACATCGATGAAATATAGAATTAGAATTAAGTAATACTAATATATCATAATCACAAATATAGATCAAAGGTAATAGATTTTTAGATGCGCGAAACATTCGTCGCGTTACAGTTTATTAAGCAGAATTAAGTAATAAAACAATAATTTAAAACTTTATTCATTTATTTATCATTTATTTATTAACCCTTAAATGCCACCCGGGGTCCAGCGGACCCCAGACCCTTTACATCGATATATTTTCAAATGTTCCCTCCAAAAATGAAGCTCATGCTCCCATTGGTGATAGTTGAGTGATTGACCTACCCGTTTGTACACTTAGCAGTACTCAGTTTACTTAATTTTTTATACTATGTTGAAATTGAAATTTTAACAATATAAGCATTTTATTCTCATTTCTAAGCCTTGAACAACATTGAAAATAATTTTCATAACTAAATATAAAAAAATCAATGAGTAAGGAGACATTTTTCATGCTGGGGTCTTTTAGACCCCATGTGTCATTTACGAGATTCTTGAGAGGTGTGGCATTTATATATAAGGGTTAATAGATAATAAAAATTATTTTAAAAATATTTGCCATTCTACGTTTTGTTTTAAATCCTTAATATTATCTATAATCATAATTTACATGGAATGTGTAGAAGATTTGTAATCCATTTTTTTTTTCAACGTGCAATATATAAAAATATGCTTCTATTGTCAATCGAAAGCAGAAATGCATACATTAGAATATTATGAAATATTACATAATTAACATATTACATAATTAACATACATATATAGAAGTTTTAACATTTACGTACTAATTTACTATAATCCTGAGTCATACAACGAAAGTAATCACATTATCACAGATTTTGAAATGTTTAATGTTGGAAAGACGGATGCTTTGTGACATCGCATTCCTCATCTGGTAAACGCTGACAAGTGGGTACAGGAGGTACCTCGCAAACGCATTTAACGCACACAGAACTATAATCTGTAGCTTGATTCAACTCATCGTCGCGGTGCATCGTCAAATTGCCGAAATGACAAACGTCCTTATCTAAAAAGAATAAGTCTCAATGAAACATCTTTACATGATAAAATTAACTCTAAGATATTATATACCTCTTCGAGTATTTTATTATTGCTTAAATCTAACTAAAAATTTTCAAAACCAAAATATATCAAAAGAGACTTTAAAAAATAGATAAATAAATAAAATAAAATGGTTTTTAACGAACGAACGTCAAACGCGCTATAGATGTGACGTGTTAACTGACACGCCTATAACATAATTTCCTATGCTGGGGATAACGATGACCAAATTAATTATCATTTTATAGGATTGCAACAGAAATTGATTTGCGCGGTGCTTTTCGTATGCAACATTTCTCGCAATTAACTTTCATTTCATGCTATTCAAAGCACAGTCATAATTAGCATCGCTTGAATGTTCAAATGCGTGTCGATGCATCATTTATGTTTCAATTCAATAAACGAATTAGCTCGTAGAAAATATATCTTTACATTTTTTTTATAAGTCGATAATTAGTAAAATTAATAAAAGACCAGGTCAAATTCTTAAGAGTATCAGTTATCTCGGATTGTTCAAAAACTATTATATTTCTATTCTATATTGTTAAATATGAAACGTACCATCGGGATTTTTGTCACCAGACTTCTCATTGTGAATAACAGTGTCGTTGTCGTTTTCTAAAAAAAAACCCCCCAATAATCGTTATCGTTTAAATAAAATTGACATATATTTGCTTATCACGCAAAATTGCAACTCGCGAACTTACGACATCTCGAAGATACACTGCAACTAGTCTGCGGCGATTGATCGGCATAATAAACCGGAGCGCAGTTATTAACAATGTCGCTTGCATGACGGAAATCGGGACTGCAATATGGATGTTTAGGCTTCATGCAGAAAGGTTCGACGTTTTCCCCTAAAACCGTATAATTTTTTATGGATGTAAGCATAAATTATATAGTTTTAAATTAAAAATTTATATCACAGAATTGTTACAGTTCACACATTACTGAAATACGATTTTAGTCTTAATTATTATTATGACAAATACAATATATAGGTATGTATATTTATGATATACAACAAGTGTTGAATTATTTAATTTACTGGCTTATTTGTCGACCAGCAAATAAGCCAGTAAATAATTATTCATCAATATATTGCATCAATGTAAGTTTCCATAATACATCTGTTTCATTGAAAACTGACAATTCGTTTATATTTGTCATATTTGTCATAAGAATTTCGTACACCGTATATAAAAATATAAATGTTGAGAATAACATTGAAATCACTCATTAACATGTACCTATTTTATATACATGTTGTACCAAAGTATCTAGCACTGAAAAATTTTAAATAACATAAAAGTACCTAGGATTATCTTTACCTTCATAGCCCGGCTGGCATACACAGTTTAAATCCGGGTCACTCTCAACTTCGAAGTATTCTCCATCTCTATATTCCTTTCCGTTTACATTACAGATAGCTCTGTCTTCGGGATTTTCAGCTACAAGACGTAAATGACTTTATTTAAATGTTATATATAGATTTTAGGATAGAAATGTCTTTTTTTGTCGGCAAGTGGATTGCTATTGTTGAATATGAAATTTAACCTTTAGAGGACGGGCAGGTTTTTTCATGATTTTTTATGATTTTTATTTAAAAGTTCCATATATGTGTTATATTACGAAAAATTGCATAACACATTCATATGATTGTAAATTTAAAAAAAATTATTGTTTATATTTAGAATGAAAAACATGGAAATACTTTTTGTAAAATCTCATTATAAAAATATATTTTGAAATTCAGAGCTAAAAAATGCAAACAAACTCATAAGGAGGACTTTGTGAGAAAAAAATTTTGATTTACAATGTTTATGCATATATTTAATAATGTTGTTTTGTATGTATTTTCAAAGCAAGATATAACACACATAGAGGCATATCGCACTCACGACACATTTTGGTCTTCGACAAATATCTTTTTAAACGTTTATACCTTATTAAACGTTGTCGTTATCCTGAAGAATTTGCTTCAGAAGATAAGAGTAATCGCTTGAATTCTCGGCCTTGAATTGGCCATTCTTACTTGTTTCCCTTAGATTCCCGGAACTACGGAAACTCAGTAACCCAAAAAACCCTTATATGTATGATATTTTAGCGCGTAAACAGTTTGACGCCTAAAAATAGGCTTCCCGTCCTCTAAAGGTTAATTATACTAAAGCAATTTTATTGTGGCTTTCTGGTTAACAAAAGTTCGATAAATATATCAGCTAAAAAGGATATATCGCGAAAATGTAAAATTATTAAAAATTTATCTTTTTAATTATAATGATTCTATCGAGAAAGAACATAATTGGAATATAACTACGTGAATTTAATATAATATTTAAATGCATAAAAATCAGTGTTATCATGTTGTCAATTTATCGCGAATATATATGGAGAAAATTTACAACTCTTAATTAGATTATGCTTACGACACACTTCCTCGCCGGGACAACATTGGTCCGGGGAATTCTTTCTATAGCAATTTGGTTTTGCTGGTCCGTGGAAACAATCAACTATCGCACAATTAAACGAGGCGCTATATTGAAAGCAATTACGTAGTTTTAATAAGTGGAATTTAATAATTAAAGTATTAAAAGGAGACAACAATCAAAAAATTGATGTGAAAGTCTTTACTTACATGCCATCATATCCTGGGGAGCAGGTGCAACCAATGTCACAAGGATTCGCATCTTCGTCTTTGAGTTTTTCTCCAACCGCGTACTCTTTACCATTGACATAACACTTGGAAGTGGATCTATTTTTTAGATGGTCACAGTTGTATTCGGTCGCGCAACAATCGCCCTTTTTCTCAAACACCGGAATACAATTGAGAGCCTTGTAATACGCCAGTGGACCCGGGCATTTTGTTTTATCGCATTCCTCTTTACAAAAACAAAGAATTTAAAAACATTTAATGCTATATATTATTGACCGCGATAAAAATGGATGTTTACTAGGATAAGAGAATCGTTCTGAGTGCTTAGAGTTGCGTCGTTATTCGTCCTAACAGAATTTTGAGTTAGACATAGAATTATTCACGAAGTCAAAATGTCGAAGTTTTTACCAATTATACTGAATCAATTTTTAAAAATCTCTAAAAAGTGCGTCGTATCGTTATTTCAAAAATTTTATTGCACTTGGCAAAAACATGTTTTTAATTAACAAATTAGTTAATGAAATAATTATTATATTAACCGTTATTTATTATAAAGCATTTATTTTGTTACATAAAAGTTTTCCGGCGTTGTAGTAAATGTGTCTTATAAATGCATTTATAAAGAATTTGGCAGTTACTCAAAACATTTAATTGACAGTTACTTGGCAGTTACTCAAAACGAGATTACGTTGGAATATTCGATAAAAAATAATAAATGACTTATTGCCTTACTGTAAGATTGTAAATGAGATCAATATTCGAATAACTCTTTTTACAACAATTTATCGCACGTTTCCCGTACCGCAAGCGTCGCTTCTCTATCGTTTGCGACTCACCTTGATCAGCCGCGATTGTGACGGTGATGAACGCCAGATAGGCGCATATCTGAATGAAAGAACGAGAGCCACGACGTGTCATGTTCGAGCAGTGTGAAAACTTGCGCGACTTGCGTCTGCGCTGCGTCATTTATACCTCGACCGGTGACCACGGTCTGGAAGTGGACACGAGAAAGACGGGGAATATATGAATGACGCAGACGCAGGAACATGCGGTATTGGAAGAGGGGAAATAGTACGTGTGTGTGCGATAGTGAATTGAAACGCACGTGAGAAACAGAATCAGAGAATATCTAGGAAGCGCAACAGAGACGAATATGCGTGCTGGAGGAGAATGAAAATGAGAGAGAGTCGTAAGCCCGCGTAGAGACGGAGAAAAATCTAGTAAGCAATATGCGAAGGAAATACAAAGAATAGAACAAGCGAAGAGAGGAAACGCGAATTGGAGAGAATAATTTGCTTTATCAGTCATCGTGCGTTGCATGCCCATTTGAATTACATGACTATTATTGTGTTGAAACAAATTATCTCTCTCGCCTTGAATCACCGCCTTCAACTTCTGTTGAATGTATTTTGTTAAATTGTTAAAAATTATCGATACTTTTTATCATGTAATTATATACTATACTTTCACTTGGCCGTAATCTTGCAAATCTTCAATGACACGAAAGCACAGAAAAGAAAGTTAGAATTTGTAATGTTGCTGTATGGTTTCTTTTGATAAAAAAAAAACTTTTTGTCATGTATGATATTAATCGGTTAGATATTAATAATCAATAAGTGATTTCTACCCTTGCAAATATCAGTTTTTATTATAACGTAATGTTTTAATTCTTACAAATATTATATTGTAAAAAACGTTTTATTTCTTACAAATATTTAAGTAAAATTTATAACGAGGTTTTGCGCGTTGTGTAAAAGTAATTACAATAGAGTTTGTGGCTGATAAGAAAATGGGCGAATTGTGTCGCAATTTCTGTAATGCGATGTATGCGGTTCACAAGTCGGCACAGGTGGTACTTCGCAAATGCATTCAGCTTTGCAAGCTAAAACATATTGTCTTTTCATTATTCCGTCACCAAGTCGCATTATGCGGTTAGATTACCATATAGACACACATTTTTTTCTGAAAAAAAGAAGAACGTTAAACGAATTATTATATTTTTACGGTATATTACAAGTAATAGCGCGTCAATTATTCTAATACACTTTTCTGTATTTAACAAATTGGGTGTGCGATAAAGTGAGTTATATATTTTGTAATTAGTTATCATTTTATAGGATCATAATATTAACGTGCTGCAGAAATTGATTTTGCGCAGTGCTCGTTATCCATATGCAATGTTTGTCGCAATTACCTCCTATTTGACGCGATTCACAGTACAGTTGTGTAATTAGTATCGCTCGACCGTTTAAACGCGTGTCAATATCTCATTTTATATACCTAACCTCACACTATATTCATATGATTATTGAATCGATTTGTCGTGAAGTAATAAATTTTTTTTTAGATGCCGCGATTCATAAAATTAAAGAAAATATAAACAAAATAACATAAGACAATTTAACAAGATAAGAAATTGATTTCTCTAGCCGTGCTAAAGTATTAATTTTTATTTTAATTCAACATGTATATGAAATATTTCAATTTTCAAAGTTATAATTGTGATTTAGAAATCTAATTGGATAACGAATGGTTAATTATAGAAACAATATAATACAGATTGGTAACTAATGCTCTTCTACATCAAGAGTTACCGTTGAAATCGATATGTGACAAATTTAACATAACGTTTAATTTAACATAGCATGCTATGCCGATATTTCTTGACAGATACACTGACTTGATCCAGTGAAATGCAGCACTGTATGGAAAAATTGAAAACAGTTTTGAAGAATTTAATAATTTCGTTTTCATATTATCTACAATTTATAATCGATGCGATAAACATTTGATATTTTTATTTGACATCATATACTTTATATCAAAATGCATTTTCTATAGATTTTGCATTATAGAATAATTGTCCATAAATGAGAAATTTAAAAAATCTACGAAGTAAAAAAAATAAGTGACATGAAATTATTCGATAATCAGAAATCCGTCAAGTATAAGCCATTGGAAATAAAGACAGGGATCGCGTTGAAAATTTTACACTAACGTGAACAAATTCCTTGCAATATGTTCACATATCTGTCACATGTGTTACCATGACAGAATAATCCCGAACTGTCGACGCGTGTGAGAAAACGTGATGTAATTTGAATAATGTGACGCCATACATGAATCTTTCATAATATTGAAAGAAAATGCGCCCATATACACGCACACATACTGGACTATATTAAATATTCATGATTGCCGCGCTCTTCGCATCAGAGAAATGAAAGATCCTTTCGGTAAAATCATGCATAACAGCAAATGGAGTTAGTAGCATATTATTTTCACATTTTGATTACTTGAAGTTACATCTTATACGTATAAATATGACATCTATCAATGTAGTAGAGTGATTTAAACGTTTAGTTAATTTTTAAACATCTTAAAAAGTATTTACCTCTCTTCCTTTCTCTCTTTTGTCTCTCTTCGCCCTTTGCGTCTCTCTTATCATTCTTCCTTTTCGCGACCGGATTATTATTTATTTCGCTGCTTCTTTTTTCATCGATAAGCAAAGTCATGCGATGTTAAATAAATAACTTATACAATTTTTTATATATATTAAAACATATAGGGATGAAATATATATATACTTATACTTTTACTTATAAAAATAAGCATTTGATATAAAGAAAGCACATAGCTGGTTTTAAGAAAGATATATAAAACTGTATATTACAAATTATAATACGAAATAAAGAAAGGGAGAGAGCCAATCAGCGAAAAAAACAATAACAGACTTCTTACATACCTTTGTGAGTTGCGGACTCACAAAGGTATGTAAGAAGTCTGTTATTGTCTTTTTCGCTGATTGGTTCTCTTCCTTTCTTTATTTCGTATTATAATTTGTAATAGATATACAGTTTTATATATCTTTCTTAAAACAGCTGTGCTTTCTTTATATCAAATGCTTATTTTTATAAGTAAAAGTATAAGTATATTATATACTTTATACCCCTCAGAATATATATATATGTATATTCTGTTAATTCTGAAAATATATGTACTTAATTTATGTCGAGGCATTATCCATGTAAAATCTGTAGTTTCTACATTTTTCATTTTTAGCGCAATTGCACGCTAGATATTCAGTCGCAAGAAAATGTTTACATCAGTTATTACAGTATGATGTATCGTCCATGAAGAATTAATTAACTTCGGTGTCTTAATTCCACCGACGCGACGGTTTTGTAGGCAAATTAAATTCTATTCGAAGCTATTCACTCAAATGTAATACTGGAAAGATACGTTGCTTAATTTAAGAGGATGAATCCTCCTACATACGCTATAGTATAATTATGCTATAATTTTTCTGTATATATATATGTATATATATATATATATGTATATGCCAATTAAAGTACAGCTCATCCGAATGTACGTCTCGTAGAAAGATTATTTCGCATAACCGACATACGTTTTACACATGAAAATAATATCAATTGCGAGCAACCTTGACAACTATTTCTTACGAGTTATGCCTCATACTTATTATTGCAAATGTAATGTTATCGATGTAAACGCATACCATACGTACAAACTTTTTACGCAGACACATATAAGTACTCGAAATAGTCTAGCTATAACGTCAGTTTATTGATTCTTCATCGTAAATTACTTGATGGCAACAACGCCTTTTGCGCGAGATTTATAGGCAACGTTATGCAAAATGATCCAGCGATAAGTCCTTATGTAAAATATTGACTTGTTATTCGCGGAAATTTGCGCGTAAAAAGTTTGTACGTATGGTATATTCACATTGATAATTATTATTGCAATAATAAGTTCGAGGTATAACTCGTAATAGATAATTGTCAAGGTTGACCGCACAATTGATATTATCTTCATGTAAAACGCACATATATCGGTCATGCGAAATAATCTTTCTACGATGTACATTCGGATGAGCTGTACTTTAATGGTAATATACTGCGATTGCTAGGAACAGTAGTGTGTTCTTGAATTGTTGCAAGTTAAATATCATTTCTCAGCAAAGCAATATGTATTTCTATTATCCATATAAGGAATATCCTTACAAAGATTTCTATAAATTTTATATATTGTATTCATAGGTTTATAATATAGTCACTTGCATTTATTTATTGATTTTATTGTTTCTATTTTATTGTTACATTCATTTATTTGAATTATTTAAAGTCTTAAAAACTCGAATTGTTTAATCGTAAATTTACATTTATAACGTAACTATCCAAGAATAAATGATGTGTTCAATAGATTTTTTTTATCTTGATAAATGCAACCTTATTTGCATAGAAATAGAAGGAAAAAATCTATTTTGGTACATACGATGAAGAAACATTGTATTTTTTATTTTATTTTTAACAAAACTGTCGGCAGACGTTCTACAAATGCAAATGGTTTCGCGGAATCGATTTGTAGATAAATTTATACGTTAATCATGTATAATCTCAGAAAATAATTTATCTTTTAACAACGGTTTTAAATAAAGTTTGTATATCCAATTATATGTAAATTACATAATTAAGAAGATGACATTAACGCTTCCGTCGGGGAATATGTACACTTTAGATAAATCGTGGATTATCCGGGTCGAATATCGCAGTATCCTCAATATATATTATCATTTCGTCAGCAATCGCCGGCTAAGACAAGTATTAACAGCGCAAACGTGATCTCCCATGCGCTAAGATAATTATTAATCGCGAAGAAACGTGCGAAATCGAATGAACGTGTCAATTGAATTAGGCAGAATGATTTTATGATAAAATGTCTCACTATTAGCTGTCCTCTCAGGTATTTCGTTTCTCACACTGAAGTATTTATCGAGATGCAGCGCTTAAATAAGTCTCTCCGAATATAAATTAGGAAAGGTGGATAAACGAAGCTTTTTGGAATTTTGAAAGGATGATCTACGGAGGATCGGGATATTAATTCTCCATTCCAAGTGACACTCGAGACGTAACGCCATTAAACGCGTTTACCGTGTCAGCCGTATGGCACTGCGTAAATCACAAGGCGGGGAAGTACTCGCAGTACCAGCTCATAACTGCGAATTTACTACACGTTGCCCCCGCCAGTACTTTACTCGGATCGTACCTCGAGCCGAATGTTCGCCATTACACTTGGTTACAGCGAGTTGGCCGATGTAAGCCGAATAAGTTCACCCGCTTGGGAAACTGATTTATCGCGTTCGAGGGATTGGGTCATTAGTCTTATCCCCGTAACTAATGACTCAATCTCGGTCGTCCCCCTCTCGACTGCGGATTTATCGACCTACAGATCCGTACGATTGAACTGAATATTTCCATGGCGGCGGTCGACCCGAACGGATGTAAATTCGCGCGAGGAGCTGGAATCAACGGAAAATCTTAATCGCGAACGCGCCGCTCTCATTTCGAAAGACTCGTCGATACGCTAAAAATTGTACGGATAAATATCCGATTAATGATAATCGATGTAATAGAGCTCTTTCGAAATAATCGATATTCACGAAATCTCATTTTTTTTTAATTATTAAGTGAAGTGCTTCATTTTTAACAGGTACTATTAATCCATTATGGCAGAGCTAATAGAGCATATATAATTAATTTTTCGATAGGAATTAGATAAAATTTAAATAAAATAACCGATTTAAGCAAAATTTACGCGTACGTCTATATTTATTATTAATTTGCAATAACTAATTTAATTTGCATTAATAAAGAATATATCTGTCATCTTGAAATCAAAAGATTCTTAAATTAATATCAATTATATCATTATGTTCGTTATTACATGATAAGAGACTTTCAACGTTTATTAATATTTTTACTGCTTTTCGCTGATATTTTTAATATTTAATGCACAAAATTAACGTTTAAATGAACTTTGAGTGAAACTTAATATTACGCGATGCGCTACGTATATACGTTACTTGCACAACTGAAAAGGTAAAGTGAGAGGACTTAATGTTCTTCATTATTTTAGTTCACTTTGCGAACGCGAAACAGTAGTAATTCAGTCTTTATTAACGCGACATGGCTTTCGGGTTTGTACATACGTTTATTAGTAATTCGATACGTCTTGTTCTCAATGTCGGCGAGATAATTAATATAGTTACGGAATGAGATAATTTTCGTATCTTGTAATGCGATATTTCAAAAAAGACAAATGGTAATTAAATGAAACATTAATTAGAAGCTTCGCGTGCGCGAGAGAGAGAGAGAAAGAGGAGAAAGAAAGGGGGGAATTCGATAAATTATGTCACATTTGGTGCATATAATTACGTGAAATAAAAATTTATAATATAATTATATACATATAATTTATAACATAATATAAAAATTTATAATATAATACATATGATTAAATCCATGTGTAACAATCTTTAATATTACAGATCCGTAAGATAAATATTCAAATTGTAGAATAAGCAAACGTATATGCTTCTTTCTTAAATCAATTGTGTTAGGAATAAGAAAATAAAATGTATATGTTAAAAACTAAGAAATATGTCAAAAAGCTTGAAAGGTAATAAATCAAACAGGATAAAGGGCTTTGCTGATATTTGATGTCAAAAGTTTGAAGGTAATATCACATTTAACATAAAGGGAACAAGACAGATGTACTAGCGAATGCGTGCTGTTCCGATAAAAAGATAAAAATAAAGCAAAGCGGAACCGACTAAAATATGCACGAGGTGATGAAACTTGAAGAGATGTCTGTCGGCATCTTGAATCTCTCGATGCGGAGAATTTCGCGGATAGTACGATCTCATTTCCGCGCGAGTGCTTTCAAATCATCGTCATAAGTATTGAAGTTTCTATCAGTTGCAAATGCTCGTAACGATTTATTGCACATACAGAAAAAAAGTGTGCGCGTTTAAGCTCGTTAAAATTACTCAGCGGAGAGTTTCTCGCTTTGAGCATTCGTAAATAAACGAGAAAAAAAAATTGTGTTAAATTGTAAATTAAACAATTTAATTATAATATACCATAATTAAATACGTTGAATGTTGCAGCAATTTTGCTGTATAATTAGACCTCATAAAAAGTTACGCTAAATAAATAACAAAACTGTTGTGCAAACACGGATATATTCGAGTTACAAAGTAGAATTCGAAATTTTTGGCTCCAAACACATTTATTGACGTGGAAAGGATTCGATAGCTGCAGTTATATGACAGATAAAACATGAATGAAAGATGAAATTATTTATAGGTTCAGTCACGTAGAATTTTCACAGATTACATGATTCGGCAAAACCGTATAATCCTGTAGCGATAAGCACGAGATAAAGCCAACATCAACTAACCATTTAGAATCGCGTATCGTGCGTGTGAGCTTTTGTGTTTCGTATAACATCTGTCGTTGCATATATCCATTTAACATCTCCAAAATAAAGGAGCACGAAATTATGATATTTTTCGTTGAATATATACATATACTATAATGTGTTTCACGCAAATCCATATGGAAATTCGGAGTATATCACCCTTTGTTTACTCCACGCTTTTTGAAAAGCTATGATACTTTAGAATATTGTACGACACAATTGGTCGAGGCTACGGCCAAAACGGCGCCAACTAACATAAATTCGGTCAACTTAACGCTGCAACACTTTACGGTAACTCTCTTAGTTAATACCCCCTCCCTCTTCAGTCCTCCTTCTACCTGACGCCTCGACGAGGCTGCACAGCTTCCGGGAACTTGCGAAATTCCATGCACGGTAAGCACTGCACAAATTCTCGGGGGCGATATCATGCCGTAAGAAAGTTCAAGTCGACGTTATCATTATTCGCACACCGGCGTAATTGCGAATGTGTGAAAGTTGGGGCGACAAAGGAACAATCCTTCAGCTGCCATTCGCCGAATAGAAAGGCTTCGTTTTATTCCAATGAATCTTTGCTCGTTTTATCTCACGTACCTTTATGTAGTTACGGAGTCGGATTGCAATTTGTAATTCACCACAGTTGGAAACTTATGAGATGTAAATGATAATGGTACATTTCTCGCATAATATCAAAATAAAGTAAAAACCGAATAATTATATAAACATCTTATTATAAAAATTATAGCCACAAGCTAATTGTGACAATCAATACAAAATTTGCATATTTTAAGAGTGTCATTGCTTATACAGAGTTTTAAATTTCCAAATAACGCACATGACTAAAATATGTAGTTTTGACACATTTAGTTTTTAAACTATCTTTTAAAATATATCTATTTTTTCAGTTTTATTTAATTATACAATACATTTATATACATATTAATAATTAATAACGTTAAATTTTTGACAACTTGGAAAATATATAATTCTGATTTGAAGATTTCACGCAAGTAGAGATACGCGAACGTGTAAGAAACGCAGATTTTCCGAGCTACCCATGTTTGCGCCTGACAACTAAATGGAAAATTGCACGTATGTTGAAGACACACTCTAAAAGTTAGCGTGGAGCCGACGTGACTACAAGCTTAAGCCTTTGTCTGGCCCAACAGCCGTCGGGTTAGAGCGAAAAGAAGAACAGCGGCTTACCGGCGCTTGCCGGTGGAAGCAAACGCGAAAACTAAAAGCCCCGCAAAGCTGCGTGCACGAAGTGGAACAAATTTGCCTTCGGCTTCGAATGAGGCAAAACGATTTTTCCCCGCGCCAGAAAACACATGCGTATAGTGCAACATCGTTGATTCTACGTCGTGATTATATGTTAAAAAGAACACAATGATATATTTTCGAGAATCGGTGGGCAAGACTTGTGCAGCGATACTCGCTCGATAACGATTGCCTTCAAATGATAACGCGAAAGCGAAACACAGTTGAGGAGCACTTAGGTATGAGGAAGAAAACGCGGTTGCACTACGTACTACGTGATATAATGTGTTGATCTTCCAGAATTTATGCGAATAATTACGTCGATAAAAATTGTGCGCATCAAAGCTGTATCAGCAACTCACTCTGCTCGAACTTATATCATGATTCTGTTTGTTTCATTAATAACGGGAGAAATATAAATATTACGATTGTATTAGGGAAAATTTCGCAGCTTAGTTATCTTCCATCTTTCTGAGGACCACCTACGCAATTCTTTCTTTAAAGAAATTATAAAGAAACGCTGTCATATTTTGAGAATAGCATTGTTATGAGATCATATTTTCATATTTTTAAACAATGATCTTTTTTAGATATCACAAATCCTTTACAATAATTTATTATTTATTTAGCACACAGAAAAAAAATGTTAAATCAAGACTCATATTCTTGTATATAAGCAAGAATCTATAATCTTGAAATGAGATATACATTACGTTCAACAAAGAAAACTTATTTGAATGAAGGTATTTATATAGTTTAATCAAGAAAGAAAAGTTGAAATAAAAAGTTGAAATTCTTATAAAAAGATTATAGATTCTTGCTTATAAACTATATTTTTTATTTTATTAGATATTCACTATTGTGATATCAAATGTAATTAGTTGATATCAATACCGAGTATATCAATGTAATGAGATTTCTATTTTAGTAAATTAGTATTGAAGTAGGTACCTATGGATTAATTGAAAGCTATATATGGGAAGGGGAGGAACATTCCGTAATACCCCGCATATCTAGCGGGAGGTATTTAGTGGCGCGTCGGTGCTGAAACATGGAAGATGCTGCGGATCATCTCCCGCCTCCATTATCAATATCTCGAGATATTTGCGAGAGCTTTGTACCAGGGAGTCTGCGGCGGTGGAGGCTTTGGCGGATTTACGGGACCGCCTTTCGAAGTTCATCCGTTAATGACCAGGCCTTATACCCTCTCACTTCGGCAGGGGTGTATGTTCACTCGCGAATATCCGACCCCGCTACTCGTAGCTGGCTTAACTAATGACACGTTGAAGCGATATCGTCACAACTTCCGGTTCCACGAAACCTCTCTCGCGACCACGCCCCGCGCTACCATCATCATCGACCGACGTCTCAACAAGTTCGATGAAAGGTACAACGACGATAACCGAAGCTGTCTGTTTTCCGAAAATCCACTACATCCACCGAACGTTCTTATTGAGATCAGAAATTCACAATGCTTGATCCTCCGTCATAATACAACCCCTCGTTTTCAGCATCCCTATATAGCTAGACGTATTTTTCTTGGAGAAAAAGATTTTATAACATTTTGATACCGTTAATAATCCGTGCAGCTTAATTACTCTACTAATTGCAAAGTAAGTTATGAAACAGCTCGCTTTGCAATTATTACACTTGGCGGATTTTGCGCGCGTGAAGTTCTCTCTCTATAAAAACATTCTAATACTTGATTTTTCCTCCAATTATGTATAAATTCGTTCGTTGTCTCGACTCTTACCGAAGACAGAGCGAAAAATCTACAATAAGCGTGCTCCTCATCGATAAGGAGTTAATTACGTTATTTGAATTAGCAATTAAAGAGCAGATTTTTCCGCCAACTCCGTAGCGCCACCACATTTCTTTTTTTCGCGAACGAAGTTAGCTTCGCGGGCCAAGTTAATTACAAGTTACGAAATTGGAACTTTACCGCCTGTTCCCGGATCCCAGGACGCAAATTAATCCAGCAGGACGGGAATACAAGAAAAAGAGTATAAGCGGATCATGTTAAAAATATCGTTAACTCTTAACAACGGTCGCATTGGAACAACGCAATTTGAAAATTAAAACTCCAGGCACTTCTCACGACAGGAGCTTTCCACCTTTCTGCGTACTCATCTCACATACACAAAACGTACCGTTCTACTCATACGTAGGAAGAACGCAACGATTGAATATGTATAATATTCAAAGCATTAGGATTAATTGGCAGATCTTTCCAATTCAAACGTCCGTAATATCTTTTTTTTTTGCGCGAAAAAATTTCCATCCCGGCCGTTGTCAGAATTAAAAGAAGAATTACCATACATCCACACAAGAATAAAATTCTGAAATTGAAACTAAGTTTTTCCACGGTGGAAAATAATAAACTTAGCTCTTTACTTTTGAAGTTATACTCTTCATTCACACTTATTCGTATTCAACTTGCAACGCAACATTTATGACTTCCACTAAAAGTTTCAGTCTGAAGGATGAATAATACATTTCGTGTCCTATGTGATAAGGGCGATACACATTGTATTTTATTTTCCAAAATACAGCACTTTACCGAAGAAACAGCATATCGGGATAAGAGCGCGCTTCGCAAACACATCTAAAAACGGAAAGAAGTCTTTCTGATGAAAAGACGGGTAACATATCTGAAAATGAGAGGAGAGTGTAACGCAATAAAAAAGCATACTTAATGGCCCATTAGGAAAATAAAAAAGGATTAAAGTTAAAGTACCATTATGCAAAATTGCTCTCTGACTCTCTGTTCTTTGTCACACGCGTACCTGTGCGCATCAGCGACATGCAGATGTAATATATAAAACAAACTTGACGTTTGCGTATCGCGAGTAAAATATGCGCGGCGAAAACTACCCGAAGATAATTTAAATTAGGAAGATATTCCGCGGATTATTGTGTCGCTTATTTTTCGTAAATTATGCCAAAAATCGTACTCTTCTGAGCTTCGAAAACCGCGAATATCGCGGCAGCAAATACACAGACGTGATGGCTAGAATAAGATGCAACTAATATTTAAATAGCGCATAATCTATTTATTATCGCTGGTGAGTCTATAGTATGTTTAATAAATCTTCAGATTATATGAAGAATGACACATTCGATACAATAAAGTATTTTTATTTCTAGATAATACTTGACGACGAAATCATTTAAAAATTATATTGGCAATTTTAAAATTTTCCACACACACAGTGGCTATATCTATATGACAAATCACTTATTCTTGAACTACTGGAGAGTAAAAAAATTGGAGTACTTTTAAATCAATTTGAAACAGCAATTCAAAATAATATTTTTACAAATAGATTTTATTGCAAATAAACCGTGTAAATTTATATATATAGGTACATACATATATATATATATATCTTTTGTTATCTTATTTAAGTAATTTTTATACACACACAGATCGAATTGCATGTGATTTTAGCCACCCTATATTGCAGCCGGGCTGCGAACGAGAGCGTTGTTTACGACCGGTGTGGAAGCGTAATTGAGTGCGCTTAATAAATAAACAAGCTCGTGCTCGGATACGCATCCACGGGATGCATAGGTAGGTGAGCTATAAAAAATGAATTCATTTTTCAGGGAATGTTGGCTCGGGAAATATACCGTCGCGACATTCCACTCGAATCGCGAAAGTACACGTGAAAAGCTATATTGCTACAATAATCGGCATTGCGTTCAATCAATTTTCTTCTGATCGATGCAGAAATTATTATTTGCGATAAACACATTAGAGACGGAACAAAGCGTCAACAACGTATTTTATTATTATGAAGACTCCGGAAGTATATCTCGGTTGCGAAAAATCTAAGAAGGAAACTTGAGACAATGGAGGAACTGAATCCGTTCGCCTCCTTCTCTCAAGAAACGAATCTTGATTAATGGCGCAAGTTTGCGTTACCATGTCCCGCGCCGGCCATGTTCGGAATGCATAATGGGTGGAATACATTAAAATTCAACCTCACGGGCGAACCTAAGAGAAGAATCTTTCTCTCTCTCGCCTCTCCCCTCTCTCTCTCTCTCTCTCTTTCTCTCGCTCGCTCTCTCCCCACAACAGCGTCATTCTAAACGTAGAAAATAACATCGTTCTTCTCGCAATTAGCGCGGCGTCTTTGATCGATGACGGCAATTAGGTCGGTCCGCGTCGAATGCACGCGAGAAGTGCATCGGCTGCACACGCCGATCGTTAGGGAAACCCAAGAAAAATCCTCATGGCAAACCGTAAACGTTACGCGAGTGCAACATCAGTCACGATCTTTCGTTAATGGCCCCGCGATTCGCTGAATAAAGTCGTTCGCCGCAGAGTTATCCTCGGCCGTTGATGTCTCCGTCTCGCCAGCGAATTAATCGAAAAGGATCGAGGATGAGGGTTCTTAAATTGATCTCCCTTCATATCTCTCCAATAGAAAAGAAGTGCAGTAGAATTCGTTTTGCATTGAATGTGATTGCGAATTATATTGAATATATCTATTCCAAAATCTTTTCTCAAGCATTAATTATATGTAATGGGATAATACAAATATTTTACATTAATATAGATAATAAAATACCAATATATGAAATATAAATATTAATTGTCTACAAAGACAGTATTTGACATTTTCTTTGAAATATTAATTGTTCGTATCTTCAGCATCTCTTTGATAATGATACAAAATTTATGATTCTGACAGCTTGATATTCGCAGTGCCACGAAGCATCCTTTAAAGTGCTTCATTCTTTTAAAAAAAGCACAATAAAATTCTTCCCACATATTCCGCCGATTTAGTTTACTGAAAAGAATTTTTTTAGGAATTTTTTACAGACGTAAAAGGCAGTCCCGCACATGCAGTTAACCTTCACTTGCCTTCACTCTTTAAATTTTTTTCCGTATTTCGCCGAGAGTGAGTATATTACATAAAACCCAGGTTTCTCCGTCAGTGGGAAAATGTCTAAAAATAATTACTAACAATACCATAATAACATAATGCGCGCTTGCGAATAACAAATAGCGATAGAGATGAAAATTAATATTATCTCTGAATGATATCACATGGCAGTTCCATTTATAAATTTTTGTTTTCGCCTTGAATGGCGAGACCAAACTCGTATGACACCGTGTATTAGCACGTTTAATACCGTCTGCAATTTCTAGTTGAAACACGAGCCACGCAGCAATTTCAGCGCAAATTGCCGCGTTTTAATGGCTCCCAGTTGATCCTTTAAACACTTTCGTGCTATATAGCATTAAGTAGCTTAATAATTAACTCTTGTGTAGAACTTGCTCCGCAGTAAAATTCATCGCGAATTAATTGAAAAATAATATCCTTGCGCACTTTCATCGTGTGTCGTTTAAACGTTTCGTATATTCATTATTAAGTAATTCGCTCATTAATGTATCACACATACAAATCCTCATCAGGCAAAACTTCAGCTCAAGTTAGAGTTAACTTATTATAGAAGGTTATCTCATAAAGTTAACCTTCGCCCCTATTAACATTTGGCACACACTATGCAATACTTATATTTACCTAGCGTTCCTAGAAACGGCAGGTATTCGCTAACTAAATAATAGAGAGATTTTGATCCGTACATCCATAATGGTGGCTCACGTCAATTTCGTGTTGAGTAACCTCAAGGTGGTGACTAATCTGAAAACCGGATCGACAGGACGACTGTCACGGCCGCGCATTAATAATTTCGTTTATTTTACATATAAGAATATGCTTTATGCGATCACGTGAATATTATCACGACCTCGCCTTGACCCGATTCCTCCATCTCGAAACGATCTCGCGCCGAGCAGCTGCTGACTCGTTCGTTTACTCGTGTATTCAAATTGGCTTTTTGCGCTTTATTAAGCGAATTATATCGCTAAAATTTAGCTCCACGCCCAGAGATATTTATTCGCGCATTAACGCAGGCGGGAAGGGTTACGTGAAAATTGCAGTATCGGCGCGTTTTGCACCCTTAATCGAATAATCAGCAATGTAGCCTCCGATAATCATAATATAATAAAAATGTAAATTAAATCTCTCCATGTAATATAATGTGGCAGCGGAGTTTCAAAACGGGATAATCTCTGCGTTCAGTCTCGATATCGCGGACACACAGAAGAGAAAATGTTACTTTCATCGCTGAATAGGCACATATAGAGGCTAGTTTCGTATGAAGAATCCTATGATATTGAAATCTCGATTCACCGAAACTATAGCAAACTCAATTTCTTTTGAATTTCATCTCTTTTCCCTTCATTAATTTTTTTCTGAATTTATTCGTCTTATACGTGTTCGTTATCCTCTCGATCGAAATCATTAAGGAAACGTGAGATGTCTTATCGAAGCAGCTCCCGCGATAATTCGCCACGAAGGCCGCAGAGCCGAGCACTCTCTGCTCTCGATAATATCCTTCGGCACACACACACAAACACACATACACATCGTGTAGAATTTCATGGCTGCGACTTACCTTGTAACTGCCGACCGCGTGCGCGCCATCGTAGATGTAGAGATGGTCGTTGCAGTCTAACTGCAGCTGATCGAATCGGAGCATAAACCGCTGGAGGATGCTGTGAGTCTGGAAAGTAATGGTGCAATCGAGGTCCCTCTCATTTTGCGAGGTAAGAACGGCGCCGTCTATCTTCCTGTAGAGATCCCGCAGGAAGTACTTCTTGCAGACGTCGCTCATCTGGTCTGTAAGGAAACAGACGAAAGGGAGTTAATCGATCTGACTTGCTCGCGACTGAGAAGGGTTCGGATACATCTGCATAAATATTCTCTGACGATCAACACCCTCCACGATATTGATTAAATCATATGTAAACGTCAAAATATAATTGTAAAAAATTCAATATCGCTTAAATTGACAATATACCGGATTTTTTAGAGACTGCATGTGTGTGTATAATGATTTTTGGGATATCTTGTATCACAAATTAAGAGAAATTTTTCTGTAGAAATAGTATCTTGTACTTTATTATGATCTGTGTCGCAAACCTGCATTCGAAAGAAAAGAATACCAGCATTGAATTTGCACGACTCAATATTTCCAAAAATTATGAACAAAATGAAAGTCAGCATTTCGGCCGGCTGCAATATTTCGCGTTATACGTCTCGACGGAATGAAACAAACATGCAATCGCACTTTTGCTCCATTACGCGCACGCTTTAAAAACCGCGCTTACACAAAGATGAAAATCACATTTTTTTTTAGGTCAGTCGCGGAAAATTCCACTTTTGCACGCTGATGACACGACGCGACGCGACGCCTCGTATACAAATAGCTCACAATGCTAGCGCGCGATTGCAGCCGGACAGATTTGCGGATTTGCATTTAAAACGAATGATAACGAATGCACGACAGTTGGCAGTCAACGCAGTCGCGAAATAAGTTACAGACGCACTTTGTCCCAGACTAGGACGATATTGCGATCGCCGTAGTTCCTCGACATTACACGCCGTAACATATTTCGGGACAGGCAACAGAGGTTGCGCAGGTTGCAGTTGTGGAACTTTGCGCGCTCGCGTCTTCGTCTCGCAAGTCTTCCCCTTTCCCTCTTTGTTTTCAACCCATTACCATCCCTTTGCCAGCTGGGCTCTGCAACATCGAAATTACTTACTCCCCAAGACTCGCGGTTCTCCGTGACGCATGCGTTTGCTCGCACCGCATGCTGAACTGCAGCGTGCAAAACGGTCCTTGCGTCACCAGCAGCCCCGCCGTGTTTTCGGGAGAGTGCGAGTGTGCGGCGAGTAAATAGCCGCGGGTAAATCCAGCGCCGAGCATTGCGCCGCGCGCGATCAATTACGTAGTAATAATTTACCGGTCGTCCCATCGGCAAGATGCAAGTACGAGATAGACGAAAAGCGATGAATTCTGTCGAGCGCCGTTAATATACGAGCGCGAGTGCGATTATTAATGCGATACATGTATTCGCAAAATTGTGAAACGTGTATTACAGATTCTCTCAGAATATATATTAAGCTGCGCGAAAAAATTTGTCTTGGGAGCAAGTGTTTTCGATTAAATAAATTTTAATGCGTCTCTCGAGATCTTCTCGTGCCAAATTGAACTTCAATCTCTTACGACACATCTGCGGCGGCGGCGGCGCACATGTTACATTACACATAACGCGGCATATTGTATAAATGCATTTGTTTCATCGACTTGCGTGTACTAACAATAAATTGTGTGTGTAATAACAACTTCGTCAAGCTGTTAACTTTTACTGCCATTGGTATATGAAATTTTACGAGTCTTCCTCACCGCCTCCGCGCCGCCGCCCGCTCGTCGAACACGTACGTTGCGTTGCACAACTGGGTGAGGCGGGTGAACAGGAAAAACGTGACTCGCCGTTAAGTAATGTATTATGGCACGCGCAGGTGGCATTCCGAATCGCCGATATAGAGGCTGCCGTCGATGCCACCGAGCCTATACCTTATACCCCCCGATCACACGTGAATCGAGAACCGATGCGCGATATACTTCTTCCGTATCGACAAACATCGTTATTTTTGTAACAGCACGATGAATTGAAGATACGTCCGATAATTACAATATGTATACTCCACTCTGCTGAGTCGAGCGTTTCGAAGGGACACAAAAGCGCCATTACTTTAATATTGGAGTAAGCTGGAGCTCTCTCTGTCATCTAGATATTCAGGACAAGTATATAAAAGCGGCACGGCGAAATTTTAGCGTTTGAAACTTCGAATATGTACAAAAGGCCTTTGTGCAGTCGGGCAAAACTGAGGTCTTAAAGAGACTAAATTCAGTACCCGGAGGGAAGGGGGAATTTAGAGATCAGAAAAACAAGTACCGAAGACACAAATCTTCGTCGAGTTCAGGATCAGTTCTGATGGCGAACATAAATTTCGTAGGAACAATGAGAATATTCGAGAGAGAACTATTTTCTCAGACGACCATGATTTAGCGAATTTAGCGAATAAGTAACTTTATTGTAGCAAGAAATTTCGGATCTCAAACTTCTCTTATACGAGATGATCCCACTATAGACAAAATGTCTAAATTCCTTCCTTAAGATTTTCAACAAGATTTCAATGTCTTCTAAAGACGAATATAAAATAGATTGAATTTTATTAAATTTATTAAAATCACAGTTTTTTTAAACAAATTAAACTTATAGAGATTTTGTTCAGTAAAATTAATGAACTATTAGCGGTTTTTAAGCAAATTTAAAATCTTCCTTATCTTTTTAATATCTTCTTGAAGTTTTTAAATCCAAGATATACACATGATATTTACACTTCAATCGTGTTTGTATTAGAACATTCTATTTCCGATGGATCCATGGATGAAAACGCTTAATATCAGGACGCTTGACCAACGGTCGGTCAGCTCAAAAGCGATTGCGTTCCTCAATATAGGAAGCGCCTATTCAGATGGGCAACGATCAAGAACGCGTCCTGCCGTACTTAATCATTTACAGTTCCTCATCGAAGACTCGATTCGCCGACTCGTGTAATCGTTTAAATGCACCGTTCTGACCGTAAATCGGACCGAGTCGAATTATTCGACCGATTGGCAGCCGATTGTGCACCGTCAAGATAATGAGTCGACTCGATCTCATTGTCAGTGCAGCCACGATTAACTTTAATCTACCGCGTTCGTTTATCGCGATGAGATAGAATTTCCTTAAATTTTCAGTTACATTTAGAGAAACTAGATTGTAATTTTAGAAGAATTGGTCTCATCTTCGCGCTTCGCGATATTTTATATAAGAAATTTTATACGCTGCAAATTCCCTTCCAAGTGTGTTATTTTCACTCTTATTACACATTTCTTACTTTTAAATCACGTTATTTAACACGATTGAACGTATTAACTTTTAATTTATTAATACGATTAAACGTCCACATAGAAAAGTACTGCGCTGCAAATCCAATATGCATGTTATTTTAACTGAAGCTCTTCTTGTACATTTCTTGCCATTTTAAATCATGTCATTTAACACAGATAAACGTATTAACTTTTAATTTAATACGTATTAATTTAACACGCAACAAAACATGTAAAACGAGCTTCAGTCAAATGTGTTATTTTTAGACGTTTATGCGTGTAAAAATAACACACTTGGATTTACAGTGTACGCACCGATAGCGATGTAACATCGCCGAAGGATTAATTTGTTAATTGCTTTACAGTAATGTCGAATCTCTTAGAAGCGAGATTTCCTTGGTGAGACCTCTGTTCATCTTATTTTTTAGGTATATTTACTGAATGTTGTACATTGAATGTGTCGCATTTAAGTGTCAGAATCCGCGAAATTATATTATTTTTCTATATTATTTTATTTATTCATCAAGCAACATAGAATATGCGTTGCTTGTGATTGCCATTTTTTACAGTTTTATTACTGCTTTAGCTTGATTACACCTATATATTGCAAGGAAAGTTATTTGTCGATGTAATTAATTAACTGTAGTTATCCGATGTTATATTCCAATTTAGAAACAATCAGTTTTGATTACTTCCAGTGAGTAATTCAATAAAATTACTCTTGATGTTTCGCGAATTATTCCGAGGTCGCAATTTCCGCTTCCTCCGCCTTATATTATGATTTCATTTGAGATGAATATTTGTACAGAAATCCCTTTTAAATAAACGCTCACATAAAATTCCGAATTGTTTTTTATACTGGTCCGCTAAAATAAAATTTTTAGATGTAAATAATTTTTCAGTTTTATTAAAAATAATTATTTAAAATTCACGCCCTCCGAATTCCAAAAATACATGCATGGACAGAATTCACGTGTATTCTTTAACATATATCCCAAACATGTTAGATGTATATTATAGCTGATGTATTATAACTGTAATTTTAACAATTTGTAAAGGCGGAACAATTTGCGCAAGGCATTCCGCGCTCAGAAAACCGTGAGGAGATATTTGTTCGACTCGGTTGAGCTTCACCGCGATCGAGATTTCTTCGGTGCCGCCGATTCGTTTCCGGCTGGACGAGCCGCAGGAACGAAGGGACGAAAATAAAAAGCTCGTAACGAAGCCGCTACACGAGGGGGTGAGTGAAGACGCGGCGTCGTCGTTCCATACAAGAAACTCGATTGAAAAGTTTCCGCTCGTCTCGCGACGAAAGATAGTTTTCCGCACTGCGCGTCCTCGCTCCTCGCAGCTGCCGATGGACCGTTCGCATCCGAAGCAAGAAGAACATTTTCGGGGCGAGTCTCTCTCACGAAGATTCCCCGTGAAGATAAAAACGCCGCTTTTTCCGCCGGTGGTCACGACTCCGGTGTAAATAAGATATGGCAAAGCGACGATCAGCGTCGTCGGAATGCCACATGCGCGCTGCATCTCGCAATTGTCAAACGGTCTGACTTCCTTCCGCTAGAGTTTCACTTGCCTGATGCGGATGCCTGCCATCCGAATAGATGAACTACTACCGTCGCGTCCGCACCGCAAATCACATGGAATGATTCAGATTTAGGACGTGTGTAAATAAATGATTGAGACAAAGGTAGGAACAGATTAATAATAAGACGAAATTTATCTCTCTGACGATTTAAGGAAACTTTCGACGCAGATCGTTTGTTGAAACGCTCAAGAATCAGCCTGCATAATAAATATAATTACTCTCCGTTCTTCCCGAGAAAAGGAGTAATAAGTGCACACGCAGAAATTCAATTTCGACTTGAAATTGACAAAGAAAGGAAGATTGTCTATGTGCACCCTTGAAACTTAATTCGTTGAGATGAATTTAATCTCCCGATGTTAAATATCTTCGCAATTAAATCTCCTTTCAAATATTTGCTGAGAAAAGGTCGACTCAAAAAGTCGAAGAATCCGTCATTGAAAAGACATTGACATAAGATGAGATTAAATTGCAGCGGATATACATTTATATCAAACTGAAAAACTGTTCTAAAGATAATTAATAACGCGCAAAAAGTTAAGCGGCAAGTAGCAGAAATTTTTCAGAGAATAGAACGAAACTAACAATCAACTTTCCTCGATATTAAACGATACTGCAATTTTTACTCACTTTGCAGTTAAAGTTACCCCCCGCAATCTAACTTTGTCCCGCGGTGGTGGTTTGATGTACCTACAGTAAAAACTTTAATACAGAGTGCTCCCGTTTCTAATAATTTTACTTATAATTCGTTATTGGATTTATGCGTCGCTTAAACTCATAAAATTTGTCGTACACGTGAAATTAATATCGCGCAGCTACTTTATAAGCGTTCGCGTAAACTTCAGCGTAATTCTTTTTTTTTTACATCGCTATAATATTTCCCGATAAACGCCGATAAACGCTCATCATACGATCGAGGAAGCGGTTATTTGGGAATGCGCCCGTTCGCGTTGCAAATATCGATCCGTTGTTCGATGGATCGCGCCGTGTAATGTCACCACGAAGTTTCGAATTTTGCGTGAAGTCGCGTACGAAACGAGCCAGACCACGGGCGAGGGGGCGAGCGGGCTTACGCGAGCAACCGCGGGAAGCGAAACGGGAAGGTGTAGGAAAGAGAGAGAAAGCAAGCGAAAGAGAATGCGAGGGAGGAAGAGAAGAAGACAGAGAGTGCGAGAGAAAGAGAGAAAGTGAGTGAAAGGATGAGGGACGGAGGGAGGGAGAAAGAGAAAGAGAGAGAGAGAGATAGACGAACGACGTCGAGAGGGAAGGAGACCCTTTGGTCACGATGGTGCGCGTCGGCCCTACGACCCTCTGGCAACCCACCCCTTCTCGTATGCCACCATCCAACGCGACCCTCCCTCTTGTACCCGGTGCGCGCCCTCCGCCTCCCCTCTCGCCCTGGTTTCCTTTCTCTCTCGCTCCCTCTCTCTTTCCGTCTTTCTCTCTCGCTCTCTCTCTCCCTCCTGGCACGATGTAAGCCCGTTCCGTCGATCAATATTACTCTCTTCGAGCGCACCACGGCTCGTCTGAGCGCCAACCGAGCGCTATCATATTAAGTTCCGAGCACTTTGCTCCGAGCACTTGGAAGGAGCTTCGGCACATCGCGAAAGTTTTCTCGCGCGAATACGCCGAGAGCGCGCGCGATATTATCTGTATCTCTCCCTCGTGACGGAGGGTCGCATCGCCATTTTTACGGTCGTGCCGGGCCACCATATATTTTCTTCCTCGAACGACGCGAATGCAAATTTTTACTTATGCCCGATAAATTCCACGTCATCGGATGCTGCGTCTCTCTCGTCGTTTGAAATTGTCATAACCTTGCCTCTCGTGACATATACCCCTCGATGAAAATTAACGCGAGCTTTCAGCTTGAACGGGGACGCTGTCAATTTACGCGAAATCTGGGAAAAATGTTTTATTAGACGTGAACCTTAATTTTTCTAACTGTATTTTGGAAAGCGCGAGAAGTAAGAAAATTATCTCTGAATGACTTTTGATTGACGCGAATCAAGAGATCTAACACTTAAATTTACGTGTTATCAACACGTATTGTCTTTGGATTTTTATTGTTTCGTCGAAACGGTAGTTTACAGCCTGCTTGTGTGGTGTGTCGCGACGCAAAGTTACTCCCCCTCTTTCTAGTCGAATAAATTTAAACCCATCTTACAGCAAGTGTTTTCTCTTCAATTTTCGTTCGCATTGGCGCGAAAAAAGAAGCATCGTGTTCTGCGACTGTTTTGTCACGAGAGCGCGCACACACACACACAATTTGCGAGTTTTCCTTGCAATCTTATCCGCCGGAAGAGGAAACCCGAGAACAATACTATCAACGCACATATAACGCGAACGCTCTTAAAAGTTTACCTGGGGGTGGCCGTGACCGGTACGTTCCAACCCCTGTCGCACCTTCCTCGCAGGGATGACTGATCCGCACAGTCATTTGGGCTTAGCAAACCCACAGACCCGAGCTCACAATACACTGCGGACATCCACATACATTTACACATCACACACACACGCATATACACACGTTTCTGTGTGAAGCAAGATAAAACATAATTGAAAATTAATTTAAAAAATAAGAGTGAAAAATATATATTATAGTTTAATAGAGATAGCAAAAGCTAAAACTTATTTTTTACTTATATCTCTTAATTTAAAAAATTAAGGGATATAAGTAAACCTCTTTAAACTGTCAACATGATTCATCATACTGTCGAAGAAAATTCAGTAGTGATACGACTGAAATGTACATAGATGATTCAATAATTTCTCTTCTTTCTTTTTTTTAACGCTATGATTTTCTAAATAATTTCGCTATAATGGTACCACGATTGAATAATGACATAGTTTATTCTTTTTAATCTTTTAAGAAATGTTTTAATGTACCGCAATTTGACTCTGTGCCAAGAATTAAATATCGTCTTTATTAACGTTGTTATAATAATTATAACGTTATTAATGAAAAGAATAGTATATATAGTCTGTTGTCTATACGAAATCGCTAAATTAAAGTCTGTGGAAAGATATATTGTCATTTTCAAGTGCTGCAGTTTTATGAAATGAGATACGGCATTTATCCGCGATTCGTCCACGTCAAAATAATTAGGGGTATTCCAGCGTGTTTCTCAAATATTTCAGCGTTTATGATACGTCCGTAAATTCGTGCACACGTCACGATTGCCGTCCACGTTGGTTCGATCAAACGTTTTATCGACTATGAAATGCTGAAATCTCGGTCGTGACGCAATACTAAATTCACGTCTAATGAAATCGCGGGAGCGAGAGCGAGGGGGATGTGTGTCGGTCGTAAAAATTCTTCGTTGCGAGCCCCGAAATTACATATATGTTGGACCCACTAAAAAACGACACTCGTGTTTTGAATACGCGAACTCACGGGGTCGCGACCTGGCCGTAAAAATTCGCGACACGGGCGACCCGCCGTCGTAGAAATGGCACTTAATCCGCGTCGCCGCGCCCGGAGTATCGACGTTTTCGGAAAGAGCTCTCGACCCCAGACTTTTCGTGAAGTACAAACTTATGAACAGGAAATAGCGACGTTTAATTCAAACCGCATTTCCCACGAATCCCGAATTCGAATAATAAAACTTAAAGTCGTACTTTTTGCCACGGCGCCTATCGTGTATCAAAGAAAACTTCCATTTTTTTTATAAGCCATGTATTTAAGAAACTTATCGTAAACTTATTACTAATATAAAATCACTTGATTTAGAAACCATAATATCTAGCTTTAATGCGATTCAATACATAATAGATTAATATGTCATTATTTTATTGAATGCGTTTCATTAAGTACTCTATGGTCGCATACATATGTTAATCAATTAATATAATAGTTTATTAATATCCTCGTTCATTAATATAATACATAATAGTTCGTTAATGTTCTATATTAAATTCAGTCATTAAATTAACAATGACAAAAGGAAAACTATCGTTTTACGGCACGCGTATTGCATCATTTTAGATTCTCTATCATTCGTTAATTAACAGGATTAATGCTAAAAATAGGATTATTTATCAAATCCTTCGAAATTTATTTAGATCTAACGTGAAATCATAAATATAATAACTTTATGTACTTTTAGCTATACATTCTGTTCAAAAACTGACACGAAGAGAATTATCCACGCGGACAAACGCGGTGGACGTTCGTGCTGGCTACTGGTGTATGTGGTCGCGAAATCGATTCTCGCCACGGTATCGTAAACCTTACCAATCCCAAGTAAGAACCGGAGGCGCACCTCGCACAAGTAACGCTAGACACATGTGTCCCTGATGCATTAAGACAACTTTTCCTACTTCGCAGCGTATATGGGCGCAACCCATTTTCCGCCGCGCACGAAGTCGCGGATGCAGTTTCAGGACGCGAAGACGCAGCCGCCGAGAGAATGTTACGGACATAAGCCGTAAAGAGTGAATTTTACAAGAGGGGAACAAAAGGAGCGGAAAAAAGTAGAAGATATTTCATACGGTCGATTCACCGTTTCCGAAAGGGATTCCGCGAGAAATCCTTTCTCCCTTCGCCCTCCCTGATGGACGGAAATAATACTCCGGTTGTACCCGTCTACCCGATTACGAAAGAAAAACAACTTTGTAAAAAATTGACTTAACGAAACTTTCCCATTCGAATAATTCATTCGCAAGCTACTTGCTCAATGAGAGAAACGACCGTAATATTTCATTCGTTTCCAAAGAAGCTAAAGAGTTTCCCCTCAATAGAGGAATATGCAACTCGGTTTTATTATAGCTCGCGCGAGCTAAATCCAATATTCCTCTTAGTGCTCTACATATGGATCAACGTAATGGAATTCGAGCAAGACATGATTTGCGCGGCGCGCCGATAACGTCGGGAAATCTGATACTACGTGTCGTACGACTTTGCCCATAAACCGGTATTTTTAGCATACGTTGGTACCGAAAAGCGAGCGAACGGACACGGCGGGAATATCTCTTGAACCTTGTCTCTTCTTCTTCTCCCTCGCGAAACCGCGCGCGCCGCGCCGATAATCCGTGACGCGAATTCTCGTTCGATTTCATGGCACGAGACGATTTTATTGTGCGACGCGCGTTGTCCGCGCGCGCTTATCGAGAGCAATGATAAATTTTCAGATATCATCTCGAATTCTTGCCTCTCGATATCGGGAGGTGAACGACATCCATCGATGGATGGGGGATGTACTAGCGATGTGTGTGTCTCGCAGGGATATATTCCGCTTTTGTGTCGTGGCCATTTTAAAGGAGCTGATGAAATACGCTCCTTTAAAATCGGAGCGGCTTATGGCCTATAATATTCTCAGATCGGCTTAAATTCTGAAGATATATAGCATCTATAGCTTTAATCTTATTGTTAGATAAAAATAGAAAGTTTTGATCGAAAAGTAATTCGTCGTGTAATCGCATTTTGAGATAACATCGATAAGTGTGACTGGAGTTAAATTAAAGTATCAAGCCGATTGCAATCTTAACTCAAACACTTTAAATATCACTCGCGGATAAGTTACATGTACACACAATCGATACACTGCCGATAAGTTGTGTACATCCCGATGTTCCACAGTTTACATTTTTATAATTCACTGCCGATTGCAGCGTCATATTCGTACAATGATAACTTTATCTTTTTCTGCTCTAATGTTTTCTAACATTTATCTTATCATTTAATACGACATGGCGACCGTAATTGCATCATTTTATTGTAAGTGCTATTACTCAATTTACATTTAACTAAACGTAAAGTATAGTTGGCTAAACCGATGCCATGCACAATTGGTAAAGAAATTTTAAATGAATCGAAATTAGTTTGATAAAATCCACAATTATAACTTTAAAACGGTAATAAGCATCTTCACATATTTTAAGAGCATATATTAGCACAGTTTTGAAACATTTGTACACGATGCACGAGAGTCAGACATTCACAAAGATTAAAGGAGACACGCTTTATCTAAAATCTCATACAAATGTGGAAGCATTTGAGCCTTTCGCGCTTCAGCACCCCATCCCTGGTTCAACATTACGATCCTCCCTCACGTTACATCGATAAGAGGGCACGAGGTGTACGTGTGTGTGTGTGTGCGTACTCACAGTTGTCATTCTTGCCATCGACGCGGCCGGCACGCTGGCACAGCACGAGCGCCAGGAGCAGGAGGGCTCGAGTGCCCCCCGCTAGGCACATCCCTGCGGCGGCCTTATCGTTATCGGCACGCGCACATCCTCCACATCCACCCCCGCGCGAAAGGCACAGATAGGGTCGTCGTCTCTTTCCCGCTTCGCACGCACGCACGCACGCACGCACGTACTACCGCGTGACCGACCACCACGACGATGCAACCGCACCCCGCGACGTGTCCCGCGCGACTGAGCGCCTCCGCTCGGTGCGATTTTACGCGCGAACCACCCCCCCACACACATCGTTCCCCGTCGTCGACGTAATCGTCGTAGTCGTCGTCGTCGACGTTGAAGCGAAAGAGAGAGAGAGAGAGAGAGGTCGCGCGTGCGCCCTGCGAATTTCGAGAAGGGTGTGGATGTGGACGGGGGTTGAAAGGACGTACTATGCCGACACCCACGCTCATTGTTGAGGCGAGTTAATGAGGACGAGCGTAACCGGCTTTTCGACCGGATTACGCTACGTCGCGGCGCGGCGCGGACGCGCGAAAACGTATCGCGGAACACGCCGCCCGGAAAATGCGGAGGGAAGTGGTGATGACGATTGCCTCGGGAACGAGAGAGAGAATCCCAAATGAGATCGTTCGACTCGATGTTGTTCGCCCTCAGGAATGTAATCAGATATCCACTTGCAAACTCGAGATAACTAAGCTCGCGCATCTTTTTTCCATAATTGTTTCATTAAACAAATAATTGATAATTGATCAAGGCAAAAAATGAAAATGTACTTATACATGATATATGTATATAAATATATTAATCTTAATGGCGTACATCTAAACCAAACTGTGACATCGAAGAAGTTATTTAAAAATGTAGTTTCGTCGAAATATTTTATTAGTCGTGTTTTTTAAAAAGATCTGGAAGAGGATTAATTTCGATTCCATCGCTTGTATACTCACGAGTGTTTTTACGGAAGGAGTAGCACGCATGCAGTTTTACGAATAAGAGTGTAGTTACGCATAAATTATAATCGCGTCCCAAGACGCGAATTTGCGAGTTCACGTAGGAAAACAGATGTCAACGAATAACTTTAAGTTGAACTTCGACGCGTGTTATTCCGACGTTCTAAACATCGTCGCGCAACCATATAACCGAGCGCGCACAATGTGTGCCCCTCTGGCGGAGCCAGATGCTGCATACGGAAGTTACAACGCTGGTTACACGTTCCCGCGAAAGCTGCGAATCGCGGCGAACTTCCCCGGTAGCATTCAATTTCGAGGAAATTTAGAATTCGTCGCGGACACCGTCGACCCCCCGAGGCATCGCGTCGGCGCGGCGGGGCGGGCAGACGTGGTGCGGTCGGATGGCAGAAAAGTGAAGGAATTGCAAATCTTGACCGGGTGACTCGCGAGTCGCCAAACACGCGAAGTTTGCGCGGATCTGCAGGAAAGCAGAGGCGGATTGTCGTTGGTGCATACGAAGTTATAATACCTCGGCACCCCGAACCGTGAAAAGCCGACCGAAAAGGGGAACCGTCAAAGTGCCAGGTGCGCTTTCGCAGCGTTTCTCGCTAACGGGAAAAATCTCGAGTACGCGTTATGAATATAAGAAAATTGAAATAGCTGATATTACACGGACAGCAGAAGTAAAACAGAACGCGCGGGACATGTGTAAGAGGAATCGATTATTGAAGAAGGAAGATATGTACTCGGATTTTATACATTTTTCGTGCGCACTTCGTTCCCCAGGCTCTGATACTTGAAAAGTTTTCTATGATGAAAATATTGTTTACAAAGAGATTCAATTTTCAGCGAACCTCTGCTCTGTTCTAGAAATGTAAAATATGTTTTAGTTATTTTCACGTTTGTTATTAAATTACGAGAAATATACTAGAATATTAATACTTTCTGAGAAAAAAAGTGATAAAATTTACTGTGTATATGACAATTAATTAAGAAAGATCATATATAGAAGTAATTAAGGCGGCTTCCGCTGAAGTACGTTAACAAATTACAGTCGGTAAAAAAGTAACTTGGGCGTCTTTCGGTTAACCGTTAGGGACCGTTAGGGATTCAGGCGACGAGCGATTAAAACCCTTTCCTTTTGGGCGGAAAATTAGATTGCCGTCGGTGGACGGGGTAACGGGCGAGGTGACGAGATTAAGAAGTCGGCTGCGGAAAACTAAGGAGGTGCGAAAAGTCGCCGTGGTAAATCTCATTTTATAAGCGACGCGAATGAGTCATTGTCCAGCGATCGGTCGATTTTCTCCATTCGGAAAATGCTCTCGTCGGGAAAAAAACTCGGCGAAAAATATTCCGGCGACGATTGTTGCCATGAAGTTCGATCGTGTAATTTTCCTTCGGAATTGGTGGGGTGAATTTTTCGCGTGAATTTTTCGAGTTCGCGATCAGATAGGGAACAACGAGAATCCCATTCGCGCGCGCGAATGGGATTTAATCTAATGTAAAAAGTGTGGAAGTTCACTGAGAATTCCATGATCGATTTGCTCGACGAGGTCGTACTTATATCTCCCGTGAAAAAGATCCCAGAATAATACGGAAATCGTTAGACGCGATGAAAATGTTAATATTTTATCGTCATTGACAACCGAGAAAGAAAGTGGTGCATATTTTATCATCGCTGACATATCCTTCGCGTAGACGACATAAAACTAGACACTTCGGTGCACTTTGGTACACTTTTTATTTTTATCTTGCAAAAAATTGATTAAAAAATTAATGTTAAATATAATTTATTTATTTTTTAATTATTAACAGATTTACCCTATTGACACTTGAAGAATTTATTCGTGCAGTTCTACTCATGTAAACTACATTCACGTCGAAATTTACAGCGTCTCGCAAAGCTTTAAACGTGTATTTATTGTTTTAATACAAGTGTCAAAAATGAGACAATTGTTTGACAATCTGGGAGAATCGCTGTGTAAAGACGATGATTAATGAATGAATGGCATTATATCGTGACGTTGTCGATGATTATACGATCACATAAATCGACGGATGACGGAGGCGCAATCCAGTCAATAAAATCCCGCCAACTATTATACAATGCCACAATTTCCAGCTTCGCGGGTCGTCATGCCGCGACGTCATACAAGCGAGAAAAATCGATAACATACGACGTGTCCATCATATCGCGATGTCGTGAAGCGACGGCGTATCGTAGCTAGTCAAAGGGCTAAATCGATATCAGACTGTATTGGGAAACCCTCGAAAAGTAGTAAAATACAGTAGTAAAACATGGCACATTTAATCTTATATATTTTATAAATATGAGGTTCGTTATTGGCAATATTTTCTTTATTCCAAAAAATAAAAGATTTAATTTTTAAATTACACTTATAAAATTAACTGTTTTCGCCAACGATGTCAATTATTTTTTAAATTATTCAATAAGAATGTTCTTAACAATAATCATTGTTATTTATCGACAATACAGCACAGAATGTAAACTCTAAGAAACATTATAATAATCGATATTACGCGACAATTCTATAAATTTTTATATTCCTCACAATCAGTCATCTCCAGCATTGCGCATCATTTTGCTTCTTTCGCTCTGCCTTTGTCTCGTATTGCTTTACATATCAGCGATCGTAAAAATCTCTTTTACATAATCCGCAAACGTTTTATTACGCTTTTGAAGCGCCACTTATTAACAGGTCTTTTCTCTTTTATCATATTTCTCAATCTAGTTTTCATCGCGCGACGGCTTTTCGCGTACGCCGAAAAAAAAACGCTTACAGCGTTACGTATTTTAATAGCAGCGCTTTAAATTAGTATCTCGGTATTAAAGCGAACTCTCCATCGCCTCGGGCGGTTTTGCACCGAGGCATTAAATCGGACGTTGCAACGCGAAATTTCGTTTTAGAGAATTAAACGGGAGAGATGTGCATTCGAAAGAATGCAGCCACGCTCCTGGCTGCGAGCTATCACGCTCTCGTACTCTGTTCAGATTACGTTTACCGATTAATTTATCTTAATTTCGATTAACTGGATACAAAAGCATGCAACAGCGGACACCGAGCGTTTTTCTCGTATGTCTCTTGGTAAGTAGATTTCGACGTAAATTACGGCGACACGCTGAAAGCGGCGAGAGATCAGGATCGTGGCCAGAAAAATGTTCATCCTAAAATACTTTTTGATAGATTTATCTTGAGATTTTCCAAAAAATACCGCCTTAAAAGACAAAATAATGCTTGAAAGCCTCGTTTTTGTTCCAATGAGAAATAATTAAATATTCACATTATATACAGTGACTATTAGGTATCATTATTAATTCTAATAATTGGCTAAATAATCAAATTAATATTTGATTATTACTTCTACTATTATTATATCGTGATTATCCATAATTTCTTAAATGGTTGAATTAATTTTACATTTAATCGAAAAGTTTAGATTCGCTACAATTTGTAATTGCTACAATCTTAAGTAACGCACGACGAAATCCACCTTCTCCGCGACCGGAACGGATTAATTAAAATGGAAATCGCGAGAAAAAAAACCGCGGCGACATGGATAACATATCCGACACGTATGATCTCGGGATCTCCGTCTCTTTTAACGATTGCACGGACGTGTTCCTAATGGCCATGCCATTTAAATAATTACACGTTCACGAAATAGTCGGACATTTCTTTCGCTTCTTCTCCTTCTTTTGCTCTTTCTCTGCTCTTCTTCAGATCTCTTAGGAACGGTCAAAGTCGTGTACTAAGGGTGAGAGAAATCGCGATATAAGCGCGAAAAATCGCCTCACTTGTCCAAACGTTCTCTCACAGTTGGGTAAAATGCAGGGAATTTTGTCGCTTTTATTTTTCAAGTTTAGAAAAAGATCAGGAGCAATATTGAAATCCTAAATAAGTAATTACCAGACAACAAATATTAGAATCACTATTCAAAATTCAGATATATGCATAACGTGATGTATTTCTTGCTCATATTACTGAATCATAAAAAATTTAAGAAATAGGTACTTAAACGTAGATAATTACATGAATTGAAATTATATGAGATAAAGCTCGTGAAAGTTCTGAAGGCGCACATCAATTTCTTATTTAGTATACTATTAAACACGTGAGTTTCTCCGTTTACCGCCAAAATAGGCATTATTCAAATCGCGCAATTATAAACCGTCTGTACCTGGCTTCCGTTAAATCTGCGAACCTGGGTGCGCCAGCGGCGCGGCAGAAGCACGATAATTCCGCGCCATACCGCTAAGGTATTCCATATCTTTGAATAAATTTCGCGGATGTAATCCGCGTAAACGTAGACGATCGGTTTTAAGTGCTCCGGGGCGGGCTCGTAGCCCGCGGAAATCGTTATGCCGGTATTGTTAAAGCGATGCATTCACACGCAGATCGCGAAACAAATTTGCACCTCGACGACGAGATTTGTCTCGATGCAATCGTTATCGATGCAACTGCATCGCGTCGTAGAGGACCGCCAGACTGTCTTCCCAAGTCAATTTACGTGTCTGTTGCATAGTTACGATGAGAATCCGCCCCAAGAGGCGGAATTTCGATCAAATTTCGAACAATAGAATTAATGATAGATAATATAATATTCGACAGAAATGGAAATAATCGCCTAATTTTTTTAAGTGATTAAATTCACGAAACATCCTCCATACTCGGAACCCTCTCCTGGCTAAAAGTGGAACACTTTAATGATTTAATAATGAGCGGGCAACTTGCTAATGTTGCGTTCAAATAATTTATAGACAGCCGCGAAACTCGACCGTTTTACCGTAATGGAAATTTAGCAACATTATTCTAAAATTGCTTTTTGTAAATTATTTTTGCATTGAAATCGAATGCTTCAACACAAGGACAATTAGACTAAGTATCAACGACGTAAATATTTCACAAGAAATTTTCCTAATTTTATTTTGATACGTCGACGTCGTGACTGCGACAAAAGGCAAACCTTTGACACTTCATTTGTCAATTCCCGCGGAAAATAGCGCAAGGCACCACACGTCGCGCGGCGTTTTTCTCGCCCTCTTCAACATGCACGGGGGTTACCGCAGAATTGGATCACGCGTCCGTTTTTTTTTTACTTTTTATTTCTGTATCCGCGACGTGGCGGTTCGCGATGCTAGGCACGCGTCGCTGCTGAAAATCTCGTTTCGCGATCGATTAGAGTCGGCTGCGGAGAGACCCGCCGCGCCGGTAGCCCGGGGTCTTTTTGCCGCGCTGCTCCTAAAAATGTCGACGAAAATTAATCGTCCGTAAAGCCGGAGCAATAATCGTAAGCATCGTCGTTACTTTCCGAACTCGGCCGTTATTGGCCTTCGTCGTCCCGATCTTGCCACGAGAACACAGAAAAGGCCGATGAAACCGTCGGGTGGTAACCTATGGTGTTAATCAAGCCACTAAAGTTTGCACCCCGCGAATGTATTGAAACAGTATTATACGAAATCGAGAATCGATCGAAACGGCAAAAGCTCGAGCATCGCAACGGGACGTCACGGAAAATATAATATAATTTCCTATGTTGACCGAGATGCAGATGCGTTATCCGATAAGTCTCTAAGGTCATCGATTACCTTAGAATTAACTTTCACTCAGGCTTCACGCGACCGCGATCGCTCTTCGACCCACTTTTAAGTTTAAATTGGTTTCTTCTAATTTTATTGCGCGCGAGGTAACGCGCATTTTTATAAGATGTAATATCTCTGTTATTAAAAACTCTGCGTTAAAGCAAAATTTCATTAAAAAGTAAAATATAAGACTGTGTTTCGACAGTATAAACTTACAAACTACTCACAAAGTAGTCAAAAATGTCTCCGCTGTCTGAAGGTCAATAACGCGTTTCAACATGAATAAAGTGGCCTCGCTACATCGATAATTTTTCCGTCCGGGCGGAATTTCATTTAATTAAAAGGATTCCCCGCGCCCGCGTAATTCGGATAATACCAGCAAACATTCTGCCGATGGACGGCAGTAATCGAGGCTCGTCGTAATGCGAGCCTTAATCCCGGGATAATCTCACGGACGGACTATACGTTCTACCTTCGAGATAACTGTCGCGTAATTCTGGCGGCCCCCCGGTCCCGACGGAAAGATTAAAAACTTTCTCCTCGGCGAGCAGAAGAAACCCGCGTCGTTCGCGTTTTGCGGAATTCGCCGGATACGATTAACTGAGATAGGAAGCAAATCGTCGAAAACGCCCCCCCGTTGAGCGGCGAATTGAGTCGAGCGAGCGATGTTAGTCGCAGATTATTATTGAAGGTAGCTAAGAAAAAGTCGTCAAGGTAGCTCTTTCGAAGGAAGAAAAATTATTCTGCTGCGTTTACCTCGTGTTCATTAAAACGGCGATACGGCAGATTTATGGAGTATTCAAACCGCACGCGATACTGTACTATTTGCATCTTCGAGCGAATTTTAATTTCAAGTTAACCACAGAGAGATAAATCTATGGTTAACTTCATGAGAATTTCGATTTTCCGGCAAAATAGATATGCTGAAACATGCTTGAAGCTATTTCTGAATTAGGAAACTTTTTAAATTAGATCGAAATCTTGGATATTTATATTTATATTAGATCAGAAAGTTAAATTATTTATATATTACTTTTAGAAATAGATTTTCAATGGCATAGATTTTTGACGAATAAAATTACAAGTATAAAATTTATTTTTAAAAATTATATTAAATCCATTGTTCAGACTATAATAAAAATAACAATTACATTGATATTCGCTACAAATTTATATTATTTCTTATATTTTTAAAGACTGTCTTTAATCATATCTCGCTGTATACCCACTTTAATCCTCGTTTCCATCGCATCGATCCGCCAAAGTCGCTATAGAAAAGAATTCGTTCTGGAATTTATTTAAAAGAAAAAAAGAAAAAAACGGTAACTGGGTCTCGCACGAACTCCGACATTTGACCGGCAAAAACATATGAAAATCTGGGACACGCTTTTTTATACGAAATATCGATTTGGCGAACGCGGGGTGCGGATCGGATGTAACTATTCGTGTTGCAATCTGGAGCGCTGACTCGGCTTCGAGAACGGAAGTCGTTCATTCCGTTTTTACTCCGTCGATACCGGGTAGGGAGGGGAGAAGGGTAAATGAGACCGGAACGAGAACATCTTTCGAACACGATGGCTGTTTAAATCTTCACGAACAAAGTGAATTAATTAACCTTTGTTCGAAATGTATTCTCGACCTTGGTATGCATAAAGTGGCCCTTCCCCTTTCCTCACCTTTCCCTCGGCGCAAAGTGCAACGAAAGAATGTCTCGGAATCAGAGCGCAAACAACAAATTAACCGGCTAACTCGAAGTTGTAACGAGTTTCAAGAACGTCGTCGCCATTTGTTCCGGACACCTTACGGTGACTGTGCTCGGCTCACAATCAGTTCAACCCTGCTTCTCTCTCTTCGTTGCCTTTCTTGCTTCAGAGTAATGTCGAGAATAATTAAACAACCTGCAGACAGGTGTAGGTGTTAGCTGGCGACCGGATATTCACGAGAAAGAAAGATTTCTTCCCCGTAAATATAGCCCCGCGTAAATATAGTACATAATCCCTGAATAAACATTTCGAACGCGGCGAATGAGTAAAACCTTTTAACGTCGAAGTAAACTTATTTTTATACCGGAAAAAGAGACTACCGTATTCAGCAGAAACGAGCAAAGCATATAGCATATACATATTATATATAGGTTATATATAAAGCTGTTAATTAATTATTGCTTCAGATTCTACGTTTCTGTATGCGATGATATCAATCGGATAGAATGCAGGAGTTCAGAACTACAGTTCATATAAGATTTGTCGTAAATACCGCTTCGTATTCTCGATGCAAACATAATAAATTATAGGCCATGCTTGACTTGCGCCGCAAAACCCTCAATTAACACTCGGGTTTGGCATAACCGCGATCGTTAACAGCAATTTCATTCACGTAACGGCAATTTCGTAGTGAAATTTGTGCACATCGTATAGCGAGAATGGCCCTCCCTTATTTTCTTCGCGCGGTTCGAAGCCGCGAAATATAGCTTCGCCTATCAAACGAAACAGCAATAAATCTTGCAAAATCGACCGCATACCACGGTAATGCAAACACGATCGATCACGCGTATACGACATGAAAAGTCGCGTAATGTCTCCCCCGACAGAGAGGCCTCTTTTTTTTTGTTTTATCGTCAAATCGACGGCTTTCGGAATACCTGAATTTTATATGGATCCTCCCCCGCGGTCTCTCACGGCCGAGTTCTCATTTCGCCAATGGCGCAGCGAAGTGCGGCAAAATTGGATTACCACCGAATTCGTGTGAATTCATATTAGTATATGTGAATTCATCCTTGTGATATTTTTTTTAGATTAACAGGTCAGACATTTTTAATACAAATGGGATTAAATTTTATACACATGAATTATCTAAACCTTTTAAATTTGGAAGTATGTATATTCACATTTATCTTCCTTTCATTTCCAATTTTATCTTCTCTCCAAGAGAAAAATTCATGGTTCTATACTTTGCCCACGATCCTGCAATCCGTCGCTACGCCTCTGTCCTTCACCGAATTTGCTTGCGCTTCGGCGAGAAAATATTCGACAATGATATATCGCGTTAAAGCAGACTACGAGGGGGGGGGAGCGAGAGGGGCGAGAGGGGCGCGGGACAGGAGGAGGGGGACCCGACGAAATTCGTATTAGTACTTGTCAAAGGCAAGCAGCGAGGTAGAAACGCGCGAGAGATCGGGAAGCATTTCCCCGGTTATGTCGAGCGGACGATTCGCATTTTCTTTCGCGTTTTTCTTCGCGACTTCTCGAGAGTTTTTCCCCATCCTTCCGCACCTCCCTCGCTTCCTTCTCCCGCTGCTTGCACTTCGCGGTCCACCTGTGCATAAAGAGATGAAAGACGTGTATATATAAGCTAAGAGAAATGTTTCTGCGCAGATGCACCGACCGCTTTTTCCGCGTAACTGCCGTTACACGGTCGTTCTCGTCGTCGCTCCTCAACTTGGAGTCGCGAAAGACGCCTTTTTGCGCCTCTCAAGTTCCTCCGTGTAGCGCGTGTACGTATACGTTATCTTGATGTCACAAGATGAGCGATGGTAAACGGAGGAAATGAGGAAGTTGACCGCGTCGCAGGTGTTTTTCTTTCGGTCAATACTGAATGCGGTTGCATATTTAAAAACAAGTGTATGTATGCGACACATACACTTTTCTTATGATTTACAACAATAACCCATTTATCGAGATTAATTCGAGATGCAAAAAGAAATGGGGTGTACTTGGAATCTATATTAATTTTATAGTTAGATATTTCATGAAATAAAAATTGAGCCAGTTAATACGGACGTTTCTATTTGAGAAACCGTTTTACATCGCATTCATAACTGCTATTTTTATCATTTTCCGCTACTCATAACCGCGATTCTTCTCTATAATTTATGCAACTGATAGATCGTCTTACACGTTAGTTTCCACTCGCGCGCCAATTCCGCGATGTTTTATCGTTGCAATGGTCAATGCACTTTTCAGCATGACGCGCGAGATTTCCGATGCGCCCAGAGGCTCCGCATTTTTAAGAAATGCGGAACTTTATTGGCGCGAAAGGATTTATTTAGGAATTAATGGCAGGTGACTGGCAGGATGGAAAGTGAAGTGTCGCGGGTACAGAAGGTGGGGGAGAACCTTCGGCTCCTCCGATACTCCATCAGGTTCCTATTCCGGTATCTTACGGAGGAATCCAATTACCCATTTATTTTCGGGGACATCATCCGAGAAGGGAAGGGGCCACGCGCGAGAGAACCTATCCTCTTAGAAGAGCGCGCTGCGACGAAACTTGTAGGATATTCTGTCGTGATCCCGTCCGGACAGTTAGAAGAAATAAACCGTAGTTTTCTGTTTCTTCGCGAAGAGCACTCGATCTAATTACTTTCGCCGCATTAAATCTCTCCACACGATCCACGGGTAATAATGTAGAACACCGTCATTGTGTTGTGCTGCAATTATGTGGCGAACGTATTTCAACCGTGTCGCACACACAATATTTTTGTGTACGTCGCCGTGAATATCGCCCGCAGAACAATAGTCGTTGAATTGAATGGGGTCGAGTTTTTATCAGCTTTATTATTTCTGTTACATTCATTCGTACTCGTGTCACTTACTAATCTGTTTGATCAGGTTCATTGAGCTTTTGAAAACATCTTTTAACTGCAGGAATATATAAATTTTCCGCTAGCGTGAAATGCTGCTTTAAGGATGTATGTGTAACATCTCAAAGCATTACCAAAAATCTAAAAATTTCATAGATTGTTCTATTATTACGTCTAAGTATCTGTGTAAAATTTCAGTGTACAATTCTCTTACTGGTTTAAAAGTTATTGTAATTAAGGATGTATTGGAGGTATTTCAAATATATTCAGAAAGTGCTGTAAATTGTTTCTAAATTAAATTAAAAGTACTCTGTAAAATTTTGAAGTTATTTAAGAGTTATTTAAGTTTAAAGTTGATAAAATTAACATTATCCCTTATACAGAATCGACATTTTTGCTGTAAATATAAACAAAATATAAATAAACCATTAAGATATTTCTTAAACTTTTTTTATGTGTAAAACATACATCATTGATATTGTATTTTAAGTTTCAAAATATTTTGCCTCAAAAAAATTTTTTTAATTGTTTAAACAATACTAATTATTTAAATAACAAAAAATCATACTCAAACTGTTAACGGTAATCCCTTCTAACATATAACAAATTTTGAGTTGTTCGACATACATGCAAAGTCTTCTTTTATTGAAAATTTAACTTTTAGCAAGGACTGTACGACACATACATCCTTAAAAGACAAAATTAATTATATTATCATTTCTCAGTAAGAAAACAAGTATAATCTTTTAGTCTTCATGTTTGAGAAAGTAATTTAAAAATTATTAATTTAGAAAAAGTAATAATGGCAAGGAAACGGTATCTCTCGCAAGATTTTTGAAAGTTTTGTCTTTGATTAATTAAACTCTGAAATATTGTAGAAACGTAAAATATGGGGCGAATCGACGAGGACAAGAAGACGAGCGAGATCATTACATGGAAAGTAAAATATCTTTAGAATGGTGACGTATATATATATGCGAAGAAAACCGCAACGCAGGTGGGCCACCTGCTCCAATTACGTTCATTAAGTGTACAGCCTTTACGAACGCGACTTACCCCCTTGCTTTCGTTGCGAAATTTCTGCGAAAATATGACTGCGAGTCGCACGCTTCAATGCATACGCGAAAATAATTTCATACAGAAATTATTACATTGAAATCCGTTGAATATCAGAATCGGCTACGAGATATAATTAAATCATAATAATATAGGAAATTCAAGAAGACCCTCCCATAATTGTCTGCTACCATTTCTTCTTCTTTTTTTTTAAATTTTTTTCCAACATTTATAATAATATTTGATTATTTTATTAATGCGAAAAAGAGGGAAGGACGTTATTTAATATTAATTAATTTTATTAAAATATTCGCATTCTGTTGCTCGTTGCATTTCATTACAATGATAGTAATTGCTCTTGTTGCCCACGCAGCCATCCCTCTTATTATTTTAACGTTATTAAAATGAACCGGTAGAGATGTTTAATTATGAATTTGAGGTAAATATGTAATATGTGGTATGCGCTGTGTATTGCAACTCGTTTGTTGCGCAGGTATGGTAAAAGCAACCGCATTATTAGATAAAACAGAAGGCCGACGAAATGTATATATATATACGATGAATACAGATAACAGACAAATGCCAATTCCGCGAGAAATGCGGTTCTCTCGTTTATTATTGCCCGATTTATACGGAGTTTCGCTGACTACTAATAGATAGGGCTCCCGTATATATATACACTTTACGAAGTATCTGGAAAGGGTGTAGCCATTTATGTACGACTACCGAGTGGTTGCTAAGACGACGCCTTTTCCGGCAAAACTTTGAGGGAAACTCTCCCGCCGTGCAATTCCAGTCAGCTCACGTTCTTCAATAGCTTCAACAGCAATAACTTTTTCGCGGATACCGCAAAACGACGAGGCATTCGTATAGATCGATGACTCCTCGCTTCTCCGAGATCGCTTCGGAGTTCCCGCACTCGTCCTGATTGCAATTAAATTTTCATTATTCATGATTCGATTGCGTTACGCGTTCCGGTAAACGCAGAATTGACAGAGGGCGAAATCAATTTCGCGTTTTTTGAATCCAATCATCATTGAAATGAGTGACGCAAAAGATAAAGTCTGAATCTTCATGGATTCGCGATTCGTGCGAATTTTGATCATTTTAGTTGATATATTTGTAAAAGTGATAGAATGAAAATTAAATCTAGACAATATTAAAGCAATTTAATTGCTGAAATTTTTGAGATTTGATTAAAACAGACTGAATTAATAAATTTTTAATTTGTTTAATATTATATTATCTATTATTTTTATCGTTTGCTATTTTTATTTACCATTACAATTTGACTTAAATATAGGATTTTCCAATTTAATAACAGAATTTGCTTTAATATTTAACTGCACGGGGTCTGCCTGGACCTCAAGCGCTATTCTTGTTACGTATTTTCTCAGTAATGCGAGATATCAGTTATGTGTTTTATTTATTATGTACTATAAAACTTACACATCTTACAATACTTTTAGAGAAAACAAAATAAACTTGTAAGGATTCCTGCAGATCCCATTTGTGACTATATGTTACTAAAAATAACTTAAAGATTAATATTGTGAGCGTATCAACGAGCAAATACGACAGGAGCATAAAAAAAGTAATAATAAAAAATGAAATATTTTTGACACCAAAAAGGAACAAAAGAACTTGCCCCGTTGAATTATTTGAGCTTCACTTGCGCAAACAACTTTAACGATATTATGGTTTCATTTTGGATTAACGGACCATCGAGCAGCGGGCCCGTCGGTCGTTCATGGAACCTGTAACATCCGCATCGAATCCGGGGTTTCCCTTAATCTCCTACCCTTAATCCCGATTAACGACAACGCAATCTTTTACCAGACCCCGGTCCGGGTATAGATAAAGAGGTCCCCAAGATAACTATAATTACTGCCTTCCACTGTCTTTTAATAATTACACCGGGTCTGCAACTTGTCGGATAAGACAAAATTGCCAACTGCTAATTATTATTAAAAAGTATCATTCCATTACTAGCTGCTAATTGTTATGCTAATTGTTATTAAAAAATATTATCTCTCTCTTTCTGAATTTAGCAGAATAATACTATACTATTTTTAAAAGAATACACAAATTAATAATTTTTTATAATTTTCTAAATTATTAATTTATATATTCTATCATCAGAATAAAAGAGTAGCCATTTTCTCTCATAAGAAAAATATCAGGTGTATTAATAATACCACAATTTTAAATCACGTCATGTAATTTAAATTTTTGTAAATTTCCAAACATTGAACTCATTATCTTCTTGTGACAGATTATTGTTACATTATACTGCTCCTATTATTCTTTCACGAGCAGCTTTTTTTTGTTGCACTTGCAAAATTATCCCGCGAACCGCATTACGTGAACAAACAGAGCGAAATCCGCATCAGATTTTTCAATTCAATTCGCCCGAACAGGTAAAACGCGCTCCGTTTCTACAACCATATTTTTCCAATTACAGCCGGTTGCATAAAACGCATATTGTTTGTTGTGCGTTCGCGTCGCGCGATGTACATATGTATATACGCGTCGCGATAACGGTGTAGCGATGCGATCGCGAGCTGCCGATAACTCAAACTCTCTGTATGTAATCGCGCCACTTTCAATCGATATACATACACTGGATCCTCTGCCGTTATCCTTCTATTTTAATCCTAAACTTGCCAGCGTACAATATATGTCTTTATCCTTTATTATCTGGATCCGAAACTTTACTATCATTATTTAAAAATTCCAAGTAATTAATTTTTATAAAAATATATTACGTTACACACTGTGAGAAAGAAAGTAAGACTGTTTTTTTATCTATGAGAATTAAATTAAATAAGAAGTAAAAGAGTCTATTGAAAAATTTTTATCATTATTCTGCGTTCTACTAATATATCTTCATATGCTTTCTGATAACGTAATTTTACTGTGTCTATTTCCTTAATTTAGGACCTCCAAAATCTGGAAAAAAATCACGCTAGATTTATTATCATATCGAGTTCTATTTTTTTTTTTTGCAAATGGTCTTCCTAACGCTGAACATTAAAAATCGCAGGGCCATTGAATATTTTCGCCGTAATGTTATCTGGAGATCGATTTACGGGTTGCACTGTGCATTCTCAAATAAAGGCATAAAAGATCGACGATTAAGTTCATGATTCACGAGATCACGTTCTTCAAACGAAACGTGCATATTTAATCAGAGAATTCTTCGTTAGGAATAATTAAGGATTAAAGATATAATGTATAAGGATTAATAATTCGGGGACACATATTTTTATTTTTAAAAATGTCAGAACGTTTTTAGTGTGAATCGATAAATTCAATTCTGAAATTAGCAAACATGCATGAGCGAGCAAGTAACATTTTCTTTACTTATTCATGAAAAGCGACAAGGCCGTTAAATAATTATGAACGGAGATTAATAATAAGAGAGGATATTTTCAACTACACACACTAGCACATATGTAGATAATATGCTAATGCAGCTACCGAGCCAAGTTGCTATCCACCGCGTTAATTTTAGTTTCCCTAAGTCACATATTCCACACATTCTACCAATTACTCATGGCATTCATTACAATCTGCGACTTTTCTTCTCATCTCATCTCGTCTCGTTTTCTGTCTCATGTATTATAATTTTCCATCTTGATTATTTTATATTATTACTGCGTTAATTAACTAATGCAATCTAATTTAAATTTTCTTTTACTAAATTATTTTACGTGATTACCTCGGATATCAAATGTACCTATTGTGAGTATAAAACAGTACATAATTTATTAACCAAAATTAATGATCGATAAACGATTTGCAACTTCTAGCTTCTTATATATAGTTTTATCTTATTAATTTTGCTATGTGAAATTCGGGAGAGCGTAATACAGATATCTTTAATCAATATTTTTTTCAAGTTGTTTTTTAAATTTATTTATATAAACTTCCGTAAAAGCAATGAAAGCTAGAAAATAATATAACAATAAATAATGTAACGATAATTAATTATAATAAGTCTAATGTTTGAAAACCTATAAATTTAAATTAAAATTAATTAGAGATGTGATTTAAAATTGCATTATTATTAATGATATTTATTTTTTATGAGGGAAATTATATACCTTTGTACTTTTATCATATCGTAATTTGGATTAATATTTTATGTATTCCTCATTAAATTATTATAATTTATACAGAGCAAGATTAAAACGCAGTAATTATTATAATTTATACAGAGACAGATTAAAACGCGATAATTAGAGTCCTTCGCAATATGTATATTTTTTACGTCGCTTGCGCAAAACCAGTTCATCACAGTATTACACGCCGTATTTACAACGCGATGTATACCGATTGCCGGATACACGAGCTCGTTTCTATCGCGGGATTAAAGTACCCCTCACGAACGGCCTTAAAACCCGACGAGAGAAAGGGGCCAATTTGTTACGACTCCCCGGCAGGATATGTACCGCCCTCGGCGACGGCCGGCGGCGGTGGCGGCACATCACCAGTTATAATTCAATCAAGTACCATATAAATCCAGTGGATCGAATAAGCAGAAGCCATTGAAAATTGCAATTCGCTAAGCAAAGTCGCGTTGCCGTTTGCGCGCGTCTGCTCGGCCTAACGTAATTAAAAGATTCAGCAATCGCAGGGTACAAGATTTCTGGGGTCAATAAGATAGATCGCCTAACGTGTATAAATTACACAACATTTGTTAATCCAATTTTCGAGTTGTATTTGTTAACTTCTTTCATTCATAAATTTTGATTACAACCTTTTTTCTCCTTTTTATGATGATAAATTTGTGCTTATCACTTCTTGCGACAAATGTATCCGTGTCGATGATGGAAAGAGATGTACTGAATATTCAGGGTGCACATACTCACCTGATTGCACTGTTGCAAGTGCAACAAGACTTGTTTGTAAACTGATCTCTGTTGTGGATTTCATCTGCCCTCGCGATTCTCTCTCTTTCTCTTTAGAGTATAGATATTTGCAATTTAACCCTTTTCGTTGCAACCCTCGGCATATTCTCCGATGGTACTCACAACCCTCGACCATTTGGCGCGCGGAGATTCCTAGCGAAACAGTTCGCCTTACTTGGCGAAATCAATTACTGTAACCCGATTAAACCCTCGTGCTCACGATGTATATGCAAAAATGCAGTGAGAACCGTTGCTTTTCTGCGCGATGTAGAAATCGAGATAAAGAGAGAAACTTATGTTTACCATGATTTTAGAATTAATCTTCTAAAGAATACAAGGGAACATAAAATCGTTAATGCGATCCACTTTTTTTCGTCATATCTTTGTACCTTCTCTACATATTTGAGAATATGTGTACCTAAATAAATTCCGGAGAATTTTATTTTCAGCGATAAGCTGAAATTCATCTTTTTGCGAGTTTTACATAATTTATATTAATACACGTACCACTTAGCGAAGAATTCGGTCTCCCGGCAGAATATGGCGCTGATTTCCGTCAATAGGAGTACAATGTTCGTTCGGAAATGGTTCGATTAATTGCTTATCGGCACGCCATGTCGATGCATGAAATGTATCTTTACATTGCGCGAACCAATATGATTTTTGACTGATACGAGCGTCGTCGATAAAGACCGTTTAACTCGACATAACGGTGGCGAAATGCGGATACGTAATTGTTCTGGAGGAAACGTAATCCCGAGCGAAATCTACGCGCGATATCTTCCGCCATTCGGCAAGTGTGACGTTTTAATTAAAATCACGACACGTATTACCCCTCGGAACGTTTAATTGCGCCTGTGATTAAATCTGGACGCCAAAATACTTCGCGAGAATGATAATTTTTAATTATACCTGCCGACGTGTCCGCGACGCGGCGGTCGTAAATGAAACGCGGTTCCAACGTGTGGAATTAAAGTGTTGAGACAATTCGGGGGGAAAAAAATTATTATTTATAGCTTTATAAATTATAAATAATTTTTTGGGACTTTAATGGAGTGATTTACCAAAAGAACATTGCACAACTGATAAGCATATCGCTTTAGAAATGTGGAAATATCGAAAGATTCGAGTAGTGGGATTTGTCCGCACACTAATTTCGCGCTGTATAAATTCGAACGAACACGGTCGCTTCTCATATTTTCCGTCCAGCTATCTCCATATTTCAGCGAAGTGCACTTAACGTCAAGTATAGTCGCAGATTCGACAGAACGAAAGTGATGCATCGGCCGGTGACATATTTTCGATTGCATTGTAGATATCGCCTTTATTGCGTACGTCGTATCATACACATATATTTAAGCGTCCAACAGATAAACTATCAACATAAAATTTTATTTTATTTGTTACTTAATATCTTAAAGTAAAAAAAATTTTTTTTAGTATAAATATTTAGAATAAAAGTGTTTTATTATCATTTTACAATTTTCTAAATTTTTAAGAACAGAACATATTTTAAATATTTACGAACAGAATGTCTTATTATATTGAGCTCTATATTTAACTAATAATATCTATTCTCGGTTCGTAATAAACATTAATAGAATAAAATAAATAGAATATAGAACAACTTATTGACTCCCCTTAGATTTACCAAACTTCCGTTTCTACAATCATAATATACATTGCGCCTTATTACAGCTTACACTAACTTGACCTAAATCGCCTAACCCTAATACATACACACACACACGCTTGCTTATATAACGCAACCTAATCTAAATGCCGACTTCCGTTACAACGATCTCATTTCTAATCCTTTTTTTCTCTCCTTTATTCCTCCTTCCCTCTTTCTCATCTCTCACACCTCTTCACTTCTCTCTCATTCTCTCTCCCTCTTTTTTTCTAGTCCTTCAGCCGTCTCTCCTCATCTTCACCTAAAATTTTCCCCTCTCTCTCCTGCCATCTCCCCTCTATTTCAATCTCTACACTTTTCCCAGACGTGTGTTCCAACGTTTCCCTCCCATTCCCACACAATCTACATATCTTACTCTCCTCCTCCCTCTCATTTCGTTTCCTAATCTGAACCTCGCCATCTCCTTTCTCTCTCCAGCCTTTCTTTAATAAGCATTATTAATATAATTATAATTATATTAAAATATAATTATAATACAGTAAAATATAATTATTCATTAAGCGTCATATCCATTGAATATACTATTAAATACCACAACATAATCCATATCGTGTGAATTGTGGCATGTAATAGTACATTATTTCTATTAATTTTATAAGTTATATCATGGTCGTAAATTACTATAGATAATTTAGATAATGATCAATACATTCTCATTACGCGTTACCCTTGGAAAAGTAACAGAACACGATATACACCCTTCCTATTGGAAGACAAGAGATAACGCAGAGGTAAGGCAAGGTGGTAAAATATCGCCACTTACGAAACTGTACGGAGAATCGGAAACGCTTCCGCCAGGCAAAAACCAATAAGACAGAGAGCTTTCCAGACACCTTCATTGGTTTCGACGGCGGAACCTATCGGTCCTCGGAGAGGACGCCGAAAAATGCGGAAGGACGAAATTTCCTCGACGTCTCCGGGAGACGACGCGTTCGATTAACTCCCGCGTACTCTCGAGCTCACCGTCATTAAATAAACGCTAATCCAGCCGCGTCGCCATTTTTCTTGAATTCAACAAACCGGAATGGAGTCCCATACGTTTTCAGCAGGTTACGGGATTTTCAACATTAGGTGATTTCCGTGCAAGATTTCCCTAGGGAGATAAATTAGACGAACGATATTTTGGAGAGACCTGGGGATATTACGAATTATTAAATTATATTAAAGGTACATTTTCGCTTTATAATTCTAGAATTAATGAGAATAAAGAAAATTGAGTCAATTATAAATTTAATCAATATATAATTCGTAATATTATTACGTTTGTAACGCGATTATACAATTATTTTTCCCTCCTATCGTTATACATAACTTCAAAATTCATTCACGATATCGCTATAGTCATGCGATTGTGCAATTGTTAAGCTACGTATCCTACATGCAATCTACCTACGATTTTATCGAGGTAGTCGCAAGGGACTTTTAATCTAACCGTTCTGCGAATATAAACTACAAACGTCCTCGTGTGCAATATGCGCGAAGCGCGCCTATTCGAGAAGCGTAATATTCTTTATTAATTTTCCGGGACCTGTTCTTCCCTTTTAGGACGGGCGCAACGACGCGATTATCGCGGAAATTCCGACTTGATGTGCGCGAGACGCGAAACGCGCGGTACGTGCGAAAATCACGAGACGGGGAGAGGGGGACTATATCGGGGGAGGGGGGGAGCGAGCGCGGGACATGAGCGCGACGAAATAAACGCGGGCTTCATGTGGCCGCGCGAGTGGCGAGGAAAATTAAAAATTGGGAATTATCGTGCACATTCGCTTGTCAGCGGCTCTGAAAGATACGTGCAATTTTCGACGGTTAAATCCACGTGACGCCCGACCCCCGACGGTCGCCGACGTCGCCGCGTGACGCGACCAGCCAGAAGTCGACGCTGCATACTTCGCCGGCCACTTTTGGCGAAAATTCAGCATATTTTTGCATAACACCGCTCCCTATTCCCATCTCCTTTTACCCCCGGCTGCGACGGCGGCTTTATTATACGATAAAGCCGCGCCAGTTGCCGCGCCGCCCCAGCAGCGCTGTGGGACTCAACGCGAAAACGATGCGCGCTTCACCCTTTCATCCGCTCCTCTCGACCGGCGCCTCGTCGTCCCCTGTCGCTTTTTGCGGTAATTAAAAACAGACGCGCGCGTTCCGAAAACATCGCGGGCAGGAAGAAACGATTAAAAAAAAAAAACTGTCGTCGGTCAGTTTTTGTAAACGGTGTCTGCGTCGCGCCGCCAATTGAGAGACATCAAAGTCGAAAGAGATAAAACGATTTATCATCGTTAGTGCGCGTGTCACGATTTAATTACCGACATTTTTTTTAACCCGAGCGTATGAAACAATTGAGAACATGCGAAAAGCGGTCGCGTCTCGCTTTTGAACGCCCCCCCCCCCCCACTCCCGTGCGGCGAAATTTCAGCCGCGTCGAGGTCTTGATCGCTGGTTAAGTCGGAAACTAAGCAGGCGGGGAACGAGATCTCGAGGGGACTTATTACACCGGATTCCCGGACGTACGCTGCTGCTGCTGCACGAAATGTCGATTTCGAGAGTCGAGCTTTTCGCGGAGCCCCGATTAGAGCGCCGTTTACATCGGGTTCGTACAAAGCGCTGCGATTCGAACCCCGATTCGGCAATCCTGGGACACTAAGCGGTAGTATAGGACCGAAAAGGGATTTAACCGCGGATTTGCTCGAAATTTCTACGAGACCTGGCGCTCTGGTAACTAGTAGATCGGCTACACATACGTACACACTCAAATACACGAGAAGATCTTGATCAAAATTACCATTAGATCTTATGGCCGTATCGCCATATAGAGAAGGTCATCGGTTTCACGCTTATCGGCATATTTTGAAACTTTGAATTTCTCTTCGTCGTGAAAATGGCACAGTGTTCCTTGAGAATCGATCTCACTATTCAAATATATTGTTTAAAGCCTTGAGCGAGATCTCAGACGGAGAAAGAATTGACCATGCAATTGGTCAATTGGCCGACTTGTTCAAATGTGATTTGTTAATTCTTTCTCCGTCCGAGATCTCTGAGCGATTTTAGCACCGTGGACACAAGGCTCAATAAAATCTTCATTAACAACTTTTATTTTTTGTTATTTTTATTTTGATTCATGTAAATATCAAAATTTAATAAAAAATAATTATCAAACGTTTCGAGCTTGACTTGAGTGACTAAATATTTTACCAAAAAAAACTTATATCGCGAATAGCCAAAACAATAAAAACTGTTCTCTCCAGTTATTGCCAATCGCCACTCAACAAAGCGGGCAATGGATACGAAAAATATCGTGACGCCAAACGAATAACGGAAAAGTAAATTAATTTCACTTCACGGAAACGTGCTCCTCGTGAAAGCGAACGGACTGTAAAAGCGTTGAAAAAAATCGGAAGGCGGATGAATCTGCGTCCCGACGCGCGGAGGAAAGCACCGGGGGAATTAATCTGTAATCCCCGTCTACGATTATCTTGCCGTTGCAGCATCTCCGCTCCTCAGCGGAAATCACTTTGGCGGAGATTTCACGCAGCAGCCGCGCCGCCGCGCCAGGGAGAAAAGCATGGCGCTATTCGCGTCTCGCGAAAATTCCTCGTTAACGCAGCGCGAACGTAGCGGTACGTTTTTGACGGAGATCGAGAAGACGCGGATAACTCCGCTGTCAGTGAATAATTTGCGGTTGTGGAATTTGCATTGATATGCAACGCAAGGCGAGAGCTGGCTTTCATCTCGAAGCAAGCATGCCATCGCGCCGCGGAAAATGCTGTTGTTGGTACAGCAAACGTTGTAAAGAAGCCGTCGTCGTGTACAGCGTGTCTCGAAGTACTCGCGCGGAGAAAATCTATTTCACGCGTATATCTCTCGTACACGGTCACCTCCTTAACGTGGGATCTAATCGGGAAAACTCGGCGGTAACGGTATAACGATTGCGAAATATTATCTCGGCCGCCCGTTGAACTCCCGTTTCACGCGCGTTTAGAAATATTCACGGTGGATAACGGTTTATGAAAAGGCGCGATCTTGAATCCCTCTCGGGAATGAAATTTCCGCGTTGATGCACCGTTTTTAAGGTGCACCCTGTGTCTACGGATGTAAGTATATAATGGAGAAATAGCGCAGCGCGAGCTGACGGCGCACCGCCTCCGGGCGTCATACTTCCATTTTCGCGACTACATATCGAATTAGCTCGCTCTAGTAACGCGAACGTAAGGAAAAGACGGGGTGCGTGTATACGTGTGCTTGAATGTGTGTGCGCATGCATATACGTACGTGCACAATCTCAGCACTCTCGTGACTTATCGTGGCACGTCACGTGTTATCCGATATCAGGAGAGTTACGGGGATTATCAGCAGCAGTTCCCACCGTACTGTATTTTGCGGTAACGCGATCGTTCCGTTTTTGATCTCGGCGTTTCTTTAAGACTTAATCCCTTCGATGGGAGCTCAGCGCTATTTTATTGCGGGACGTGAAAGAGATTTAAAGAAGCACGGAAACGGACGTGTCCGAATAGTATACACGTAGAAGAATTCTTGAATTTGTTTGAATCCAGATTTCATAATAAAATGTTGTTTATACGAAGTTTCGAGTTCGTATACAATTTTCAAAGAAAGTTTTAGCCAAAGAAAACGTAGACTCGAGATTAGGAAAATTCGAACTTCAACATTTGACTAAGAACTTCTGCGGCTTGAAAGACACCGTTTTATAAATTATGCGGAATAGTGAGATATCGAAACTTCTTCAAACAGTGGAATCTCTGAAATCCCCAAGAAGGGGCCAAAAATTGAAGGAACTTTCTTACATTTTCATTTGAAGCTCACCTCGCGCGGCCAACGAGCAAAACGAGATGGAGAAAGAGAAAGAGAGAGAGATTTCGAAAATCTAGGACGAAGCTACCATAGCCAGCAAACACCGTTTGAAGCTAAAACTCGTGTAGTATTAACCCGAACAAAAGCCGCATCCCGAACTCCGGGAGGAAGGAGGATCTCGACGCTGACAGAATCTTGAGGGAGCAATCTTCAATGCTTAACGGCGAGGAACAGCCGGAAGATTGCGGAAAAAGAAAACGTTCGACGCCAGGCTATAGTACCGAGTGCGTATTCTCGAGCGCGAATCGACGTGAGAGAACGGAAAAGAAAATCACGCTCTTTTACGTATATTTTCGGCGACGCCACTTTATCAGAAAATATATGGTGGCGCGCAAAAAACGAGAACGAACTTGACCGTTCGCTCTCGTTCTGATGTCCAATATGTCTGAAGGTTCGCACCTGCGGGCGAAGCGAATATATATAGGTCACCGCGTGCCGGTGACATTTCCTTCCGCAAGTCGGAAACCAGTCCTGATGGCGAGACACCGACGACGGTACATACGCGTATATATACGTGTGGGGGAGGGCTGTCCCAGATTTCTCGCTCGATTTTTCCTCGAGGCAGGATTTTCCGTAATAAAACTGTCAGTGTATCAAAATTATCGGAGTCACGGAGCGATCGGAATTTTAAGGACGTGTTTCGGAGATAAAGTTTCCAGCGACGCGACCTAAACCCAATTCGCCCTTTAATGCCGTAATTGGATTTTATTTTAACATAATTTGAGCGGGAAACTGCGCGTTTATTCGCTGTTTCAATTTGTCGAATTTACGAGAGAAAGAAAAAGGAGAACCCTTCCTTTTATACGTATCCGGAATTACGTATGTAGTTGAAATTTGAAATATCCTCTCTCTTGAGTTCATATTCCGATTTCGACCGCACCATTATTTCGGGCATTAAATTTCCTGAATGAATCTTCTGTCAGAATGCAATGAATATACCAGGAACGTGCGTAATAAATCTGCGTGTATCGGAGCCAACGGCGGCGGCCGTTGCAGCGGTCCCTCGGCTGCAGCCTCGTCGGCGGAATGAAACAAAGCGAGCGATCGGCGCCGGGTATTGTCGGAGACGCGTCGCGGGGGTGCAGCCGCCGATTTCGTGCTGCATTTCAGTTCAGTTTCTGAATCGGTGACAAATGGAAAACCCCGCATGTATACGCGCGTACGTAAACGACGGACTCTTAAATCGCAGCCCGGCGCTCGCGTTAACGTTAATCGATATACGCGCGCTGCAGTTCACGCACAGCACGGCGATTGTCGTAAATATTCGCGACAATCGTCCCGAGAGGGATGGCGAGCGAGAAAACGTCGCCATAAATTCGATTTTTTAAATCCTCAACTCGCCGATAGGTGCATGGTGCATTTGGATTAATTCATCCGTCATTAATCGTGTTATTATTCATTGCCGCGGCAATTGCGATAGAAAACGATGTTTTATACTTTAGAAAATAATATTTTAAAGTGAAATTTTTTACTAAGCGTTTAATTAATTGCTCGAATTTTTCTTTTTTATTTTTTATTCGAAACTAATTAGAAATAAATATTTGTCTGAAAATATCAGTTTCGATTAAATCATTCTGTAATAATATGGTTCACAGTTTGATTATTTAGTGATGTTAACAACATTTAATTAGCAAGTCTCGTGACTAATTCATTGCTCGTTTTAAAAATATAGCATAGTTTACATTCCAAGAACTTGCAACATAAAGGCGTAAATTGAGACAATTGCATCTTTAATTTAAAAATTATGGTAATAATATAGCCACTCGTATCGCAGTTACATCTCCGTCGACACGCGAAGGGAGTTGAAAGAGGTCGGACAAAAGGAAATGGCAAAATCGCCAGTTGTGTGACGCCTTCATAATAAACGGACGCTGCTGATTTAACGTTAATGCAAGCTGCTCACACATAAAACTTCCGGGAAATAAAAATATCTCTAAAATATTTAGATAGAGAGAAATAAACTTCGATTTTCACTTTCGTGTAGTAATAATCCAAAATAATTACACAAATTCCGATATTATTTCTACATTATAAAAGTCGCGTTTAGGGACTGCAGAAACTGCCTTGGGCTTTCCATTTCCGGGAAACTGCCGGCCTGCGTGAGAAATTTTTTCCCTCTCAGACTGTAGGATGGAGGAAATCGAAGTCGCTTTCCGTCCCACGAAAAAACAACGCCCGGCTAGCCGAACTTAATAAAGGGAAAGCAGTGTCCATTTCCTTCAATTCTACGAAATCCCAGGGAGATCTCCCTCCCGGTAATTACATTCCTCCATAATAAATATGTTAGAAGAGACGGTACGTTATCAAATTTCGCTACATTCCGTTTTTTCTGCCGCCGTTTCGCCTCGCACGAATTCCTTTACAAACATTTTAACAGAATGTCGTGGCTAATATAACGATTCAGGACAATCTTCTATAAGTACTTCAATTAAACATGTCGACTTATTATTGTAAAACTTTCTGTAGCTAAGAAAAAATAAGATTATATTTAAAAAATTAAAAACTATTTTTATGCTAAATAATAGAAAAAAATTATTTCTGTCTTATTGTTACACTACAAAGTTGTAGAAAAACCTTACTTAATCGATACTTCGTAAAAAGAAAGAATCCTAGATTTGCAACAAAATGCGCAATGACGACGGTGTATGCGGCGGCTAAAAAGCTTCATGTATCAATACAGTGGAGGCACATCGCGCGTAACGTCGAGCGATAATTCGCACGCATAAAAATTCGGAGATACATCGCGCGACGTTGCGCTTCTTTTTGCGAATCGGTCGCATTCTCGCAAATAATGTTTCATGCGCGCGTCGCCGAAAAAGAAAGAGAACAGCGAACGAGGAAGGTGGTACATACAGTATCCCCGTGTGTTCACCACTCACGTACACGCGTGCACACGCGGAAACGGCGTGGCGAACGGAGCTCCGGGGAGCGCCGAGATTTTCTGAAGAGATTTTTCCCCGGATCGCATTTTCCAGGCGGGCTAGCTCGCTCGGATAGCAGCCTCGTGTTTCGCCGGGATTTTATCGCGGAAAAATCCGCCTTCGAGAGAGAGGCAGACTGCAAGTCGCAACTGCAAGTCGAACGATCCGACGGGGGGGGGGGTGGTACACGCGCGTGCATGTGTACGTACGTCTGTGCGTGTACGCAAGTGCCACGAGACAGTCGCCATTATTTCTGTTTCTTTTTCTTTCGCCCGACTGAAGAGAAACGGATTTGCATCGCGTTGGACTTACCTCACCGCGGAGCACCCGCGACAGTTCGCGGAAAGAAATCCCATACGGTCGAGAAATCGAAATCCGCATAACGCGATACTTCCGCCTTTGCGGAAGTATCGCGCTGAAACGGCGATCGAAGGGGAGTAAAAGAGGGAAATTGGCGCGAAACCCCCGCCCCCTTTCACCGCAGATTTTCCACGATCCGTCGTTAAGAAAAATTGCGAGAGAAAACGTGAATAGATGCATTCAAGTACCGGATATGTAACGAGATTCTGACATGCAATTTTTACAAATTAACTTTATGCATTAATTCACAGTAACAATATTAATGATCGTTATTTATTACCACCCTCTCGTGATGTTCTTCTTATTGTAAATTAAACTTCATGTTCCGACACGAGCGGAAACGGCATCTGAAATCGCGCGAGTTACTTTTCTTTCTTCGGGCGAGTTTTCTGCCTTGCAATTATCAGAAACGAGGGAAATTGTATAGGAATGCAGCGAGCATTTCCACGCGCGGGTGCGCGAGGCCATTTCAGTAATCGCGTTGGCACTTTTAGACCGCGCGCGCTAAAAAAGCTTTAAAGTATATATGCGCGGGGGGAATTCCGGCACAATTACGATTAAGGCAATTATCGTAAACGTCACGCCGCGGAGATATCGTTACCGTTGCGCATCGAGAATGCATTTCGTGAATTCGCAAACATCCTTTTAAGGTTACTGCCATTCGACGCAATTTAGTTATGGCATTGCCCATCGACCAACGATTGCTATATCCTCTTAGAGCACGCTATTTTAACCCCGCTATGATGCTGGTACCTCTTAATTGCGTTAATATTGATTTTGCGTGAAGTACACACTTCCGGTAAAACGTGGAAATATTTAACTCAATTGCTACATTTTTTCACCTGTCAACAATATTATATAAGGTAAACATACCAATGCATAGACATATGTAAGACCTATGTCTGGACACCTTTATCACTTCAGTTTTTAAATAAGTATAACGCGAATTAAAATCAAAGATAAAAATATAATGCAAGAAAAATTTTTATCTTTGATTCTTTGATTTTAATTCGCGTTATAACTTATTTAAGGACTAAAATGATAAAAATGTCCAGACATAGGTACATGTGTAATGCAGGCATTGGTACATTTACCTTAACTATCGACAAATATTAATCTTCTACACGCGGTACCCCCGACTGATAACTTGACAAATTTCATAACTATCTTTATATATTCAGTTCCTTTATGCAAATTAAAAAAATAAACTTCGAGGCTGCGCCAGTTTTCCGTACGAAATCTATCAACGCAAAACGATACGCTATATCGTGTATAACGGTGCAAGCGGTAGTGCAGGAGCTCGCAGAAAATTGTGAATATCCATAAAAACGTCGCGTTAGCCGCGACAGAACGACGATAACGTCTGGGATGTGAAAGAGAAGCCAGGCTCGGATGTTTCTGTAAATTCTGTAATTTCGCGGAATTGCGAAAAGTACGTTCGCGTTATCGTAAACTCGGGCGTTTTAAATATAACGAGAAGGAGAGAATATCGGAGCCAGCTACTTTCGCGCTTCCTTCCCGCGCGCGAAATTGTAAAATTATAAATTCCAGTCAGATGTGACAGTCGTAAAAAAGATTAAGATGTGAATTAAGAGTCGAGTATTATCGCGGGAGAAAAGGGGAAAAGTTATAAAATTCTGCGAAGTAATTTAAGCAGGAATTTTCGAGATCTAGATGTATAGAAGCTCATATTCTCGCCCAGTACAACAAATAGATTAACATGATAGATTTGGAGAGAAGGAATTTTCTCTCGCCGAGATTTTTTATTTTCCACGCTTGCAGCCCTCTTTATGCAAAACTCTCAATTATCAGCGCTGTCACACACTGGCGAGCAGAATAGATGAGCGAAGTATATGTATCAGCGGGCGCGTGCGAAATCCTTGTGTCGCTTTAATCCCGCATTGAATGGGAGAGAAGCCGTGTAGATATCTCCGCAAAATATTTTCACGACCGACGCGACGACGCGACGACGCGACGTGCCGACATCAGCGAACGCGCGGAAAAAGCCGACGGGAAAGCTTCCTCCACCATGGTATTCATCAGCATCTCGGCGTAGTCGCCGCCGAGTGGATGATGGAGCGATAATGACATTCGATCGGGCGGGGATTCGGAGGCGGTCGGAATATTTGCACGAGCCCGCCGGCACTTCCGCCGCCTTCTCGTCGTCGCAGGCGCGATGCGACGCGACGCGACGCGATGCTGCACAATCGTGCCTTCGCATAACTTCGACGCGATCGGTCCGTATGCACCCGCATGCGCATTCCGCCCCCCCGCGACGCGATTTATCGTCGTGCGATGAATTAACGCAGCGAATTGCAACCGGCCGTTAACCTTTTCGGAATTCCCGGCTACAATCAAAGCTCTAGGAAAGTTTGAGCAATTCCATACGTGAAAGCTTTTATTCCATTTTCAATACTTATTATTCTCCGGTATATTTTGAATGCTTAACCCTTTTTGGTCACACTGGGTAAAGATACACCCCAGCGTTTATTGACTTCGAAAACGACCCAGTAAACCAATGGAAATGGGCCTTGTGCCACCATCTACAGGTAGTTGGGACCTTCAAGTATCGATCCCCGTCGGTGGTATATTTTTCGGCCCATTAGTTCTCTCTCGGCATTTTTTTTCCGCAAAAAATCGCACCTTCTAACCTCAAAATCAACATACTTTTTGGAACGGCCGCATAAACTGCAATAATCAGTGAAAAGTGCGTCATCTGAGGATGAAAAAAAGTTTAAAAAATTAAATATCTTAAAAATTGAAAAAGTTACATTAGAGAGAGTTATTGTGAAAAGGTCACTTTTCCGACTTTTTTTTCAACAATTTTTTTACATATGTTAAATTAATTTTTTGCAAATCAAACCTGCACAGTCTTTTTAAGGAAGATTTAAACTGCAACAGGATATTTTTTTATTTTTTGTAAGGTCACCTACAATTTTTTATACACGTGCAAACACGCTGGGGGTGTATTTCACCCAGTGTGACCGGTACGGGATTCTCGGGAAGTGTGACCAAAAAGGGTTAATAACTGGCGTTGTAAAGTTCTGATTTCTACATTGGTATTGTGATTTGCGAGGATTTTCGAGACAGCTGTATATAAGTTTCTATGAGGTCTAATATATATTAAAACTTTGTCGATAAATTTTCCTCCTAATTTATATAAAATTTCATACCTATATAAAAGGAACTGCGATAAAAATTTTAACACTTCGAATAAAATTATCACACAATCAACTTTTTCTAAAAATTATTAAATATGTGATACAATCGTGAAAATAACTTAGTGAAGAAGTATTTGCTCAGAATACAATCTCATGCATAATTATTGAATTTTTTAGAGTGGGTAATTGCTCGGATCATTATTAAAATATTTAAATTAGCTTTCTTATATCAGATTACTTGAGGCGAGATAAAACACAGGGTTATTATTAGACTTTTTCGTGACCGAATAAGTGAGAAAAAATATAAATCCTTTCTTCAAAAATACCGTAAAAGTGGCGTAAAAGAAGGGCAGTGGATGGCGCAAGTTTTCGAGGTTTACAACCGTTTACGAGCTCACCCCAGTTTCTGAGTATTAGGGTCGGGGCTAGAGAAACTATGTTTCCCCCTCGTACTCTGGGATTTCAGAACCAGAAATTGTTGGAAATGACGCAAGGTCATGGTCGAAGTAAAGATGAGCGGCATGCCATTGATAGGAAATATACATCCTCAAACATATATCTGTCGAATATGCCTATTTCTCTTTGCATTTCTTTTGCTAATTATAAATCGAAGTAAAAATTTATTTCTCATAGTTGCGTAATTATTCACTAATTATTCATTGCATTTTTATTTTATTACTATGTATATTATGAAACCAACTAAATTGGATCGCTATGTTATGTAATTTATCATCGATATAAATAATGTGTCTCCGAACGCTTTCAAATGTTCCTCGCCTGACACAGATCTGCCTTAATTTGACTTGAAATTTAACACGATTTACATACATTTCTTAAAGATACATGATATAGGGTGCGTTCGAGAAGACGCTATTAGTGCTATTTGCTTATTCTATCCTTGTTTTACACCTGATGAGCGATAAAGATAGAATGATGCAATAGCGCTAATAGCGCGCGCTTCCCGAACGCAGCCATAATGTTATAACTTTTCGACGTGTGTAGAAATATGATGTAAGGATATATTCTTTATAGCGAGAGTTAACTTCATCGATCATTAAACTTCATATCAAGTCTCGTTAATTAGCTAACTAGTACGGAAACCGTTACGCCACTCGTCAGGATCGTAATTCCACGATATAATTCCAAGGATACGATTCTTGACAATGAATACATTTCGCGCATTCATTCTGCGTTGTTGACGGAACGGCTGAAATTAGTCAAACGTCAGATATCAACGTGCGGTAGCCATCTTCCGCGCATCTGCAGGATACAAGGGCCGTTGTTAGAGACCTTAATTAAGGAGCCTCAAGCACCAATCCACCCCACGCTACTCCCCTACTAAAGCCGTCTGATCCTGCGGAGACGAGATTGTCGGGCCTGCCACGGTCAAGAGTGGCTCCCTTGACACCGACGGGCGGAAACGAGACGCGTACAATGTACATCGTTACACAATGTGTACACCCTATAGTACCCGCGGTATTGGAAACGTCGCTTCGGACAAAAAGCACCCTTCACCAGGGCTCCCTGTCACGTCGTTAATTGCACGTTCGGAAAGATGCGCATTGAATCTCGTGTGACAACGACGACGTTATTTAAATCGTCCGATAACCCGCGATCAGCAATAATTAAATAGGATCCACTTCGATTCATTCAACATCAAATAATATTACGTAAAAATTAAAACTATAATGATGTGTTAGCCGAAAGAGAAAAATAGCAAAATTTGTTGAAGTTTACATTTTTCTCGTGGAAAATTAATCTCGGATTTAATTTGTCGACTGCGTAATGTTGAAAATAAGAAGAGAAATATATACTGAACATTTGAGACCGAATATACATAATGTACGTCGAAAATCAGAGACCAAAAATCCAATCATTTCTATCAAGAACGATATACAATGTATAATTTCATTAAAAAATTTCAATATAGTAGCGATTAAAATGTATAATGAAAATTTCAGAACTATTACTAAGAAACACTTTATACTTTCAAATTCCACAAAACTCGAAGCATGTTATATGGCCTATACCCGGTTATGACCTATATAATCAGCTGGACTGGCTGTTGCGAGTGTCCTGGTATCGCAAACTGGGTCGTCCGGGACTCCAGGGCGCTCCGAAATTTCCGCGGAATGTCAAGGTCGAGCGTTGTCCACGACTCGAAAAGAATTCCCGAGTGCGTCGTCGGGGTGGAGAGACATCCGAACTATGCAAAGATAGAGGAGAATGCCGGAGTATCCCGCGAAGCCGCGGGATGTCCACAGAAAATCGAGGCGTCGCTATCTGGAGCCGCGAAAAGCTTCCATCGTCATCGTCACGCATATATTACACGAGCGTGTGCGTTCGGGGCGCAACGCCGGGAACGCCTGATAGCCGGGGCGGCCCTATCTCCGTCGGATCTTGATGAGCGCACACGTCCTGCCTCCGCGTTGCGAATGCACGCGACGTCGTAGGGGAAGGTCCACGCGCGCGTGAAACGCCATTCATAAGAGCGCGCATTGCGACATGACCGGCTCAGCTGAATGCGCGATGCGATGCGGGAATAGCGCATGGTTTCCCCGGCAGTTTGTAGCACCGGGGTGATACAATGGTCGAGCTCTCTTCCGCGGAGATCCTCATCCGTCAACATCCTCTGCGAGCGGCACGAGGTCGGAAAGCGCCTCTCACGCGAATTAATCTTTGGGATCGCGAGTTGGCGATAAAATATTGGCTCGATTTTTTTAAGGATCTTTATTTGAAACTTTATTATAACTAATAACTATTTTAATTTTATTAAAATATGCTATGACATGTTATATTGTCGTTAAGCTAAGTAGAAGAATGAAAATATGTCCCGTAGCTATACGCAATGTATTACCTGAACATTATGGCACTTTAGTCACAATCGCGCAATAAACTTGAATTTAGATCGTTTTGGAGTAACTGGTTTCCGGTACATTGATGCAAAGCAGTTGGCGGATGTGGCTGCATAAATCATGTAATCTACGTTCGCGTATAACGAGGTCACGAGCCACCTTGTATACCCCGACATATCTCATTGTCAATTTTGTATGACGTATCCCAGAGCTCAGATTTTCATAAAGATGCTGTATCATTCTGTCCGTGTTCGCGTGACAGCTGAGATCTCGTGTGAATCGTAGCAATTGTCTTTAGATAATGCATTTTCCGCGTATTTCCGATTTGCATTAAAATCCGTTTTTCTCTCGAGAAAATCCGCTGATGAAACGCGGTTTAATCTCGGTATATACGTAACAAAATAATTATTACAATAATGTAAAGAGAATTAACTGTTTTCTGAAATGGTTAAAGTGTATTCATCTAAAATTAAATATTGTAATATTAACTGCTATAGAGCAGTTACAGTGCGATTGTTATGAATCTCTTCTGTCACACAATATAGTTATAAAAATCATTTAATTTATCTGACAGCGATTAAATAAAATATAACGCGACATCTCTCTTTCTAAATCTCGTGACGCCTGGTGAAATAACGGAAAAATATGCCTCTGGCCCCAAAATGTGTGCCGAAATACGGAAAAAAATTGTTTCCACCCCGACGAAAAAGGCAGCTAAAAAAGGGAGTAAAAGAAAGACGGTGTAGCGAGAGCGGAAACGGCAGAAGATGTGGACGAATAAGACGTTAAGCTTGGAACAATGAACCCCTGATATCACCGCGGCCTCCATTACAATCAACCGCGTTATTGTTCCAGCCGAGCCGAACTGGGAAAAGGCGGTCGAGATTAACGAAGAGACACGGCATCGCCTTAAGGAGGAATTAGCAAACACACAGATCGCCTCATCAATGTCGTCGTCATCGTCGCGTCCTTATGGAGGGGAAACGCGAACAAAGCGTCGGAAGTCTTTGTCGGAATTCAGGACTTAGTCCTGGAACTTGGAGGAATCGAGACCCGGACTGTCGAGTTGACCGAGAGAAACGTCTCTTATTCCCAAGACAAAGATTTCCGAAGTCTCCCGGGGTAGATCTCGCGAGGTAGTCTCTACTTGTGCAACACTGTGTTCTCGAATCGCTTAACATACAACTAACTATTCGCAACTGTTGTCAGCGGTTTACGGTGTGTGGACATTCTGCAGTTATTAATATTCAAGTTTCAGGACACGCTGTAGACAGCAAAGCCGAGAATTTATTTAAAAAGTCAAGGAAAAGAGAGTCAGGAAGACGTATTTATTAAAAACGTCACTTCTATTCTTTTCTTCAACCGTTAAATAGCAGTTTAACACGCAACTTTATATTTAGCATACGATTTTCTCTGCATTTATTGCATTCTCATCCATAAGTTCAGCTCTCTCATAGTTCACGTTTCTATCATCGATAATTATACCTGTTAAAAAGTTTTGATTTTTTTACTGGTCTATATCTGGCCGTTTAAAGTTTCTTCCTTTTTTTAAAAAAGAGACGGGATATACATATTAAGGCGAAAAGGACCAAATCCCACGGTCTGAGACAGGACACGGTCGTTTCTGTCGGGGATATGCTTTGAGCCCGTACAAGTGCCGCGTAAAGCCGGGCGCGGCTCCTCTGCTAAGTGCACCTTTGCAGCAATTACCATCCATTAAGCAGATAATTCGATCCCGTAAGGCCGGAGAGCAGGAAGGTGGTTCTTAAGGATCGTGACCCCCGCGCGGCCCAACCAATCATATCAACTGAGTATAATTACTGCGCTAAAGTCGAAAAAGCGGAACGTCGTGCTTTTGCGGTACTAAAGCCCGCGCGGTGGGACTTCGAGGGCTCATGGAAAACCGCGTCCGTTTTTTTTTAAACGAACGCGGTTTTCCGCATCTGTTCGTACGTTAAGGAAAGAACTGAGAGAGCCAGGCATGTTTCGAAACGGGACGGGATAATAGCGACATTTCTGTTGAAACTCAGGTCAATTAGGAATAAAGTTAAAGTAGTAATTAGAGTATTAGAGTGAATAATATAATAACGTTAATCCACTGCTGAATAATTAATCGAATTTAAGAAACAAACAACAACGCAAGCTTTCCATTAAGATTTATGAGGTGTAACAAGAAATTATATTCTGAAAAAGACGTTGTTGGAGAGAATAATTGATCATGATTAAATTTTTAACTAAAGATTTATTAAATAATAAGCATCTCATACGTATACGAACGTACATACACAGTTCTCTCTTATACCTTTAATGCCAATTATATTTGCGAAAATATAAAACATAATTAACAAGTATGCTGTACAATACTGCAGATAAATTCTCTAAATTGATAAAATTAATTTATATTCTAAAATAACTGTTATACACAGTGTATTACGTACAATAACTAAATAGATCTATCTCTTAAATTAACGGGTGCTACACAAGCTCGTTACCACCATCTCGTGATTGAAGCTATCGTATTGATTCGTTTAATCAACTTTTATGCTTCTGCCGACACCGTCGAGGTTCCATTTTGTCTTAAGCGGGTTTACGAGCGTGGAACAAACCTGGTAACTACAACGAGAAATCCAATATAACGCGAGAAGACGAAGACGGAACAATACTGGGCGTGTACGTGTGCGAGTGCATGCTGTGTACGTGTATGTGCGTTATAAACTTCTCCAGCAGGGGAAGAGAATAGTTATATGTCGGTCGCCGGAGCGATTCCTGTCCGCTGTTGACTGCGAGACGGTAATTCCGCATGATAAGTAAAATCCCATCGCGGAATTTTCATGACCATTTCGCGTCCCGATTTTCATCGTCCCGATGTATCGATTGGCGCATCCCCGCGCCGCTAATAATTTCCGACGTCGATACCGCCGCACAAACGCGATAGACCCGCGTTTCACGATCCCGGCGCAAATTCAGCAAGTCACGAATATAATCGATGCGCGGAGACTGTAAATGCCAGTTGGAAAAATGCGGCGTGAATCCGCGAAAACGCGATGACTTCAATTTAATACCAAGGCAATTAACCCTTAAATGCCACCCGGGGTCCAGCGGACCCCAGACCCTTTAGAATGAAATGTTTTCAAATGTTCTTGCCAAAAATAGAGCTCATGCTCCCATTGATGATAGTTGAGTAATTGACCTACCCGTTTGTACACTTAGCAGTACTCAGTTTACTTAATTTTTTATACTATGTTGAAATTGAAATTTTAACAATATAAGCATTTTATTCTCTTTTCTAAGCCTTGAACAACATTGTAAATAATTTTCATAACTAAATATAAAAAAATCAATGAGTAAGGAGACATTTTTCATGCTGGGGTCTTTTAGACCCCATGTGTCATTTACGAGATTCTTGAGAGGTGTGGCATTTAAGGGTTAAAGAATATCTCATTTGTAGAGATTGCCTATTGACGGCTCCTCTGTGTGTGCGATGATTATTTCCCTACGGAGAAAGAGAGAGAGAGAGAGAGAGAGAGAGAGAGAGAAAAAAGGTTTCGTACAACGGGTGTACAGTAGGGATGGGTTCGCAGAAGGGCCGCAAGAGCGGAAACGGACGATCGTAAAAAAAAAACGGCGAATCGCTCATGCGAACGGAGGCGCGCGTTTAACGGCGCTTTCGACGGCAAACGCGCGGGAGCGTCGGTTGTAAAATACAGTTTTAATTCGCGCCGCGCCCAGCTTTAATATGCACCGGTGCGCGCCGCGAACTCCATGCGTTCTCCAGAACGCGGATGCGGATGCGACGCGGCGCGGCTCGGCGGCGGCGGCGGAGGTCGCGGCGAGACCAGACGAGTTAGTTAAATTACAGAAATAAATCACGGGAACATTGTCGTTCGCGACGCCATTTTACGATTTGACGGAAAATACTGTCGCGCGCGCAGATGCGTTTTAGTATAATTAACGTGGCGAAGATCACGCATAATGTATATACATGCTTATACACACACACGTTATGCAGTCTCTATCATCGATATGTCATAAAAAACGAAAAAACACCCGGAAAATTTTGAGAGAGAAAATCCGGAGACATTTAAAACGAAGAATGACATATATATATATATATGTTTTAATATTTCTTCATTGCTCATCCATAATTACCTTCTTATCGTTAGCTCGAAATTAGAGCTTGAATTTAAGCACGTCTTGGACGATTTTCGCGAACGCAGATGGAGCATTTTACACCTTTGCGCATTCGTCGATTGATTTAGAATGTTACACAGGGCGACACTAATCACGCTATTTGCCGATGGTTTTCCGATGCACGTGTTCGCGTTTTCGTGCTTAAATGGGGAGGGGGGCGAGGGGAAGTACGCGTAATATACGAGAGCGGCGGCCGCGGTCGATCGTCGCTGGAAATCGCCGCGTTTGCCGACGGTTTGCCCGCTATACGTGCATGCCGATTGCGCCCGTGTAAACGTGTAACACGCTCGATTAATCCGCTCCGTGCCGCGCGCGCTGTTAACAACATTGCTACTGCGGTCTCCCTTCGATCCGCCAATACCGGCGGATCGAGTGACTCGTGTCCGGTTTGGTCAAACGACAGAAAGCGGAGATAACGCTCGAAATCTTTCGGGGATTCAATCTGACGATGACTTGCGTTTTCGTCGCCACAAATATTTTAACTGCAGCTGCTGCCACGTACTGCTCTCTCGCGCGAAAACAATTTGTTTAAATGCTTTAAATACTGACTAATCGATCGCGCTATCAGATTTGTGACTCAATAAGCGAAAATTGTTATGAAGCATTTAGGAGTTTAAATCGAAGTATTTGTCTTATCGTAAAATCTGTTATTCCGCTTACCTATTTTCGCACGAAAGACTGAGTCCATTATTGATTAAAATACATTCCGACGATATTTGTTATTTTAGCTCTCTCTCTCTCTCTTGTTATTAATTCCTCTGCCTTTGTAAGTTAATCAATTTAAACGGAAATACTAAGTAGAAATCGCTCCTCTAAATGTTCAGATTTCGTATTTCGCCCCAGATAAACATCGAGACTCTTCGATCGAGCCACACGAGATCGCGTGTTTCGAAAAACAACCCTATTCGAGGAGAGATCGATTCGCTGACTCGACGAGACTCCACTCTGTCCTCGCCGTATCGCGGCGATTCAATTTTAGATTGCGTCCTTACGACGGGGATAAAACTGACCGGAAGTCACTATTCATGGCGTGTGCTCCGAAGCATGTAGATCGCCTTTACGCGAGAAAATAATGAAGACAAATGCATCGCGAGAGTCCGAGAGTGCTAAAAGATAGATATGTGACGCAGTACCGCACAGTAATATAGTTGTCTCTACGTTCCGTCGACATTGTTATTTCGCGTTTGATGTATATATATGAGGGAATTAAACACAGGAGCGCGATGCCGGTTCCCGGTCTTGCGTCATTTTACAGTGCGCTTTGCGTATCATTAACTCGTGACCAGATAATCCGCGGTAATAAATTAAATTTAATAAATTCGAAATAAAATTCGCTATCGCGTGAATTTATAAAACAAAAAAATTTGATTTACGCGCGTCACTACGAATACGCGGCGTAACGTGCGAATTATCGCATTCCCGATATACACGAGCGATTACACGAATATAATGTAGCGCTCGCTTCTCTGATATTTTATAGCGACTTCGTGCGTTAATTAATTCAGCTACTTAGTTTCCAAATTAAACAAGTCTGAGATAATGACATCTTCATTACGTAAATTAATATAAAATAGCGCTTTCGCACTCTTGGCACGCAAACGGGAGTGCGGATTATGCGGACAAGGGACGAAATTGTGTGGGCGATGTAAAATGTGAGAGTATATGGAAACACAACATTCACGCAACTAGGGGTACGAATGAAATAAAACTAGCAGCCGCGCGTATCTTCGGCGGTGTCAGCTTGCACCGAACCCCCGGATCAGCGGGGCACATTGCGCGGAAAACTTCTATCTTTCGGTTTTCAACTTACTTGAGCGTTGCGGAAATGCATTCCGCGGATCGTGAGAAGAAGAGTGCGGTTGCGAGTCTTCCATTAAAGAGAAAAATATAACGCTCGACCTGCCTATCCATAAGGCGAATACGTTCCGACACGGCTAACTTCGACACTATTCCGTACTTCGAGAAAGAGAAAAGTACGACTGGCGCGCGCGTCCATCGACTTTCCGCTAAGCAAACAATAATTAATAAAAATGAAAGCAGATAGCGGTATACGAGGAATTTTTACAATCGATCATTTGGAAAGACTCAGCCTCGCGCACGTTCTATTTACGCGGAAAAAATATCGTCTCGTTAGATAATATTTTTCTCCCATTAATTTATGAAACAGTATTTTTATATTTATCATGAATGATCAAAATATTCTTTTGCCCATTCTCACGGGAGAAAACAGCACTTTATTGCGCGTTACATTGCGGAATTTTGTAAAACAATGCATTGAGTAAGGAGAAATTAATTCAAGCTGCCCGCTGTGTTTTCAGAATTTTTACCCCTGCATTCATATTTATGCGCATATTTAGAATGCCCGGGCCCTTCTCGCATGCAGCTCTCATATAAAGAAATGTATCGCGCGTTCCATTTTTAAAAACGAACCGGCGGCACCAATGTGCCGATGCGTCGCCTGGTATATTCGGCATTGTAAAAAGAGCTCGCGTCCTAAATTCGGAGGGGGAATCATGCAACCGGTATACGTTTTATCTCGCGCAAACAATTGCGGGTCGCCATTCTTTTTATCTCCGTCGCTGAAAGCAGCTGTAGCTAAAATCGCATCACGTGATTGCGTTTTAATACCCGGTTTTCCAGCGCGAAAATATCGATAAACGGAATCAAAAAATATGTATCGAAAAATGCTGCACCGAGATCCGATTCCCGCACGAAAGAGTTATTGCCGGAAATAATGTAAATTTGAATGAAATTCCAGCTGTAATTCTATAGCTAAATACGGAAGAGAATAATTATACGTTTACTCGCTTGTTTTTTCCACTGTGTCATTTTCTTAAAATTTCGTAGCAATTTTACCGCGATAATAGATGGTAATTGCTGAGAAAGAAAATGAAATGAATTAAGCTTAAAATTGATTTTTAATTTCTCGTGATATATTTTAATCATTCTTCATCATGTCTGTATTGAAATTATAAGAAAAATTAGTATTCATATATCAACAATAAAAACATCTGGTTTTTTCTAACGTCTTTTAAAAGAACTTTTCTTCTAAAGACTGACAATGTTATTGCTTGAAGTTTGCACTTCGTTGGAAACGAATTGAACTTATGATAGAAGCCGAGATTTAGAGACACGAAGAAAACACGTCCGGGAAACAATCCGTTCAATAGAAATGCGACGCCTCATTGATAAAATTCTACCAGTGTCAGCAAATAACATCATCATTTAATTCGAGCCGGGAAGAAAAGTGAAAGACGTCAAGCACAGAGACCAATACCGTTTTCAAGTTTGAAGGAGCTTCTTCAGACCACTTGCACGTTGCGCGGGCCTTTCTTCCAGTAGTTCTGAAACAATTTAAGTACCGTCTCGGGTCCGTCCGAGAGTTTCTTGACTGTCGAATCTAAGTGCAAATAGACATCTCGAAAAGTTGGTGAATACTGGTTCTTGACTTAAGCGATCTCAAGAGGCAAAATTCCGAAAAATAAGTTTACCTTGCGCGATATTTAATAAGTTCCACTGCGGATTAGTATACTTCGGAGTAGCGGTGTAAATATGATAACAGTTATATCAGACTTTAAAAGCACCAGGCTAAACTGCGAATCTGTACGAGGATGAAAATGCTTGAGCGCTAGTCTATTGCAAATTATATAATTACCGTTGAGTCGTTGACTCGACATCGGATTTAGGGATACGTTATAGGAATACGTCAGCAATGCGGTTGCCTAAAGAGACGTCTTAGCGAACAGTCATCGATAATTACGCGCCATCTTCACCTTGCCGCGAAGTCGATATCGAGAGGCAAATTGGCAGAATAATTAAGTGCGCGATAGAACGAGGACGGTCGATCTAGAATGCTACGAATTAATATCTCGTCCTATTCCCAGGCTTCGTACCAGTTTCCAGCGATCCATCAGGGATCCGGAATCAAGAGCGAGACCGGACCTCGCGTCCCGAATCACAATACGACTTTACAGAAACGCGCGAGACGCGGTTTGCATTCGAAATAGCTCGCTCCTCTCTCTCTCTCTCTCTCTCTCTTTCTCTGTCTCTCTTCGGGCGATATGATTTCGAGTAAGAGTCATTGTCACTCGATTCAGTTTCGCAGAAGGATATCGAATGTCGAGCTTGTAATATCTGGGACGAGCAATCGACAAAGCAGATAACATCATCAAGAGATGAATCGCGAATCCATTGCTTAGAATACTTAGATCATTCTTTCCTATAATTTCGAGTAGACTGTTCTTTAGACTATTCAATTTGATATATCAAATTGTTGCCTTCTCTATCTTTTCTCTAACATCTTATGGTCACTTATAACTGCTATATCGGAAAAATATTTATTCATTTAAAGCGACAATTAGAATACCCAATTTGATTTTTAAGGGTTTGACTAATAGCCGTGTATTTGCAATTTAATTGCAGTACGTTCCGTGAATCTCGATAATGGCTGGCACGGGACTGTTCGACGCGGCCGTCGAAGAGAGAATACGGAAACATTCCGGCCGTTACCCTTTTTTTTTTTTTAATGCTTACACAAAAGGGGCTGGTCAACGGTAACCGCCCCTTCCTGATGCAAGTCTTTTTCCTCGAATCCTTTAAATCCATCTCGTCGAATGATTCCATTTGCGTAGCTATAACTTCGGACGGTACCATGAATTCCGAGCGCCGCCGCGCCATCGTCCGTCTGGATTCGTTTGCATAATTATGGCTTGAGTACGCGCTCCGTCGTCGACTGGTGGCTTTGCGATATTAACGCAAGTGCATGATGCGAACTGTATTATTAATTAATCAACACAGGTCTCTTTCAGGCTCTTGAGATTTCTTCGAGCGTTTCGTAATACAGAAAAGTAACAAACTGCTTTTTGCAACCGTATTCTCTTTTATAAATTAATTAATGGCGAATGTAAATCAAAGTCTTTTGACGTAGATAAGAATACAAATGTGACGAGAACAATGGAAAATAATGTCTATAATATAACATTTATATAGTTAAAGATATCGAAAGAAAATAGATTCTCCATGACATAAATGATGACAATTATCAAATTCCAGGTGATCCATAATATTCCATTAGCACAACACTTCGAATAAGCTTTGTTCTTATTTTAATTAAGAAATTCACGTATTTTCGGTTATTCTTTAAACCAATGGTGGCAGTGGACCAGTTTCCCGGGGGGAGGGGAATATAATTTAATACATAGACATTCTATCGATTATTCATAGCGGTGCCGGATGAATATACTGAACGGAATTTCCCAGGAGAAAGAATTACACCGTTATATATTGGACAATATCGCTCTATCGGCAAGAGCCGATATCCGCGATGATCCGCGAGACCTCGTGCGCCGCGCCGGCGAGACCCTTCTCTCCTGCAAGCGCAACGGGCCCTAGCAAATCTTATTTGCCGAGAGAAAGAGAATGAGTAGCAACGGCAGCAGCAATAGCGCGTCGACATCAAGGTGCGTGCGATCGATGTCACCCTGTAAACGACAGTGAGGGAAGGGAGCTTCTAACGACCGAGTTTCGCTATTTTGCTAATTATCCAAGGCTCACTCCAGTCTCATTGCTCGAGCACGGTGCGCCCATCTCTCTCTCTCTCGGTCTATCCATCTTTTCTCTTTCTCTCTTATCCTTTCTTGTCGCGAAGCCCAGGAGCTGTCGTCTCGACGTTATCCTAGTTCGTACCGGGTCGCCGGCTTCTTCCACCTCCTTTGCGCGCATCATTATATCGCGCCCCGTCACGGGAAGCGACCATTAGTCAAGGACCTCTCGCGTACAGCCATCCCATTCTCGGGACACTATCGATCAGCGCGCCGAAACAAGTGTGACTCGCGTCTCCCGATCAAGCGTCGCCGAGCGTCCGATTTGTCTCGACGAAGAACGAGAGCGGTGATTAACGAACCCGCGAGCCTGGAACGACTGACGCTTTAATATACTTGTTGTTTCTTATCGTTCTCCGCGCGGGGGAATTAATTGTGTTAAGTGGAACAGGCGTGTTCGTGTAATTTTGAGGATTCAGCAAATATTTTAGCGAGCTTTCGCTCGCGTGACGAGTCGTGCGTTTGTAGAATTGCAAAAGAATCGAGCAAGCCGAACTCGAGCGGTTGGAGAAAACGGAAAGCCCGGTCTACAATTGCGTAAACGTAGGGTTGTAAGAGTAGGAGTAGTAGTAGTCGTGAATCTTGTACAACGGATCAATCTACAATAGAGTAACGATACGTTGTAAACATGATTAAAGCAACCAATCAGAGTGCAGTGTGTATTTCGAATGTGGACGGTTTAGCTCTCTGATTGGTTGGCTCTTACGTTCACATCTGGCGTAGTCGTGAAAGATGAAGTTCAACCATCTTCCACAACACGCTTTACAACCGCAGTACCGCTTTACAACCACGCCGTACAACACTCGTACAACTACAACTACTTACGACCACGTTTACGCAATTGTAGAACAGCCTTAAGGCGCGAAGGGAAGATAAGAAAGAAACGATAAACTCCCTGGGATGCGTCGCGTTTTCCATGAACCACATTGTCACAGCGGTTCAACAGAGTCAACTGGTTATTTCTGCATCACACGCGTCGAAGACGATAGTTCTGCAATACAAATCGCCGATGCGGAAACAACGGAAATTATTCACAAGCCCGGTCGCGGCGGAAATTCAACGGGCGGAGTTTGAGTCGAGGGCCGCCGGGCGGAATTTTCGAGTGGCGTTCTCCGTTTCCCTTCATCCGAGGGGCGCCCCTCCTTTTTGTTTCTCCCGTCCGTCGCGAGTTTCTCCCCGGTTCTCGGGCCGCCGCGAGTTTCGCCGGCGGCGGCGGCGGGTCGCAAACTTTATCGGGGTCCAATGATGCATCGTGTCCGGAAATGGCGAGGGTAGTTCCCGGCCGGAAGTACGGCACATACGTGTGCGAGCGCACGTACACATACCCACGTCGCCGACGTTGTAGGTGCGACCGACCGGGCTCGCGTATCTCTTGCGCGCAACACCAACCCCGTCGCGCGTAAATAGTCCGGCCACGACATTAGCGATCACCCCCGAAACTATTTTATATCGCTTGTTATCTCTGCAAACCCGAACCGCTTTTATTTCGGCAGAATTTCAGCAGAATGACGCGATCTACCTGCCACTGACGTGAAATTTTCATCAATTTTACAAGTTTCATGTTTCATTGGAGCAATGCAATTAATTTCTTTATTTCAAATAGAAATGACTAGATTTAAAAAAAATACTGTTTTTCCTCCAACGCATCACATTGTCCAAAATTGCTATTTTTTTTAATTGAGGATGATTTTGTTTATCTTTCATAAAATAATAGGCATGTCTCATTATAATTAATGAATGTATTTGTACATAATTATATAGCTTTGATCGAACTTGAAATCTGCGCATATCGTTTTTAATTAAGAGATGCGCTAAAATCGCCTTCGAACTCTGTCGAATTTATTGAATTATGGCAGCTGCTGATTCGCGCAATATTCACATGCTAAGTAAATATGCCGCAAATATCGTTTGCGTAAACTGCGTGAATTCAACTGGCCAGTTACAGTTTATCAGGTGGTTCTCGATTAAATTGCTCGGGATAAATGTATCAGTTACAACCGAGAGAGAAAGAGAGAGAATAAAAAAGATAGGAAGAAGTATCATAACACATATTATGCAGAATGTCCCGCGACTCGCAATCTTAATTTCCACCAACAGCTTTACAATGTAATCAAGTCCTGTTAATTTTAGTCTAGTAGATAAAATTGTGGAATATCGAATTATGAGATGTCAAATTATGGAATCGATATGTATCAATAACAAGAAAATTAGCGAGAGAGAATTTATGATTAATAATGATTCTTCTGCACATTTTCCATCTCGTAAATCAACTCTAAACTATTAAATTAAGGACACGGTTTGTACAGCTTGAGATGCAACTGCAAATTTCGATTCGTCGAACTCTCTTACGCGTCTTGCCCGCGTGTGCGAGTTAAACTCTCGATTCCCGATTAAATTCCCCGCCGTCTCTCTCTCTACCAACCATTTTCCGCGATAAATCGCCAACGACGTTGATATCTCTTAACGATGTGTGCTCGGGCGCGTCGTTGATTTTCCCGTAAATGATCTCTCCTCTCGTCTCGAAGGGGCATCCACGATGGGGTGAAAAGAAAAAAGCCGGAAGACGGACGTGGGGTGGGAGGAAGGGTGCGGGGCGAGGTCGATGCATCGCGTGAGCCGCGTAAAACGTACGAGGGCGATCGTCTCCCTCCGTGCGGGATTTAATGGCGTAGCCGCCCCCTCCCCCTCCCCCTTTCCCGTAAACGCGTTCCGGAAACGTAGCCACTCACTCGTGGAAACGAGCCTGGGCTAGGGAGAAAAGTAAGGCACCGCGTCCGCCTGTCTGACTTTCTTCCCCTAATCGATCGTGCCTTCGACGATCTCTCGAGCTAATTGAAACCCGCGGGAGTGCACGGAAACCGGGATTGTTGCAACGAAACGGCCCCGTTCAATTTACTCGATCGTTAACCGCCGCCGCCGTCGTCGTCGCGCAATTCTTCTCGAATCATCTTGCAGCGTGTTTTGTATTACGGAAATGAAGTGATGAAATATTTATACCATCCTTTGGGAAATCTAGGTCGATAAGTCTGATAATTATTTGTCGTATCCACGAGACGCTCGTTGCCTGATGATTTTTTTCAATGTTAGAAAATCGTTCTTTGACGTAATGCAAAGTATTCGCGTTCAGAGAAGAACACACGATCAGCTCGCGCGAATTCACTGCAAGTGTGTTATTTTTACACGCATAAACGTCTAAAAATGACACATTAGACTGAAGCTCTTTTTACATGGTTCTTGCGTGTTAAATCACGTCATGTAACACGTTACATTAAAGTACCGTACATTAAAAGTTTATACGTTCAATCGTGTTAAGCGACGTAATTTAAAACGGCAAGAAACGTGTAAGAAGATTTCCAGCTAAAATAACTCACAATTGGATTTGCAGCAGTGCAGAACTTTAACGACAAACGTCGAAGAACGTCTCGGCTCTCTCCGGGGAATAATAAAATCGATTTGCCTCAATCCGTATTTCCTCGCGCGTTTAATTGCCCGGATTGCGTAATTTCAAGACCGTAGCCAAGTCAGCGTTTGGGAATGATGTTATTTACTGCGGGAAGAGCAACTGCAGGGGCGACCCCGTCGCGATACCGCAGACCCGCCGCAATTTATGGTCGCGACAGGGCGAAACGCGCGAGTTCACGATGGCGGCGGTGTCGCCGGGTATATTAGTCGCCCGGGTATATCTGCCAGACCGCGATAGCGTATCGCCGGACGGGCGGAGAGGACTGCGTTTCCGCCGCAGCGCCTGCGGCGCGGCGCGGCCGGCGATGCCTCACCGTCTCGAACACGTGCCGCCACGACGCCTCTCGATGACGCGGTCCACCTGTGGTAGTCATGCATTTACGATGCACGCCGTCTAGGCGGTTATCATGCTTAACACCCTGGAAATAACGACGCGCGTGTGCATCCCGTCTAGTCACTCGAGCGACGACGCGGCTGGCGGGACGATTGTTCTCGTCTATAAAAGGCCATTGCAAGTAACAAAGATTTAGCCATAATCGTAAAGCCGTAAGAAAATAAACCAATCACAGTCGATTATTCTCCTTGCACTCGTAGAATAATCGAGTGTGATTGGTCTATCTTCTTATGGCCTTACGATTACGACTAAAACTTCGTTACGTGCAATGGCCTTAACTTGATGCATGAAGATTAGTCCCTCTGCCAAAAAATTTAAATACCTACAAAAATAAGAAACGACGAGCGCGAATAAGAAAATTAAAGCTCACGAATTTATTTCTTTTGTGGACATCGATCCAACATATTTAATTCATTTTCCGCGATATTGTTTCTCCACTTATAGCAATCGAGTTTTCGAGGAGAGTTCCTCGTATGAAGAATTGTTGATATTGCATTATTGCACGCTACGTTCGCGGCCGCTGTCCGATGCGCCGTCAATCGAGAGACGATGGCTCAGCACGGAAATTGCCAGGGATCGCATCGATATCTAACCGAGGGAATCGCTGGGCGAACTTTCTAATCACTTTTCTTCGTCCCGCCTTCCGGTTCATCTCCACGCCAATATTATCTGAAATTGCTTCGGGACGGCGAATTCTCCCGAGGCGATTTTATTGTTGCCAAGACAAGCGTTTAATGCGCGCGCGATTGCGCCGCGGATGATGATTGAATCGTCGGGAATGTTTCGCTTTTATCGCGACAAGAAATGGTAATACCCAGGGCATCCCCTGCCCGATCGAGACTCTCCGAATCTTCACCATTTGTTCGTATTATAAAATTACAGACCTAAAAGCAAATCTTCGGGATTTCCATAGCAGTCGTAAAAATTTTATAATATAATTGAACTGCAGCGCGATTCAAAATTCTCTTCATTGATGTAGTGGAAATACGTAAATTGTTTCGAAGAGATTAGAAGTTTTGCGAGAAGAAATAGTAGTTGGGCGTAAGATTTTTCAAGTTTTTCTACGCGTTGCACCGCATTATTATTAACAAAGAAAAAAATCATAAACGCTGAATATACAAATTGTTTCCTAGGATTTTTGTCAAATCCTATTAAAACTTGTTACGATTTTGTTATCAATAAGCCGAAATATCATAAAAGCCTTGAGAATGCAATCTGATATAAACGCGTGTTTCTTAAAATTCCATGCTTCACGGTCGAATGTATTCGTACGGAAGTGCACGCGGCTTCTCCGGAATTCCATCTGACCTTTGTAGCACATTTCTACGGTGCATAATGTTATTATTACTAAGCTCTACCAGCGAGGTTGGACCATAATGCCGGCTGCACTAACATCGCTCTTTCTCTCATTTGCTTTGTGGTTCTTGTTAATTCGAAAGCCTGGTGCCGCAAGTCGTTTCGGATATTTCTCTTGATAGAAAAGCCCTTCGGGTAATCAGAAATCCAGTGTAGGAAGTCCCGCGGCGAGTCTCAAAGAAGCTAAATGTTTCAGGCTATCCGCTCTTTGACTTTGAGTTCTCTCACAGACGACTTCCACGCAAATGGAATAGGAAATATTAATATCAACTTGTATTCGCGCTGCGCGCGAGTAAGTACACGTTACGAAGTTGTACGCGAACACGAAAGGAATTCCCCGAAACTTTGCGTCTACAGGTCATAATGCAAATTGTCGAATTACGTTCACAAGTAACTGACTTCGCCAAATCTCCAAATGGGTATTAATTTTCCGTAAATGAAATTAATTTACCGCTATATACGGCAATAGTAAATCCATTATAATCATAGTGATATATAAATTTATATTATTGGTAAAAACAAAGATATATTTATATATATCTTTGTATACGTATGTATGTTTGCAAAAGCAACAAGGAATAAAGATCTTTTGGAATCACTCTGCAGAAATGTGGCACGCTCGAGGTCCTTTCTGAAGGGTATTTTTGCCAAGTCGAATATCGCACATCTCCTACGGTAGCATCCTTCGAAAATCCAATATGTCTCAAAGAACCTGTTCGAAATTGTAAACATCCTCGATCAACAAATTTCATCTGATCGTGATTCGCCCAGACGCCTACGAAATATATTTAAGATTCCTAAAGATGAACACACCAAAGTCCCTCGTGTCCCTTCGCGCGGAACGGGTATACACGATGTAAATCAAGAACGCATCGAGTTATCCCGAGGTCCGAGACGACCGCGAACGATCAAAGGAAAGGAGCGGGATCGAGAGCGCGGAGGGGGGGAGGAGAGGAGAGCTCGTCGTCGGGGAGTTATCCCGTCGGAAGTCTGAATTGCACGTAGAACGCGCGGGTAACAGCGTTCTACTGCCGGTTCTATCGCGAGAAATATCATAACGCGAACACGTATCGGCCATGCATTATGCACACGTTGCACCAGGATTCCGCACGACGGGTGGGAAACGAGCGCGGAAGATGGACTCCCATGAGAGGAAATCCTGTCGTGCTGATCTACAGTCGGTCCCGCATATATGGTCGCGTGACTCTTCAAAAAGGACAGACGCAAATCAAGTGGCGGATTTAAGATTTCGCCAGCTGGCGCCGGTATAGTGCGTGTGCAACGTTCGTGCAATATTTTAGCAAAATTAAATATTCGACGAAGAAATATATAAATTTTTTATTAATGCTAAGGTAAAGATTTTTCGAAATAAGATAAAAATGATGGCTCAAATATATTCCTATTCATTTACACGCTTTTCAGTTGTCTTCCTCCTTTACCATTTACTTTTACTTCCTCTTTTTACTTGTCTTCCCCTATTGTATTTTGTTTTATTGTCCCTGTATTAAATATTAGTGCGACGTTTCACGGTTAAATGTCGCCGAGGTAGACTCGTCGCAAAGATTGGAACTCGGTAATTCCACGACGAAGGACAAGCGCTGATCCAGCCGCGGCTTACGGTGGCGCGGATGCGCGCCCTCAAAATCAGAAGCTCCTCCAACGTCGCACTCTGAAAATTTCTCCCTGTGAATAATATTTCCCGGACAACGGATCCCGTCGCATCCTGTCGGGATTCGCGAGATTTGCGCGTGGCGGATTGCGCCATGCTGCAGTCGCAACAGCGCGACGTAATCTTCGAGGACGCGCTGAGGCGAGATTAGAGAGAGTGGGACGACGAGAATAAGTTGTAAAATACGGAGCGAGTGTAGTTATTGTAATATCTCTTGAAAATTGGCGGAAATATCGTTAACTTGCGAAACGAAGTTAAATCCTACCTTAAATAAAACGGGCGCGTAATCACCTCTTTCGTTCTTATAACATATAACTCGCGCAGAAATATCTACTTGAAACTCAATAATTATCGACGTGTTGAATATAATTTAATGAAAACTTGATTATAATACTTAACGATTGCATAAAATAGAGACAGCGATGTACAGCTCGTTAAATAATAATCGAATGCGATCGTTAGGACCAGCCTTCAGCAAATTAAGTTGAAACTCGCTATACGAGCCGACAGCTCGACAATTTTCTCTGTTGAGTGCAGCTGTTGTTATATACGCTTTCTCGAAGTTCGTCGAGCATTTTATGCTCGCCGCTCGTATATGATTAATACATGAAGCGACCTGTCCGAAACACTCCACCGCGGGTGGAGAAACGGGAAGGGAGCCGCGTGTTTCCACGACACGTTAGCCGAAGAGGCGGGATCAAGCGGGATGGACCGGTTCGCAAGGGGTGTTGAAGGGGGGTAGGGACCTTGTGCATAATCGCGCATACGACAGATCGCGACGACGTAACGCAATTCCGTCTCGAGGAAATTCGGTAACCGGAGACGTTCTCCTCCTCTCTCTCGTGTCAGTTGCACACGGCGCTGCTGGCACACGAAGGAACTCTGATTAATCATTAAGCCCGACCGGTTGATGCGGCGAGGCGAGTCCCCCGCTCGGTTTTCTGGTATCGTAAAATGGAAATGGGATAACGAGCTAAGCACACCTGAGAAAATAATTTATAATTTCGGAACGTTACACGGACGGCACTCGCGCATGAGAAATCAAGCTACTGGAAAGCATGGAACGTTCTAAATTTACAATACGTCCGTCCGCCTGCAGATTAGTTGGACTGTTGCTTTATCGAATAAATTAAAGCTTGCATTAACGTTGTCGTATAAACATTATCCCGATACGAGACTTCGTCGCGTTTTCCATTCTAGGGAAAAAAAAAACCTCGATACTTTACTGACGTATCTTTTTTCTCCTTTTTTTTTGTCACAGGCAATCTTGGTCGTCAGTGGAAGCTCGAGTGCTCGGCGAGCATGCATCGTCAACGAGTTCCAAGTGCGGCCATTGTATCGGCGATCGCGCGGCGACGGCGGCAGCGGCTTCGAGGTACCAGGTAGGCGCGATTTCCGACCGGCTGGTCATGCAAGTAATGCCGCTCGCGCGTATCCGCGACGGTCAGGCTAACGTAAAGGGCGCCCGCTCGTATTACCAGGAAAAGGGTCTCGAGGAATGTTTACGATCACGAACGGCGTGGTTTTACGAGCTCGTACGATGCGCGCGTGCGGATTACGAAGCTACGGGGGCGGTTGACTCGGGTCTACGCCCGGCGCGGGAGGGTAATATTTTTCGAGGCCGAGCGAAACGACTGGAATGATATTCCTGAAGGGTTGAAAAAGATCTCGGGATGCCATCGGAGCCCCGCTGCTACTGCTCCGCGATCCGGCAGTGAATTGACGGGAATAATTGTTTCCGAATAATACAGGCTTGAGATAATAGTCGCGAGTCTCCTGAAATTGGAGACTCGAATTAAATCAGGAATAGATTAAACTTTTTGGGATTGCTAAATTTTAATAAGAGTTATACATATCTTGTCGAAAGATTAATATATTAATATTATGGTTCGATTCAATAGGTCAAAGAATTGATGTTTAGGAATTAAGGATTGTGACAAGTCGAGGGATATAAAAAAGTCACGATTTTTAGGTGTAAATCAAAATTTAATTGATATATCAAATTATTAACTTGCATGCACGTCATTGGCAAAGAAAATGACGCTGTTTACATCAATTTACATTCAAACTATCATTTAATTTATGATTAAACATCGGTTTCTATTAAATTATAATTAAACATTCTATTTATATTAAAACTATCTTTTGGAAAAAATATTATTCTTTCTCTCGTTGTTTGACATTAATTCAGATTTGACGGATCTGAAATCTCTTATCAGTCGATAAAACCCGTCTGTCAGTGCTATGTCTCTTCTCGCAATAAAAGACAATATCTCGCGGAAGGTAGACGCAGGCCGGGAGTCTCTCGTTCTCCCACTGGAAAACAATTTGCCGATGGTATCGAGGGCGAGATTACGACGAGTCGAAAGTACGATAGGCATCGACGAAAAAATACCGAGTACACTTCGTGTTTATCGAGGTTTACGTTCGCCCTCGCTGCTAACGATAGTGCCCCACTTTTGTAACAACTCGCAACGCCTCGTATTGAATCCCCCAACCGTTGAATTGCGCTCGGGCACTATGCTGCGCTGCACGGCGCGGCGCAGCGCGGCGAAACACCCTCGTTACCGGCGATATTGCGAACATCATTATTCATTATTCATTATCCATCGTATTATTTGCCTCATCGGCGCGCTGTTATTTAATGATAGGAAGATATTTCGAGCGACAAATTATTGATTCGTACTAATAATTGTCACGCTGTTTTATTATTTATTTTACTGCGAAAAGTTTACCGCAATGTTCATTTCCATTCGCTTTGTCAAAAAAGAAAATGATTACTGTGGCAAATGTAATTTATATTTATTATATCTGCACAGAAAAAATGTATCAAATCAATACTGATGTATTTGTACACATACGCAAGAATATATAATCTTCTTATAAGTATTTCAACTTTTTATTTCAACTTTTTATTTCAACTTTTTTTTCTCTCGATTGAACTATATAGAACTTCGTCTAACTATATAAATGACTTCATTCAAGCAAGTTTTCTTCGTTTAACGTAATATAATCTCATTTCAAGCTTATATATTCTTGTGTATACACAAGTACATAGTGTTGATTTAACACTTCTTTTTTTCTGTGTATATTTACAATATACCCTTTGGAAAGCCATCTTACTATGCCGAGGCTAACACCCAGGTCTACAAAAGTCGAAGTCTGACATGTACTTCGCATTAGAGCTTTAAAACGATCGACAACAATAGAATTTCCTTTTGATAACCATCGCAACGAAACAAAGTGGTGGCACTTTCGTGAGTGCCAAAGAGAGAGAAGAGGAAGAGAGGGAGGAAAGGGTTCACGCAGATCAAATAGGGTGCCGCTCCTACTGCTACAGGGTAATATTAAATCCTCGATGAAAAGGAACTTGCGCGAGTCCTCAGACATCCTCTTTCCTTCCCGTCTCCCCAGCTATGTGAGAAGCGGCGAACCTGCGTGATTGCCTGCCGCTGAAAGGGATCATGACGGTTTTTTGTTTAATTTTCCGCTCGACGCCGGAGGTCGAGAGAGGAGGCGCGAAGTCGAATACCTATCCTCCGCGAGAGAGAGAGAGAGAGAGAGAGAGAGAGAGAGAGGAAAAAAGAGGAAACGGAGGAGAGAGAAAAAAGGGAGATCGAAGGATCGATACGCGTCGCGCGTGACCGAAATCCGGGATGCAGCGACGGGAGGCGGGCGTTCGGTAATTCTGATGACGTCCTGGGAGATTCCTGTTTCGAGATGTCGGCGGCGAATAGCCTCCGTGCTGCAATTAGGCTGGCGCGTGTTTCTCCGTTTCTCATCGCCGGCCGAAAACTCGTAGTTACCTAACTTAGCTCGTAAGTAAGATAGCCGTTATGCAACGTCGTCACTTGAATTGCCGGTAATCTATACGAGCACCTCGTACGAGGAAATCGACTGGGAAAGTCGGAACGAAGGGAGCGGACGGTCGCAGTATTTTTACGACATGCAAGGAACCGCAATTCTCCTCACCCCCTGTGGTCCCCCGGTCTCTTTCCGCGAGACTAAGAAAAAGGAGGAGGAGGAACGAGACGAGGTCGCCGCGGCGCGGCGGGGTTGAACGTGCAACGGATGCTAAAAACTCGCAGGGTGAAGGGTCGCGTCGGCCGGGCGTCGAGGGTAGGGGTGGGGGGAGAAAGGGGTAGCCAAGAAAGTTACGAGTATCCAATCATAGGAGGATATTGTGGGATCATAACTCCGCTTGCTGTCGGCCCGTCGAAGTCCCGAAGGACTCTCCCTCTCGCTACTTCATTCCCACCCCCCTCGGGCGTAGTCTGCAGCCAGCGCTGACTCGGCGAGCAGCGACAGCAATTGTTTAGCGACCTCTCGTCATTTTCGCGAGGCTACGCTCTTTAACTCAGAATTTTAAGTTATAGATACTCTTGAACTATATACACCTTCTCGTATTCTTTTTTCCTTCAGAATTTGAAGTTGTCTGCGAAGTATGTAAAACATAGCATGTCTCGAATTTTCCACTGACGGATTAATTTATAGTTTAATTATGATTAATTAGCTCTTTGCAGGGAATAATTAAATTTGTAAGATAATATCTTTATAGAAAAATACTAATCGTTCGTAATAGCGTTACTCCTGTTATTTATTATACACAAGAGATTTCGTCAAGTCTCTCGCGTGACACATTTTAATAAAGAGTAAAACGGACTGGCATTTGTTGGAAAAATTTTTCTTTATATAAGGGGCGAAATTAAAAATATTATAATGTAAGGCGCGGCATTTTGATACACGACTCACTCGTTATATAGCAGTCGCACAAGCCCGAGGCAAATCGCGAGTTATAATATCGCGCACGCGGCGACGTTTCACCAAGCCCAGACACAAAGATAACTGACTGCCGGGCGATAAACAACGAAAAAAGAATATTAGCGAGTTAACACGCTAATGCAGCCGCGCCGTCCGCGCCGTTTGCGCTCCGCTTGCGGGACGCGGTCGCATAAAATGAATTAACGGATCAACGAGACGGAAGGGGAGAAGCTCTCGCAGCTGCGTTATGAAAGTACGGCGCGGCCGTTCGTCGGCACGGTCGGGCGACGAAACACGCGGTTCCCTCGAATAATAAGGGATGAAATATGCACCTCGAGTTACCCCGAGCCGAGATGATACAACGCCCGGGATACGAAGCCCGTGCGCGCGCGGTTCCTCGTCGGGAAGGGATTTCCTTTCTTCGTAATCTTCCCCGCTTCCAATTAATCCTCAGCTTCCTTAACGGCAAGGAAGTTAAAAAATGAATTAACAATTCGCGAGAGTAGTTTATCTCATCAATTTCGGAGCGATACGTGAATTTTACTTCTGTAAAATTTCGCAGCCTTCGCGAATCTTATCGTGAAAGAAATTGTAAAAGAAAAGTCTAAATTAGATCTGCCCGTTTTTAACCCTCATCGTTCATTTCGAAACTCAAATCCGAGGGTTAGAGTCAATTTGACTTTGAGCAAACTTATACAGCCTTTTCGGACGCTATAGTTATCCATTACCTTGAAAACATCCATTTTTAACAAATAGATCCAGAAGCCAGGAAATAAAGTTAATCGGATTACAAGGGAAAAAAGTTACACTCAAATAAATTTCAGGAAAAGGACAAATTGACACTAACGTCTGATGAGGGTTAATTAGTAGCATAAGCGAATTTAATCGGACGCGATGTTTTAATGCCGAATCCGTTGTAGTTTGTAAATGGTAGTTTATACAATTTTTAAACTGTCAAAGTGTCGCAATCTCGAAACGTGAAAATGTGTCTTGTGCGTTTGCCTGGGGTGGGTAAGCGGCCGTAATTAAAATTTGTCCGGGAGGAAGTCGCCCTGACTTTCGCAGCCGAGAACGTAGACGGAAAACACGAGTCCAAGAGAGAGAGAGAGAGAGAGAGAGAGAGCGAGAGAGACGAGGGGAATCACCTGAGGATGGCAGCGACTTCCACGGGATTTCCTACGGCGGCGCCCGGCTCTCGTCTGGTATCCAACAATCATCTCGCGTATCTTAATGCAGCATCGCGCTCGCGACTACGCCTTGATCTCGTTAAACTGTCGCAACTTTTCGAAGCTGAATCGCCGTCATCGGTAAGGGCGGAGGAAACTCGTCGAGGGGTGAAAATTTCAGTGCGGGGGGCGATTTATCTGGCGCGCGAAATGGACAAGGGTCCGCTGATAAATAATGAAGACAGATTCCTGCTGCGAAAGTTTCTATTGAGATCGACGAGCACACGTCGGATGTATCTTTTATCTCTCACGTCGCGATATGCTTTGAAGTTTACTTTATGTCGGGATAATCGTAGTTGCGCTCCGATGCTTGAAATTGAAGATTCCAAAGGCGAGGATCCGAAAATTCAAGGATTTGAGAGTCCAATTCATCCATAAGATCGCGTAGATTTCATGTATAAATTACGAATTCGTAAATTACTATAATAATTTCAGCGCACAAAACATTTCGATGTCCACAGGACTATCGTATCGCAATCAATTAAGAGATATATTTTCGCTACATTTCCTCGATATCGCTCCAGAATGGTTGACGCGACATCGCGAATCGCGGAGAGACGGTGAGAAAAACCGATTTCGCGCATTTCGCAATGCATGCGGGATATATACGCGCGATAAGAAGCTCCGCGGAGAGATTTCCTCTCGGTTTCATCGTCCGGGCCGGGAGAGACTTTATTTCCTGGCGGGGACACACGGGGTGGGGTGCGGAATGTGCACGCTCACACATCCTCGGCGACGCGGTTACGTATCCGCGGGGTTAGTCGAAGAGTTGCGCCAATAAATCTCGCCTCGCCCGGGATATTACTTAACGCACCGACGTTTTCGACGCGCGATAAATCCCCCACCGTTCCGAATCGACGATGCACTTCGCATCCCGTCGAATCGAATCCGCGATCCGCGGGCCAAGCGTGTCGATGCGAATCGTCCGCCGTATCGATCATCCCGAGGCGAAACAACTGTCCATTGCTCTTCACGCCTCGCCGCATTTTTCTGCGGATTTTTCCCGGGATGCGGACCGCGCGCGCTGATGTGCGCGGTACGCCCCGTTTCTTTAGCCGACGCTGGAAACGAGTTTACCGAACGTCGAATCCGCACAGATGCTGGAACGAATCCTCCCGTTCCGCGTTCGGAAATCAAAGTCTGACTGGGGAAAGTACCTTTAAACCTCTTTGATTACGGATGTATATACGGACATCGTACAGTGCGTAAGATACTTACGATTTTAAAGGTAGATATTCTCGTTGCGGACGTTTAGTTATATTCATCCTACTTTATTTCAAGATATATACATTCGCTACGTACTTTACTTCTCGCATAGTAAAACATCGTAAATCGTCATTACGCCGCGCACTTCACTGTAACGAGAAAGAAAAGCTTCTTTTGCTTCTGACAGCTTTTACCATAAAAGCGCCCGCGAAAGTCCTCGTCGTATAATTTAACGCAACCATTCGTCCGTGCGCGGTCGAATTATTAAAATTATGAGCGCGCCAAGAATATAAATTCGCGTGAGATACTTTTTTTCGGTGAGACGTGCATACGGGGTGATTAAGGGTGAGAGAGAGAGAGAGAGAGCCTAGGTGCGGCGCCACTGCGCCCTTTAGGAGGGACAAATACGTCGATTGACCCCGACTCTCCCACAGGTGCAATATACCGATCGGCAGCATCGCCGGCCGCCGTCACCGCGGCCGCCACCCATTTCTGCCGATATATTGCCACAATAATCGACCGTAAGCCGCCCCAAAATCCCACAGCCCGCGGGCGCGCTCCAAATAAAGACAAACAAACCGCGCCAACCTACCCTAATTCCGTCGGATGCCGCTGCGGAAAGTCGGCCACCGACCGGGCGGGAAGGGGTGGAATTTTCGCCCGCTGGAATGCTCTGTATTTCGGATTATCCGCCGGACGTGGATAGAACCTCAAAGCCGGGAGTTCGCACAATGGATTATGCAATCTAGACTACGCTCGTAACAATCGAATTGCCGCCGCGGGATAAAAAGGCGATATTCGAAGCGCGAAATTGATCGCGAAATAAAAATGCGGGCGGGACGGCGAATTGTGAAACGATTATTCGAGGAGCGATAAAAAGTAAATCAAATCTTTATTGAAAGGAACAACATGAAAATTGATAATACTGTGTACATTTTAAAATACGTGCGCGTGTACATCTTAAGGTATCTTAACTAAGTTTAGAGCCTCAAAATTATCTCGACTCGTCGCGACGAAGATGCGGATCAAAACCATTGCCTGCAGTATAACGCTATACAAGGAAACGTTATTCTTTCATCCCCGCGTTCTCGTTGATCGCGCTCATTAGCCAGCGGGATCTAATTTCCATTCCTGCCGGAAACGCCGGGCCGACCGAGACTTTTACTACGCTCCGGATCGAGCGGTGGAAATTTGATTCGGCTGCTGGCGAGCTCTCGGGGCCTTCTCTTAATTTCACCAGCGTGGCGTGGATAATCAGAGCTCGAGAAAACTCGTGAGATATCGAGAGAGAGAGAGAGAGAGAGAGAGAGAGAGAGAGAGAGAGAGAGAGAGAGAGAGTAGAATACGGAGGGAGTCTATGATAGCGAACGCCATATTGGCTTTTTCCAAGATACGTGTGCCTTTCAGATAAATTGAGGCGTCGTATTTCTTCGAAAATCTCTAGAGCACCTTTCACACCACGGTCGGCAAATCTCTTTACCGCGAACTATAACGTTCATATCTATCGCGTTAAATTATTTCAGAATTTCGAGGCGTTATCGGAGCCTTTGCGCAAACAACGTAGATTAAACTTTAAATCGATTACACCTCGAAGGCAACATTCCCCCGCCCCCAAAGATGACAAATTGCTTTCGACGACGTGGTTGACTTATCCTAACACGACGTAGAGCTGAATATCGATTCGAGCGTATATCGATCTCGCCCGTGATCAACTCGCAAAATTCCCCTCCTCGATTCTTAATCGGCGTGGGTGTTCGGAGTTTCTAATTGGCCTTCTCGGCGAATGCACTTGAGGAAACACGGTAAAATATTCAATCGATTCATCGTGCGCATCGTACAAGCCGGGGGAGGCAGCCGGGCGAGACGATGCTCGAGTAACGATCGCTCATCGTCAACACGGAGGACACGTCCGACGATTTATGAGCCGTAAAAGTTTCGCGGAATTAATGTAGCCGTTTAACGATCCGCTGAAGTGTGAAGGTATCCCCTCGAATTTTGTGCCGCAGTGTATCATCTTCAGCGTGATCGCGCAAACCGCATATGCTACGTACTTATTATCGTTAATACAATTTTTAAAGAGATATTCCGTTTGAATAATAAATTTTACATATTTTATACATAAAATAGCTGGAAAAATTATTGAAGGAGAAAAGCTGTTTGCCAAGAAATTACGAGATTATCATTGAAACCAACCGATCCGAAGAGAATTGGGCAGTAATGATAGATCGACGTGGTGAATGATAGATTGGCGCAGATAATTTATTTGTTCGCGTATTCGAAGAGGTATCGATCTTAATCCCCTAACTCCTCGGTAAACTTGGCTCGCCGCGCCGTTTGTACGCTGAAGAATTCGTTTCGAACCGACGCGACGCGACGACGGTAAAGTGCGGCAATTTGCCGAGCGACAAATTACTCGGGCTTACGCGACGCCGCGCCGCGCCGCCGCTCTAACATGTCGCCGGGATGCTCTCTCGCGTGTCCCGACTTCACTCGCTTTCATTATTCCGCTAAGAGCCGGGTGAAAAATAAGACGTGTTCATCCATCTTAATTCATGCGCCGCAACGTTTCCGCTACATTTGCAATATCCGCCGTTATTCTCCCCGGCGAGCTGGAAGCTCGCCGAGCCAGCTGGCCGACTTTCACGTAATTGGAAACCGCGGGAAGCGTCGGTTTTAGGCCGCGGAAAGAAAAGCGTAACTCCCGCGACGGACTCTCGTAAGAGCCATCCAATTTCAACTAGATTTCAACTAATGTCACCGCCACCGCCCCGCGCCTGATACCTTATTAATGTACCCGCATACGTGTCGCGAAACGCTTGGAAAGACGCGCGCGCGCGCTGGCGCTGGCGCGGGCGAGAGCCGAACGCGATAAAAGTTCCATTTCCCGCGCATTAATTCCGGCAAGGAAGCCTTTATGACGGCACAGCCGGAGTTCAGAATTCAATGGAACTTTTCAGACAATGGCGGCCGCCGACTTGTTCGAGGGGTAGTTCGGTGATGCGGAAGCAAAGCAGATGAAAAAGAGGAGGATCTCTCGGAAGAGGCGAGGCGACGACGATGATGTCGCGGGATCTAAGACAGTGGTTCTTAACTCTTTCGACGGCTGTTCGGCCTTTCGAATTCACGCAAATACCTTTTTTTTCTTTTATTTAAAAAATGTGTATAATTTATTTTTTTCATATTCGTCGCGCGTATATTTTGTGCAGAAAGTATATATTATTCTTATTTCTTGAATCGACAATCACAAATGTCGTATCTACGCACTCTTTTCAAAATCTAGCGCTCATTCTGGGTAGTCTTTTAAACTCTGTGCATGAATCCACCCCTGATTAAGAACCACTGACTTAAGGAGGGTAAAGGGGACGGGGGAGAGGCTGAGTGAGTGCGGTGCGCGCGGCTAAAGTCTACCGACGGTCTTCTCTCTTGGCACCCCCGGAGATTATTCATTCGGCCTCTTAATTCATTTATCTCTCGATACTCTGTGTTCCCTCTTACGCTCGACCGCCGCGCTTCTTCGAATACTGCGGGCGCGAGACGCCGATGGCGGTGGGCTTTTAATTCTATAAAGCGGAGACGATAAATTGGAACACCCCGCAGAATTATTATTCCAGCGGGACGAATTATTTCGCCGGGCGAAAGAAGCGAGCAATTATTTCGATTTGCTCGCGATGTCGCGATCGGATAAAGCGCATGCCGCGCAGCGGTTCGATCATTTTTAACTCCGGCTTTCTAAAGATTAAACTTCCTCGCGGTTTTATTGGAGAAATGAGGTACCCCCGATATCTTCGCGTATACATATGCATTGGCTATTTATAATTCTAGAGTTTTGCATATTCGAGAAAAAAAGCTGAAACATTTATATTTAACTTATTGTTATAGATAACAGATATAGATTTAATAAGTTACATTTTTAAACAGAGAGATCTTGGAATACATTAAACGATATTAATGTTAAACGACACGATTAATATTATATTTTGATATCTTGATATCTTTCTTCAGTTCATAAACTACCTTGAATCGCTGAAATTTATTATTTATAAAAATTGTAACTCGAGAACAATTTAAATACCTCTGCTTTAAAAATATTATTCGTTCCTTGAACTCTTTTTCGCACATGAAATCGCGATATTTCCCGGCGGGAATATATATCATTTATTTACCGGCAAAATCATACCGAATAAGCTACGAGAAAGCGACTTGGGGAGATTTAGGTTGCCGCGGAATCTATCGGTCCTTTACAGGATACACGCGTGTCTCGATGTCTCGGTTAGGATTGGAAGTCGCGGATGGTAAGAGGGTCGCACCTCTAGCGGGTCGCTCGAAAGAGAAAGAGAAGTAGGACAAAAAGCTCCGGACGAAACTACCTCCGAGCATCCAATATGTCTGTCCCGGGCTTCGATTTTCCTCCCGGTATCTGGGCCACGAAGGTTATTACACCGTGTTCTTCTATAACCGACCCGTGTCCTCCGGAGAGAACGTCATTATTACCGGCCGGCCATCTTTTAGCAGCTCGATCAGACTCTGTCGCCATTCTGCTTGCACTGGATAATAGAGTTTTTATCGCGGAAATGGAAAAAGCCACCTTTTTTCGTCCAAGATTTCAAATCCGTCCGGCTTCAAATCCGTCTTACCACCTTACTTCCCTCTTCGAGAACGTGACGTTCAATTTTATTCTTCCATCAGGGAAGCGCACGCTAGATCTCGAATCCATTTTTCTCCCCGTGGAAATTCCTCCGCGCATTCAATTAAACCGTAAACGTATCCACCACGATTAACACGCCTTTATTAATTAAGAAACACCGTGACTGGAATATGAGAAACGGGAATAATTCCGGTCGCGGACGCGAAAATCACGGCACAGCAAAGCGAAAAAAATAAACGCAGGATAAATTCCCGCGCGAGCGGAAGCGGCGGACGGCGAGGGAGGGGCGGGGGGGGGGAAGGGAGAAAAATATATCGCGTTCCCTCGTACGGTTGGCCCGGATTTGCGTATCGATTGCGAGTTGTTCCGATACGCCCGCATACACATCCTGGCTGGCAAACCCCCCCCCCCTCCCGGACACACACAACACACGCGCGTGCACGTGCGTATACGAGTACACGTGCGCTTCGCCCGTTGGATACTCGGGGTACACGTGTACACGGTTTACGCGGTTGTGCGCGAAACGAGTGCCGGAAAAGTAGCAGCAGTCGTTTTGTTTCCATCGTGCGCGATTAGCCGATGCAACCGTTGTCTACAAACTGCGTTTATTGAGTTTATCGGATCGGTAAGCCTCCCTGTTTGCTCGTCGAGCGAAACCCAAGAATAATGTTGCCGAGATCCGACCCCGACCGGTTTTCATTACGTTACATTCGCGACCGTTTCTGTCTCTCTCTTTCTCTCTCGGGTTTCTTTTTTTTTTTTAGTTGTCTCTTTTTCATTGCTCCTGCAGCTTCGGTATCGAGTGTTCGTTTGCGTAACACCACCCCTCGTTTAAACAACGACGCGGAATTCGCGCGTCTTCATCTTCGAATTCCGAAACGAGCGCACGCGAGAGATGCGGAATTCGCGGAATTTTTTAATTGCCGCGCGCGCGCGCAATTATAAATTGAAATGACGCGTGTCGTTGTCTTCCCGAAATTTTCCACGCTAGTTCCCGACTAGTAATTGCCGTTGCCGCCGTTCTCGCGTGGCGATTAATCGAGTCGAAAATTTCCACAAGCGTTCGCGTTAATTTCGCGTTAAAACGTCACGATCATAAGGGGGAACTTGGCGGCGCAAATACAGTCGTTTGAATATCTTAATTATGCAAATTTCCGCGGTTTGCGAACGGAAATACGACAGACGGGGGAGGGGGGGGAGATGAAACGTTAGTTCGTATCAGTAGGTCGCGCGCAATTGCGAGCTAATCCTATTTTATTCCGAGTCACTTCAGCCGGCTCGAGTATGAAACGCCAATATTTCCCCACGTATAGTCTGCGGGAAACGGAGGGAAAATGCTATGGCCTCGAAAATTGCAACGACGGTCGCGAGATTACCAGCCGCAACCAGTGGCGGATCTGGGCAGAGCCTGACAGTCACGAACGCGTAACGAAAACATTTTTACCCAGCGCATTTTTATCCATCTCCCTGCGTAACCATCCTCATACGTTGCTGGCTTTTAATTTCTGAAAATACGCTATTATTCAGCCGCTTGAATTTATACGCTTAATTCTTAATACTAGAATTACCAAGGGAGTCAAAATGCCTTGTTTGACATTTTTTAAAATAATTATTGTACATTTTTAAAACATCACAATTTCTGAAATTTTTTCTGACTTTTATTGAAATATTACAGATAATTAATTTGGTAAATTTTTCTCTTTTTTTTTTTATTTTAATCCCTTCGGTAGAAGTAAGTATAAGTTAATCTTCGATAATTTTAGTGTTAAAAATACCTCTATAAATAATATTATTCACACGTTTAACATGAAAATATATTTTCTTCTGACTTGCCACCTTCCTCTAATTGTTCGTATAATTTTAACAGCATAAAAAAAAGATTTAGCAAAAAATATATCTTGTTGCTGGATGTCGTATTGCTAGAACAATGGCGAATATTCTAGAATATAGCGCCCAGAACTTTTATCTCCACAGTTAGGAAACGCCTATGTGTACCACTGAAGAGGCGACACAAGGAGCTGGACTGTGGATGAAGAAAGGACGGAGATATATGATTCTCTATCTTTTACTCACTAGTTCGCTACAGCGCTTGGCTCCGTCACTCGGCGCACGCCGGGATTCGAACCACGGACGCCACAGCTAGTAAAAGACCGGTGTTCAGTATGCGCGGCTATCGTGAGCGTCACAAATATGCGTTTTATTTGCATCTTGGCTACTCTTGTCTTTTTCACTCTAGATTCTTTTCAATTGTATAACATTTTTTCTTAAAACAATTGATAAAGTCGATTATTAAATATTTTATATTTTTAATCTTAAATGTAAAATGTTTATCTTTTGACCTACGAATTGAAATATTGTCTTATTATTTTTTTTCTTTTATTATTATTTTTCTTATATCTTTTTTGCTGCTTTTGTCTTATTTGCGTAATACCTTAAATTCAGTTTTTTTATATTTGTACACATGTTTTTACGCTTTAGGGGGACACGTCCCAGAGAGTGTAGTAAATAATAAATAATGATTCGATTCGATTAAAATATTAATTAAAATATTAAGTTAAAACTAATTATACTTAATTAGGGAATATATTTAAATAAATCGGCAAAAAAGTGGTTTAGCAACAAATGTCTTATAATTCAGGAATCATTAACTCATTCGATTATCGTAAAAAAAAATACTTTTATATTTAGCGATTTTGGCATAAGTTCGTAATATGACGCAAAAATTCGTTTTATGAATACTTAACGCACCTAGAACTACTTTTTTCCTGAGAAATATCAAGATGACGACTCGACGTCACAAATTTTCATCCTGTTTCGCATTCGTTTGAATTATGATGGATCGTAATAAAAATCGAAGGCATCGTATGCGATAGCCTGCCTACGAGGCTGCGCGCGGAATAAAGAAATATCTTACGTCCGCATATCCTCCACCACGGAAGCCATCATCGACGCAACTGCATGCGCGCGCGCGCGCGCGCGCGCGCGCGTGTGTGTGTGTGTGTGTGTGTGTGTGTGTGTGTGTGTGTGTGTGTGTGTGTGTGTATGTAAGTGCGTGCGCGCGCATACGCGACGGGATGCATCTTCCAACGATATATACAGTGGCGTATCCTTCGTGGAACCGTCGGCGGCTACTCTCAGGGGGATATCGGCGAAAAGACGTATCGAATTTATCACCCCGGCGAGACGCGGGGAAGGGTAGGTCGGCGTACACGCAGCCACCAGCCATTTCGCGGGAGTGAATTTTCCTACACACCAGCCGCGATGTCTCCTCTCGCCCGACGACGATGGAAAATGCTATTACGGTTATTCGATTTGTTTCTTCACATACACCTTGATAACTCCCCAGACCGGAAACGCCGCGAGATATTTCGTGAGCGCGAGCGTCATGAATACAGACGACGCGAAGACGACGACGAAAACGACGACAACGATCGAGACGCGTGCCTCGAATCGGCCGATGTCTCGTTTATTATTCGTTCGCCGCGCGCCAAAAGCGCGTCGAGGAACGTAGACGTGAGCCCTCGCCGTTCATTGCAAATATCGTTTTTGTAAAAACGGAAAGAATGCATAATTGAGAACGCGATCCGAGTTCCGATGATCGTTTAACATTTTCCGAACATGATCCTCTCGCTATTTTTACTTTAAACTTACCAAACGTGGTTTAATTAATATTGGCAATCTTACGGCCATAACACACAAAAAACTTGAGCAGTAAAATTTAAGCAGTAAGCAAATCAGCCAATCGGAGTCAAGAACTTAAGGCATAACGTAAGCGTAACAAATCCCTGTTGATTTTCTTACTGCTAACGCTTTACTGCTTAAGTTTTTTGTGTGCCATGGCCCTTATAAAGATGCTTTGTAATTGTCAATAGTATTACAATAAATCTGAATCGAATTTGTAAAAGTTGCTCCATTTAATAATACTTTCAAACGTGTTACCAGGAGGTGTCCGTTTACGGCATCGTCTTTAAGGTGATTCGGCCATGTACCATATGAGTCAATATAAGGCCTAAATTTTATTTTAAGAAAAACCATTTTTATGGATATATTCTAGACACTTGTATAATTACTAATTTTATAATGTAACTTTTCATTCGATTACGTATCAATTTATATACTGATAAATAACAGTTCAAGATTTGACTTCAGTTGACATTCGTACAAGAGAAATGTCGCGACATTGCATCTCTTCACTGTAGGCAGCTATCATGCCAGTGCAGTGCCATGTGTTTGAGTGAGGTTATGTATTGTGTTTATGTTGAAAAATAATGGAAGGTAACAAACAATTTCGATAACGGGAGATTTGCTTGCAAAAGAATAGTGCTGTGGAAAGAAAACACTACACGGCGCGGCGTTGCCACATGTCCACGTCGCGTACAGCTGATCGAAAAGCCGACAAGAAACGCGACGATTCATCAACTTTTGATTGAATTTTTGGCCTTATTACACGTCAACGTCGTTTTGTCTTATACTTAACAAGTGCTAGAAGAATCAAATAATGTTATTTTCAGTTTTTTGAACTTGTTTCTTTACAGACAGTGAGTGAAATTCTCGAAAAATGTATGTTTCCGGTACAATTTCCCATAAAACCTATGTTAAAAATGCCAACTTTGAGATTTAATATCTCAAAAACTAGACGTCAGATCTTCTCAAAATTGCAAATTTCAGCGTATTTAGGTTTTTTTTATAACATATATTTAATTCGGATTTTTTTCTTTGACATGCTCTGATGGCCCGTGGGAAAGAGATGAGCAAGAAAAAGGTCAAAGGTTCGAGTGGTTACCAGGGACCCCTGGAGATCCTTACAAAATTGAGCTTGTCTTTAATAAGTACCAGTCAATAATATCAGGTTCATTCCACGAAACCTTATTAAAGACCCATTGTTATTAATAACGCTCTCCTCATCAAGATCAACCGCAACCATAAATTCGAGTTAGCCCCCTTGTCTGTTAATTAAATAGGAAGAAACTCGCGGTAGGGCGAGAGAAATTGGAAAACAAATGAGAAAGGTTAGTCCATAACCGATGGCCTTCGACCAACCGAAAGCCCTGGGCTCGTTCGAGCCTTCAGGAACCTGCGAATCGAATGGAACGCCGCAATAAATCTCGCGGCGATCGGCTGAAAAGTGAACCGCAAACGTTACGGCTTTAAGCTCGCCGTGATCGCTGAGCTTTCGAAACCCTTGTCGGGGCGAGAGAAACGCTAGGCCGAACCTATGGAAGACCGGCAGGGCTTAACAAGAGGAGATCGAAAGCGTCTGGCTGGCTGATTCCTATGATTCAGGGTGTAGGCCCTCGTCAAGGATCCTAAACATATGGCGATATTTTTCTCGTCGAAATAATTTAAAGAATTGAGGATATATATCGAGAGTCTCATTTATTATCGTTTCAAATTTGGAGGAATCAAATTTTAATTAAATTTCTATAAATCAAATTTTCATAAAATTCTGATTATTTATCATATCTTTGTTTATATCAATCTGAATTGTTAATTTTTTAATTCTCCTTAATAGAATCATTATTGTGCTAAAATCATGTTTCAATATTTTAAATTATTAAGGTAAATACGACTGAGAAACGGATAACTTGCATAAAGCAAATTGAGCTCCCCGGTAAATGGTACGCTTTCTCACCGAGTTCCAGCCGCAGTCTAATTCGCAGAGGTTTAATCTAGCCAAAGTAGGCATGAAAGCCGCGGTCCCATTGTCTCTTCAGGTGCGCGGAGTCCATTATTTATCAAGTAATGTACTCTCTCTCGAGGACGAGACTGAGACGAATAGGTGGGCGGATAGGTAGGTAAATCTCTCGCAACGAGGCGCATCAGGGAACGCCGTTCGCCTGATGAATGTTTCAGGAATGTAGTTCGAGGCGCGAGTTTAAGTAAACTGCCGCTTACCCCTCTCAGGGATGGATGACCCGTCCGTGTATCGAGGCTATTAGATGGGGAAACCAATCGCCGGGGCCGGATTATCTCGTCGGAAAAACGCGAAATGGACCTTGCGTTGCAGGGACATTGAAAGGCCATTTCTGCCGTCGATCAGCCCGTCATTTGTTCGTCCACCCCTTCTACTTATCGTTACCCGAGATCTCTGAGAAAGGGGTTGTTCGACCGTCCGCGACTCCCTCGACTCCGTGAAGGGGACGCTTGAGAAATATATGAGAATGGTATGAAGTCTCCAGCTAGGAACACGATCCTTGCGATCCCAGTATCGGGACGATATAGGGTCGAATCTCTCTTGTGAAACAGCTGAAGTGGTCGCTCTTCGCGTCCGGCTTTCAAGAAAATTCCGTTTCTTTCCACCCGGCTATTTCATCGCCTGATTTTATCGTCTCCGCTGATAATTTAAATTTATTCTCTATCAATTCGTCGCAGCGCACGCTGCATGAGAGAATTTAAAGCGGGAAATATAGCGTTTTATCTATTAAAAAAAAAATACGATAAATCTTTCCAAAAAAGCGCTAATTTGGAATTTTTTTGTTAGACTTCAAAATATACCTATACATAACGGTTTCAGTGAATCAGCTGCGCGTACTTTAATGGCAATAAGATTATAATTACGGTCGCATTATGGATATTGATCTGGTTTCACTGGCATCCCCACAGGTAGTAGAAGCACTTTGAATTAAACCATCCCGTTTAGCGATTCTCTATTCCTTTCCAGATTGCAGACCTATCTGTGGCACAGACGAGTAAACAACATTTAGTCAACCGGAGTTACCGCTAACGAACGTTAGTGCAATCAGCTCCTAGAAAGGACCCTTAATTAACTACGACTGTGACACTACTAACGCGGCTTAACTCCCTTAAGTTCGCCGGACTAAGATATATTGACCCTACGATCCATGAATTTCTAGTGACAGGCCTTTGTTTGTTCTATAAATTATATATATGGACAAATACCTCTCGGTGAAGTGTTTTAATTAAAACCACCTGCAAAAAGAAAGCGCTGGTGCGCCAGTTCCTTGCAAGAATGTGCGTTATTTCACACAAAAAAGGTTTCGCGAAAAATATATGCATCATAGGCCGGTATTCATAATCGGTTCTTATATTTAAGACCTAAATATGTTATTAAAAAAAACTAAATACGCTTAAATTTGCAATTTTGAGAAGATCTGACGTCTAGTTTTTGAGATATTAAATCTTAAAGTTGGCATTTTTAACATAGGTTTTATGGGAAATTGTACCGGAAACATACATTTTTCGAGAATTTTACTCACTGTCTGTAAAGAAACAAGTTCAAAAAACTGAAAATAACATTATTTGATTTTTCTAGCACTTGTTAAGTATACGACAAAACGACGTTGACGTGTAATAAGGCCAAAAATTCAATCAAAAGTTGATGAATCGTCGCGTTTCTTGTCGGCCTTTCGATCAGCTGTACGCGACGTGGACATGTCGCAACGCCGCGCCGTGTAGTGTTTTCTTTCCACAGCACTATTTTTTTGCAAGCAAATCTCCCGTTATCGAAATTGTTTGTTACCTTCCATTATTTTTCAACATAAACACAATACATAACCTCACTCAAACACATGGCACTGGCATGATAGCTGCCTACAGTGAAGAGATGCAATGTCGCGACATTTCTCTTGTACGAATGTCAACTTGAACATTTATCAGTTTACATTTATCAGTAGATAAATTGATACGTAATCGAATGAAAAGTTACATTATAAAATCAGTAATTATAATCCATAAAAATGGTTTTCTTAAAATAAAATTTAGGCCTTATATTGACTCATATAATACATGGCCCAATCACCTTAAGTACAATCTTAAGATGTCATGAACCAATCACAGAGCCGTATTAGCATCTTAAGACATTACTTAAAACGGTCCTAAAATAAGAATCGACTATGAATACCGGCCATAGACACACCTATCTACTTTAAATCAAGTTTTTACAATTTTAAGAGTACTTTAACAAAGTAATATTACAGGTAAACGATTATTCGATATATTTTGACTAGATGCCGTTCTTTCTCGTAATCTTGCGAAACGTCTGGCTGTCGCTCCAGACGTTTCGCGCGTGCAGGAAGCCATGAAACAAGACGGAAGTCATCCCAGAGCTGCTCAGGAATAGAACGACCTACCTGTCGCGAACGCGAGTCCCTTCACGCGGATGTGAAGCGCACACGTGAACGACAGACACGCGCGGGTAGGAGAAAAGCGAGGAGAGCGGCCCGCCCCGGTCGAATGGAGGCACTCCTAGACGAGAGGAGAACTCCTTTGAAGTCGATCGAGCACGGGGAACGCGAGAGACCCGCTTGCTCTCGAGAAACGCGCGCGTATCGGGAGAGAGAGTCGATGTTCGGGCGCGGCGCGGCGCGGCTCGGCTCGGAACGTCAAAGGCCAAAGGGGAATGTAAAAAGTCTTTAATCAACGGCTCGTTTTTTCGTTGCTCGTCGATTCGTCGGAACTTCGCCGCCATTCCATCTCGAGTCCCGCATCGCGTTCTCGCTCTTCCCCGTCTCGATACCGGTAGCGGAAATTTTTGTATTTTCAATTTCTTCGTGGAACACACAAGGGAGAAAGAGAGGGAGAGGGATAAAAGAGATATGCATATCCGAGTGATATAAAATTACTCTTTTCTGAGAATGAATAATCGGTGTTGAAAGGCGCGCATCGCGAAAAAACTAAAAACTTTTATCGTTACGAGAACACTCAAACTCCTTAAACGTTTGCTTTTCAAATTCGCCTCTTTCTTCCCTGTTGCATTTTAAGCGGGCAATCGTACCTACCCCGCGAAATTTTCCCGTGAAATATGTACGGAGAACTTTGCTGGCGCATGACGTAGCATTTATTTCAAGCGACTGGGTTCATTCCCTTGTAAACTGTCGTCCCTGGGCCAGATTTTTAGGAGCACCGTAAGCCCTTCGCGACTGGGCGGCGTGCCAGCGCAAAATAGGTTGACCAAAAGAAAAGTTTGAAGCGTTTTGGGCTAACATTGAAAATTTTAGAGGGAATGTATGTAATCTACAGAGCCAACAGCAGCCGAAAAGAATAACAAGCGTAGTTCAAGGTGCTATATACATATACAAAGGAATAAAGAGAGTGACAAAAAAAAGATAAGTATATCCTGCGGATTTGGAGAAGCCGTGGACGTATCTTTCCGGTCTCGCAATCTCGAGCGCTCGCGGGGTCAAGATAAATCAAGAGTAATCTCGCCATTAATATGTCACATTCGAAATAACATGTCGCGTGTCTACGTCCCCCCCCCCCCCCCGGACGATATGTACGATGTTGGCCGAGCTTTAATATTGGGAAAAGTCGCGAGAGGAAAATCTCTTCCCAGACAAGTATGTGTGTGTGTGTGTCCTGTTCTGGGTGAGGCGCTCGCTCGCTCGTTCTTGCCGGGCGTTGAGGAAACGTTAAATATGACCGGGAGAGGATCTGTTTACACTGCCCTCGTGCGCTCAGTGAGCGAGGTGAGACAACATTTACCTTAGTCGGCGAAGCGAGAGCCGTCTTCTCGGCTATAGGGCCGTGAGACTACATCGTCCCCCGACTTCTTTGAGACGGTGGCGGCGGCGGCAGCGGCGGCGGCTGCTGCAGGATATCGTAATCATAATGCAGACAGAAATAAAAATTTATGATTACAGAATGCACGATAAATTACGTAAATGAATTAAATAAATGACGTTACTGCATTTTCCAGGATCATTTTACTCCTGATCAGTATGAACAAAATAGAATAGACGGATTAAGAAAACTGAAATGCAATGCTGTTCCATCTATATTCAAATATAGATGTGAAGAGTCACAAAACAGAGATTCGCTAATTGGTAACATGGGAAGTGATACACCATGCATGGGTAAATGTTTATATTTTAATGCATGTATGTGCACTTTTAAATGAATGTACCCTGATAGTAAAAGATGTGGTGACAAAATTTGGATAAAATTGTGAATGCTGCAATTATTGTCCAATATTTGCCCAGTTTTCCTATCTGGTTACATAATTGCAGTCTCAATTTCTCACCCCGCCGCCCGTCCCCTCGACCCTCCCGACCGTCTCCGCCGCGCCCGTAGGGAAGAAAACGTCCGATGTGCCGTTTCCGATCGCGAATCTCGATTCGAGAATTTCGATTAACGGCCAGCAAAAGACGTGAATCAAACGAAACAAACATGCCGTCAGAATCGCTCGCTGGGATTTTCCCCGAACGGTGGAATTGTGCCGGCGCGGCGGGCGGCCGGCACGACGCGACGGTCGATCGACAGACGGTCGAATGGGAACGCGCGGATGGGAGGTGATATGTCACACTCTTGAGATCTCGGCACGAGTCTCGTATATCTCGCATTGCGAAGGTATACTAAAGATCAATTCCGAAAGTTATAAAATGGAAAAAGCGATATATGATCGGTTATTACTTTTTTTTTTACTGCTTTATCAGTTGTCAGGTATCAATTTTATATTTTTAACTCCCGAATTATAATGCGCATTTAGGTGATGTCGAGTTTAAACTGCGAATTTCGTAAAAAATTTCATAATATTATAATAAAAAGTATACATCAGACGATTTAATTTAACATACCCTCGCCAATGCGAGAAAGGATTCTCTTCCTCTTTCTCAAAACAAAAAACCTGTTTCTCTTATCACATAAAAAAGGGGGGCAAATATGGTTTCATGAGATCTCTGCGCTCCGCACTTTCGGTACACAGTAGCTACGCTTCTGCCTGAGGCTAATTAATTAACTGCGAAAGCTGCGGGCTATGCATGCCCTTTAGGAAAAACCCTGCGTTTCCCGCGCGTGAAGAGGACAAAGGCCGCGGTGGTTTGACCGAGAAACCGCCGGCCGCAGAATTTATTCCCTGCTGGCAAAGTGCACGAAAAGCGCATTCCCAGCCCGAACCCGGCGAAGGGTGTGCGTAATGTAACGCTGCACAATTAGCATTCGATCGGTAACGGGACGAAAGTTGCGACGCTCTTCAAAGGGCCGTCTTTGCGGCGCGAAAACATTTTCACGGCGAAATTTGCATATATAGGGATCACACGAGAGGGAAAAAAACGTATCTGGGTTATCGTCCCGCGTTAAAGAGCCGGTAATTGAAAAATTGGCGAGAGACGAGCGTCGTCAAGATTTCTTTTCTATAGCAACTCGCGTTAATCTTTCCCTTAATACAAAAAATCTCTTTTAATAGAAATTTTAATAACTTGAATGGACGACGGACTTTGATTGATTTGACTAAAGTTCTTTACGAAAGAAATAATAACACTATATACCTACATAGTTCCTATATCATAATGAAGATTCACGTACGTTTAATTGAAGCGATACTTTCGCATGAGAAGTTAACTTGGAGTGCTTCTAAATTTTCATTACGTGAATTTTTTTTAATTAAGTTTTTTTTCTGCTCCAGAGTCCAACTGCCTCATTCAAGATTGCAGCGAAATATTTAATTCGATTGTCGCGCGCGACACGGCGCGGCGCGAACGCGCGCGGATTTTGCACAAAGGAGCAGCAGCTAGCGCCCGCGTGCTTCGGCGCGCGCGTAACGTAACGTTAACATTTGAGACGGAGCCGACACGCGAATTTAAAATACGCTGCACGGTCGTCGCCGGTGTCTGACACGTGTACAGTACTGTATAGTGCATTTCACGTCCTCGCGTAGACAAACGATGGCAGGTGAATTCCGCGGGCACCTTTCGCACGTCAGAAAAATTTCAAAGCGCGCGCGCGCGCGAGCACGCCGCGGAAGATAAATCGTGCCGACGGGAGCAACATAATGAAAGTGCAAGCGCGCGCGTCGAATTTCAATGTTCGGCCGCTCGAAATGAGTCTATCATCGACGGTGCTGCTGACTTATTCGTAAAATCCACCGTACGCCGTTATGGGGAAAGAAAGGCGCTCTTCGAAATGACATCCGGTTTTTCCTTCGCGCGTGACTAATTTATATTCGTGCGATCGTAACTGGGAAATATATAATGGGACATATAATTCTTCAAGTACGCGCATTATAAATATTCTGCCTCCGCATGCTTATACCCAACACGATGTATTTATAAGTAATAAGCTGCCTACGTGCGTTTACGTCACCGAATGTGTTAAAGTCCAACAAGTGTTTGCGCTCGGCGATCGTTTAAAATTCCCGTTACCGCCACATCTCTGAAGCGAGACTCGCGAAACAGCAATTTTCCGTTTTAACGTCGTGAGCGGCTAGAGAGAAGAGAGTTACATCCCTTCGCTGGATATCGCGGCGGGATTAAAATCGCGTCAAAAATTCATGAAGTTCGATCAGGGGGAGCGTCTCCAACCCCCTTGCCGACGTAACGGCTTTCTCGGGCGGAAGAACACGCGACTGACTTTCCATGCTTCGGTTTCTTGCTCGTCGGAGCTTCGATTTGATCTTGGCACGAAATCGAGAGCAGGGGGGGCTGGAGGGGGAGAAGGAGGAGAAGAATAAGGCAAAAGGAGAAGCTCCTTCGCGGATGTTCGCGAAAATCGTGGTGGAAGGGAGAGACGAGGGGTGGGGAAAGACATCCTTATACATTAAACCGCGCTCCTCCTCCTCGCGCCTTTTCTTTCTCTCCTTCTCCTTTATATGCAACTCGCGTAGCGCGGGCGGCATTGTGAGCTTCGGCTCGGTTATTCCTCCCCGGGGAGCAATGTACCCACCTCGAAAGAAAATATACTTAGACGCTTTGTAATATTTCTTTCATCCCTCACCCGCGGTGATGCAAAGATCGTAGCAGCGTATCTTTCGAGACGCGCGGAATGGCTTTTTGATTCGCGAGGCATTACACACGACACGATCGTGTCGCCGGTGTCGGAGGCGACGACGAGAGCCGGCGAGAGAAGCGAAGCGGACAATGAGCCGGGAAGGAGAGCGAGGTTTGCTCTTTCGCCGGAACTTCAATTTCGCATTTTTCTCGCGCACGGTGCCGTCTTGAGAAACAAACGAGAAGCATACAAAGAACAAAAGTGAATCTTAAGTTTGACACACAAATCTCGTAACGTGTATTTCTTTGAATTCAACGAGCGCGATTCCCGAGGGATTCATTATCGATAGAATTTTTATCGGGGGTGTATCGCGAGCTCCCTCGTGCAACGTTTAAAGCCCGTGTCACACTACGTATCGCGGACGCGGATCGGATTGAGATTGCGGATCGCGGATCGTAATCTAGCCAATCGTAAACGAGCGGCTCATCTGTGATTGGCTGAATCCGATCCGCGATCCGTAATCCCAATCCGATCCACGTCCGCGATACGTAGTGCGACACGGGCTTAAGTCAAATATACCTCTTTCTGTTCGCGAATTGCATATAAAAGCGCAAAAAAAATATATATTTAACTACAGGGAAAGTCGCTTATTATAAGAAGCGAAGTTCCGGGCCCATCTCCGTAAACTTCGCATCGTTTCACCCACCGCTCCCGTTCTGCCTTACGAGACTATGGAATCCTAAATCGCCTCTTCTTATTCTATCGAAAACGCTGTCCCCCGACGTCAACGAGAAATACCTCATTTTTCTCCTCTTTTCTTTATGAATTTCTGTCTCCGCCGCGTGATCCAATATGGCGAAAGTTTGTTCGTCGTCCGTGAACATTTTAGTCAGTCGGCGTGCGGTATCTCGTTCAACTCCAAGCATTGTAGTGTTCTTTCGCATTCTCCCCAAACCACAACGACGATAAAGCATCTTTCTTTCTCTCTCTTTCTGCCTCTCTCTCTTTCTTTCTCTTTTTCGTTCTCTTTCTCTTTTACACTATATTTCTTTTAATTCGCCTGCAGCTAGATTATTAACAGCGAATTATTTTTGCTCAGCTGTTCATTCATTTACACAGTAATTAGTAATACTGTGGTTACGTCAAACACTCGTCAAAGAACATTTAATTATATTTTATTACTCTGATTATATATAATATTTTACGCTGTGTTGTCTCTTACTGTGAGTCTAAAAGTATCCAATTATCGAATTGATAGTAATTAATTGCATTAATAAACCGCGTGGAGACTATGGGAAATTATTATCGGCGGATTAACTCCATTAATAAACCGCTCATTTGTTCATGTGATGATAGCTATTTATTTTATATAATGTGTAATAACGATAACAAGGACGCTAGAAAAAACAAGTATACGATAAAAAAAATAGATTAGAGTTTTACATTTCTAAAAATAAAAAAGAACTGTCAAATTGTATATTCCCTATAAATTATTTAAGAAATGCATCAACTCGGAAACTGCACAAATTGCAGCGTTCATTATAAATGCGTTCTTAAATATTATAAGCGACACTCGACACCTAAACATCATTCTGGTGACGAAAATTAGACGCCGAAGTTGGGTAAAATTCGATGATAGGGATCGACGCGACGCGCGGCGAAAGAAACGCGGTAGCGATTTGCCCAGGAAATTCCAATTTAAAGTAACTTTGGTCCTTACGTGAAATCGATGTTTATCCCTTATCGACACTTTGAAAGGTCCCGGATAGACTGCAAACACCCTAAGTCAGCAGAGTGCGCAGAGACAAGCGGGGGATGGATAGCGGTGTGGCATGAACAAAAGCTTGAGGCGAGAGCGAGGACGAGGTGGGAGGACTCCGAGGATAATGGACGAACTAGCGAACTGCAACAAAATTCCAATTTGAAGAAAGTTTACTCTTCGCGCGTGGAGAGGATGGCAGAGGGGGTCGTCGCTCGGTCGTTGCACCATTGTAAAGTGGCGCGGGGTATAATGCCCGGATCCGTGCTGTAGGACCGGTTATACGGCTGGATACGAGAGACCAACGTCGCAATTTGGAAACAACAATGAGAAACGAGCGGGAACGAAAAAAGGGGACGCCGAGGGAAAAAAAGGGGGAAAGACGGGCGGAAGAAGATATATCGTCGCGATGTGATAAAAGCCGGGACATGACATTTTCTGCTCCTCGAGACAAATCGTATAGAACGCGCGCCGAGACTTTTATTCGACGGGAGGATTTACTTGGAAAGTGTCCCCGAAAGCACGCAAAGCGTTTTCCGCAAGTTTTCGCGCGAAAGTAATTACTTGGCTAAATGATTTCCTTTCCGATATAAAATTAACACTAATTTTTATTACAAAGGGAATACTTCGCATTTGAATCGGGCAAATTGATTTCTGCACGTATGTACGTTCAGGATTTTAAGATTATCTTTTTTTTCACAGAAGATTGTGTTAACGAGACCAATGCTGTAGAACGCTATTAATTTTTAACATCGTAATCACGAACTTCGTATACTCGCCTACGCGCGCCTCGGTGTATTCGATGTCATGCCGGCATGGATCGTGACACGAAAATGGGGGCCTTCATAAACAACGCCATCGAGCGAACGACTGAAATTCCGATAGGTCGCAACTTGAGCAACTTCAACTTCAACTTCGGTGACGGCCGGATCGATGCCCGCTCGTTATCGACACTTTAAAACGCCCGGCGAGATACAGCCGGGTGCCGATCAATCTACGACGCCCAGAAAGAGAGGAAAGCGGGGAGAGGTAAAACATGTACGCTGCGGGGGCCTCGAGGGGGAGGAATGGAGGTGGGAGATGACGCCGGGAGAATGGACTTCGCTGTGGAGAACGGAGGTAATGGACGAAGCGACGAACTGCGACGAAATTCCCAGGCAGTTTAGTGAAGTGCGGCAGGACGAGGGGGGGAGGAGGACGTTCAAAACCCCGGGATGATACCTGGGGCCGATCGGAGTGTCCGGGGTACGATTGATTCGTCGACGCCGATTGGCCGTCTCGAGGTTACCGATACCGAAGGCGCTGTAATTGAGCCGCGCGCCGTCACCCTGCAAAGAGGGTGAAACGGGGGACGGAGGGACGACAGGTGAGAGACTGTGCCGCCGGTAATCGGCACCCCCCGCGGCCCGTGCACCCCCTTCCTATGAATCCCAGATAATTCTCGCGCGTCGTTCCGACACGACGCTCGAAAGCCGTCGGCACAAAGTTACGAGCTTGCGGCTTCTCTCCCTCTCTCTCTCTCTCTCCGTTTCCCTCTGACAAGACTTGCCGAACTGAGAAAACTCTCTCTCAGAGTTGCAGTTGCCTCTCAGCCCTTTAACCATCGATACGGAAGTAGGTCCCGTGGGAAATTGATCTGTATAACCGCCCTATCGCTAATTTGGTTCCGACAACATCGACTGTCGTCAATCATGTAAGACTGTAAGATACGCATCGGCGCGTAAGAAGTGCTATAAGGATATATATTCGTCTTCGTGTACGTCGTCATCTTCGGGAGCGTAACTTTCCTTGTTGAGGCGACTAATGATAATGAATAAGACATTCATAGGTTAGCGTTAATTAAAAGTATTGATTTTTTATTGCATTTAATACTATTGTACCTTAAAAGTATTTAATATGTGCCAACAAAAAACGCAAGAGAGGTGTTTGAACGTATAATCTGCATATAATTTTATTAACGTATAACTCATTAACCAGGTTCAATTTTTTATGAAAGTCATTAGCAGTAATAAAGGTCTAAAATAGAGCGATATTTTTATATATAAATATAAAAACAAGATTCATTTAATTTCTATAAGACATGCACGTACGATTGACTGATTGGCAATTACTTGGTAGTTAAGTCGTAACAATGCGACGCGATATTAATATTTTATTGAAGATATATGTATGTGAAATCGCAAAAGTAATTTTTTACATTACATCTTCAATAAAATATCAATGTATTATAGTGTCGCGTTGTCGCGCGATTTGATTACCAAGTAATCGCTCAGTCGGCCAATCGCACGTGCACGTCCTGCAGGAATTAAGTGGAATCCTGCTTGCCAAGGAGGTATCCTCGTAGAGCGGTTGATGCGCGCCGCGCGCGCGGATTGTCCCGGGGGGATAAGTGAATGGGAAAAGAGCGAGTCTCCATTCCGGCAGCGAAGTTTCTTGCCGAAGGAGTTTAGCAAGAAATCAAGCCGCCAGACAGTGACAAGGGAAAGGGTTGCTGGCTCTTGGGAGGGAAGGGGGGAGGGGCGTCGGTTAAGAACGAGGGTGTAAGGGGCGGACGCGGGCGCAAGAAACACGCGAGGGTACGACGCTGCAAGCGCGAAAGAGAAATCGTCCGCACTCGAGGAACCGACGTGTAGAACTTTATCGTCGGAAAACGGACCACCGGAAACGATCTCTCCGAAACTCCGATCGATAGATGCATTAAACTGTGAACGAACAGAACGGGGAACTTATACACGGTCGAGAAATAATTGATCGATAATTGAAATAGCGGATAAACTTCCGAATTATAATTACTTTAAAATGATAATTATATCGCGGTCAATTACTCCGTTTTCATCATCGTGAAATCGACATTTACGGTCCATATAGATTTAACTGGATTAAAATTATTATTTTATTTTAATTTAATTAATTCGATCTGACTGTTATCGCGTTGCCTTAATTAATTGCTTTATCAACCCACTATTTAAATTTACGTGTACAAGTACGAGTTTGTATACATTCGTTTAGAAAAAAGGAGCTATTGTAAAAGAGGGGAACTTGAAAAGATTTATTGTTATATCACGACTGCGTGTAATTTATATTTACGATATAGAAATATTAAGAATTAAGACCTGACACTCCCACAACTGTGGACAACGCATATCCTTTCGCGATCGACCAAGCACATCCTTCGATAACCGATTGATTTATTACTTAAATAGTAACACGTGCGAGCGTATTGACAGTTCAGCGTGCTGTCAATAGCGACTGCTTTCACAATTAATTGAGCAATACCAATGTTAATCGAGTGAAATATATGCGGCTCAGTGATTAAGCTAGTCCGCAAATTGAGTGTCCCGTGACTATAAGCACCGTAATTGCGCAAACTGATTTGACATTATTATAAATTGCTTCGGATATAAAATATTGTAGCCCCACTTCGATCTGCGCGACGGGATGTGACCGTAAAGCTGCACATTTTGCATAACGAGAAAAATGCAAAGAAAGAAACAGGTGGAACTAAAGTGAGAAGATATAAATTTTCTCTCAAAATTCTCCCATTATCATTTAACAAGTCATATAATTCGCTTTTAAGTATATTTTTCTCGTTTACTCCAGGACGGATGGGCGGGAGAATGCGGGCGGGGGAGGGAAGGACGGAGTAAAGGGGGAGCAAAAAGTCGCTGCCAATATCCTAAGTACCTTATCGGCGAATGGAAAATGAATCCACCGACATTCCACGGGGCGACAACGTATGGGCCCCGCCGTCATAAATCCAGCACTTCCGGCCGGGGCAACAGGAAAGTAATATCGGAGTTCGCGCGTCGCGCGGCCAGCTATACGCGCGCGAGCACTACCGTCTTTCCCTTTTTTCGCGAGCGCGGGGCTTCGATCCGGCGCTCGTAACCCGCCGCCAATCCCATCCACGTCGCCCCCTTTTCCCTTATAATAGACGATATATCGGCGCGAAAATGGCACCCGGAGCGCCGCGAATTTCTTTACGCGAACGATCCGACGCGACGCGGATACAGGCGCGAGAGCACACTGTGAGTATATTCATCGAAAAAATATATATATATTTGCCGGATGCAATTACGGGGTAACGAGAAACATGGAAGAGATTTTAGTCGCGAGCGCAAAATTACACGTTATTAAAGGTAAAAGGAAGCTTATAAATACATCGGGCTACGGAAAGTTTGAGATTAACTACTTGATAATTAAATGGAGAAAAATTGCGTGACTTTTGACGCAACACATCACCGTTCTGAGTACCCTTTAGTGCAAATTTATATACCAAGGATCGACGCGCGCCCCAATGTTCGTACTTAAGTCCCAGTTATTTATTCAAAACTTGACCACGACAGCTTCAAAATCCGGCTCGAATGTTCAAGGGCTTTCTAATCGCGCTTCAATTTCCGGACTTAAGCCCTAAGTTTGACTGGAGAACACAAGATCAACGACGATGCCCCTCTAAGCCGCCGTAGGCGAGAAACGCGAAGGCAAATATTGCGCGTTAATTAAAGATACGTGACAGGTATAACGTATGTGTGTGTGTGTGTGTGTGTGTGTGTGTGTGTGTGTGTGTGTGTGTGTGTTTGGGCATGTGTGCGCGCGATATCGTTTAAGATATAAAATTATCATCGTGCGGTAAACGCGACACTCGGTTCGCTCGAGGTAATAAATGTTCCCGCGCTAAGCTCAGCAAGTAATTACAGTGTACTTCCTGCTTCGCAGTGATATACCTATGCTAATACAGTGCTGTGGCAATTAAAGAGCTATTCCAGCGAGAGCGTCCATTAAAATCGCACGAGATACTTGGATCTCAAGTAAATTGTAATATCGGACGTCTCGAAGGACTCTTATCGTTTATAACTAACATTATCAATCTGTTAGTATTTAAATTTGAAGCCCAGTTTATTAATTAGCGGAGAAACTTGGATTACATATACGTACTTTAAATTATTTTCAGAAAATGATATCGCATTCTTCCAGAGAAATATAGGATATCTTATTGAGACATTTATATTTTTTGCGCTATATACATAGAAGTTATAGATTTTCGTTAAGAGGGTTTATATTCGTGCCTCTTAAACTTTACGACTATGTTTGTCTGTGGAACGTCGCGCGACACGTATCGCGTCGACAGCGACTCGCCTAATTTTATCCAGCTCGCTAGATTTGTTTTCAAGCGTGAGAAACAGTAAAAAGTCGTTGCACGTTCCTGCCACTCGAGAGGACACGGTTTCAGAGAGACATCGGGGATGGATGCGAGGCACGGAGCGGCGGGCCCTTGAAAGCCTGCTGCAAATATAGAGCAAGTGTACTTCGGTGTCCGAGAGAAAGACGGGGACACTCTCTCGAGTGCGATCGTATCTAACGGCGAAGATCTATATACTGCAGGAAGACAAAATCGATGCCGGGAGGGAGACACTGGGTCGAATTCCTAAGCAGAATTTCGCCAATACCACTCTGTTAGTATCTATTCTAGTACTTATCCAAAAAGTAAAAAGCGCTGTCTTAACCACGGGAGAAATTATCGAAATTCGAAGCAACATAAAAAATTAAATACTATTTATTTATTTAAATTTTTAGCCTCATTTTTAGAGTATATAAATGATCGATACATAAAATGTTAATTATTATGTAATTAATTATGTAATATTATGTAATATATATTATGGAAATAGGGCTAAAAATTTAATTAATTATTTGACATCGTAACACACACGCGAAGCATATTTAAAGCAGTCCGAGCATTTTTATATATTTAGAATAAAAGTAACGAAAGAGGTAAAACATGTTTCTATTGCCTTGCTTCGTGTGTGAGAATTACAATTTCAAATAATCCTTAAAATACGATATGATCTAGTAGATATGCATGTAGTATTCTTGAATTATGTTATGCGCAAAATATTTCGAAACAGTGGAGGAAAAGCTATTCCCTTGGAACTGTCCATGATAAAAAATAAAATCGATACGGCAGCGGTGGCACGGATGGAAAATTTGCCTACGAAGGACAACACACGCGTCGAAATATTGTTATATATATATTTCACAATATATTCCTGGAATATATGGACTTTTAGATGCGAGAGCAATATTTCCGGAAAAAAAACGCGCGTACAAAGCGAGCTCGCGAGAATATGAAGTTTTGCATCTGCATCACATATTGTGTCAAACAACGAAACAGAATCACCATCATAAATGAAAATATCGTTAGTTGGTCTCGTTTTGCGAAAATACGATCCGACGGTCCTCCCCCCGCTTTATTAATTCGGTCCAGTGTCATAATGGGCGAATTGCGGCTTTTCATTTTCCGCGGCATTCGTGTCATTCGTCGGGACGAGAAACGCTATATTATATTAGCGAAAAAAAAAATAAAAAGGGAGAAAATCGGACGGCGCATTTTTGTCGCGTCGCCTATCCGGAATCGTGCTCGTTCGAGCGTAGATGATTTTTATAAGCGGCGCAATCAAGCGCTAATGATCGCCGAACGATCAGATCGTTCCCATCCCGGGTCCGCGGGATCAATCAATCGATCGATCGATCGATCGATCATTCGCGGCCGCCCCGTTGAAACGCCGCGCCGCGCCGCGCGCTGCCCGAGCTAATTCGTCTGTCGCGTAATTAGCTTCGTTTATCGGCCGGTGCCGCCGCGTTCGTTCCCGACCCGTGTTACCAAGCGTGGGTGTAATCCCGGCCTGGCTGCCGCCGGTGCAAACAATTAACGTTGTCCCCGGTAACGCCGGCGTGATTACCGCAATTTTCGCGTGCCGATACTTCGTCAGGCCGGCCCGCGGCGCGGCGGCAACGGCGCGGCGGCGGTTACGATAATTTCGTCGCGGAAACGCGCGCCGAAGCGCGACAGAGGTTTCGTTTAACGTTATATACGCGACGAGGACGATTGGCTTATCATCGCGCGTTATGATTTTCGCGCGGGGTCGCGCCGAGTTTCAATTTGTCGATGCTAAACGTGCATTAATGTCCGCCGTAAAGCGAGCGAGGAGAAATTTAACGAAGGGGAAACGTTATAAGACTGGAAAAAAATCCCGGAGATACAGGAAGCAGTAAAAAGTAGGAAAAGCGCCGATATTTCCAACGGCCTACGCCGCCGAAGTCCTAACGAGTAACGCCCGGGGGAGTAATGGAAAGGATCTTTTATTACGTTCTTTTATTACTTCGTCCACGGACGAGGATGGTTATTTTTGCCAAGGATTTCGCGTAACGGAAATACATTGTGCGCCGGGCCGGCCTGTGAAACGTGTAAGGTGAAGTAGTGGTAGAGAAGAAAGAGAAGTTTATTATGTCTCGGAGAAGGGAAGGAAGATAGGTATCCCTCTGCGATGGAAAGCGGAAGTTAACAAAAACTTCACCTTCGCTGCATAAAAATAGGAGGATAAGAGCCGAGAACATCCGAGAGTCGATTGGACAATTGGCAAAAACGGAGACGTCGTTACGAGAGGATACACATTACGTGAGGATTAATACGCGCGTATATAATAAAATATGACGTGTGGACCATACACACGTGATAATATATTATATATATCTCTCGCAACTGATAATGAGTAAGAATAATTAAATATGTAAACTCGTCAGTTCGTCAGAGAGGTACATAGCTCATAAATTTTGCACTCAATACCATCTGTCCCTCGAATTTCTCGCGCACAATGAAACTCGATGTAAGTAAATTAGCGAAATGCTAATTTGACTTGCGCGCGGTGGAACTTCGCAGCTTTATAAAGATGAAATTATAATTTCGTAAAATCTTGCGTCGCGCAGCGCAAAATTGTTCTCGGTCGTCGAAAATCGCGCGACGTGCGTAATAAAATCTTCAGTATGCGTGAAATAAACGTGGATGTGAAAACGGAAACGAGCGTTTGCTAAGTTCCCGGAAATTGAAATTTTTTTTTTTCGAAAATTTAGCATTCTTTTTCAGAGGTTCCGAATGCTGTGTAGGCAAATGAGACTCGATGATGTGTAACGGCAAAAATGGCAAAAAATTCGTGCGCCGTGTTAATGAGCGTGTCTAACGGAGGTTAACGGCGTGCTGTTCTCTTTAACCGGATCCGCGGGACGCGGGGAGGGGGGGGAGGGGAGGGCCGCCGAGCCTTTGCACTCACGAAGTTCAGATAACGAGGCAATTTCATCAAAAAGATAGGATTCTACGTGCGGCCGTCGATTATACCGCTTCGATTAAAGTTGGGGTTAATTTAACTTTTTTCCTGGGACCTCCCGGATCGAGTATTCCTAAGTTTCTCATTCGGGCTTCGGTAGACGATAAACGTACGTTTAATCACTGTGTTTTATTCCCCGAGCACTTAACAGGCGGGATCTCCGATAGATTTTAGAAAAAGGAAAGGCGACGTAAAAGCTGCTCGCGAAGCAAAACCGATTATTAATGGATTATTAAAAGAATCGTATTCCCATTACCGCGAAGAATGTCGCAACTTTTCTTATATATATGCAACGTGATTATACATAATGCGAAAGCGACGCCATGACGCAAAGAGAAATAATAAGATTATTTATCTTTTTTTAAAAAAAATTAAAATTTTTTTACTTTACAATTTTTATAAGTTTCAAAAATATTAATTATAATGTTTTTTAATAAATTCATTTTTACAATCAATTAGAGAAGATGTCATTTTCGGTCGAGCTGAATTTTGGTAGCCTAATAATAATATTTCTGTGTAAATCTTGTATACTTTTTTCAACTTGTCAGTAAACTGCGCGCAAATTATTTATCGGTCTTAAAACACAGTTTTTGATTGGAACAATAAATCCACATAAATCAATAATCGGTTTAACATTTGATCCTAATAAGCATCCTTTTTTAACCCTTAAATGCGCAATTTTTCGTTCATTAGTGTTTCTTAAGTAAATAATGACCTTTTGGGCCTTCCTATCCAAAAGGGAAAGAAGGACCAGAGAAGGCCCTTTACAGATGTGCATGCAAAACCGCGCGTTTTCAATTCGAACTTCATAAAGAAAAGTACACGGAGCATCGAATAGTCACTTTGCATATATGCAAAGCTGTGTATAAGGATTATAAAGAATTTATTGCGAAATATATCACTCCAGCCATGGGTTCGGCCTCCCTACCCACACAGCAAGCATATCAAAAAGACGTCCAGAAGATATCTCGAAGATGGCGAAGATATTCTATCGCCTAAATATATCTTCGGGATATCTTCTGGACGTCTTTTTGATATGCATGCTGTGTGGGTATATACTCCGTGACAAGCGTCTTTATCAATTCGAGGAATGTGGTGATATTCATCGCAATGACCGGTAAATATTAAAAACAATGTCTTGTTTATTCGTCAAATTTATATTCGTCGGAGTATAGAATAAAAATAAACAGCTTATGTCGGGCATAAAAATAATGAACCATGATTCACTCTTTCATTAGCGACCGGAAGATTATTGTTCTCTCTCTCTCTCTCTCTCTAATACAATTTTATTTTAGTCTTTTAGCCCGAACGAGACAGTTTCAATCGCAAATTTAATTTTGTGTTCAGAAGACGCTTTTTCAGTGTCCTGGTAGATTAATCATAGCCAAGTGTGTAAAAATTACACATTTGCAAAACCAAGTGTGTAAAAATTGCACATTTTTCAAAAAAAATAACGCACAAATGCGTAAAAAGTGACTAAACGATTTACACACTTAAATGTGTAAAAATAACACACTTGGATTTGCAGTGCAGCAATATCTCGCGAAGTATCTAATAAGAAACGATCGTTTCTTACGAGAAACAGGATTGCAGCCTCCCGGTGCAGTTTGGCCCGCATTTTTCCTACACGTCGTTTCGCGTCGAACAGCGATTTCGATCGGGGCCGTCGGAGGCCGTCGACGGAGACCGGTCGCGTTCATTCTTTTCCGTCGAGCGCGCGCGAGAGGCGGGCCAGCCGGGGGGTTTACTACGCAACGTAGTAAACACATACTACACGCGTACTACGCGCGTACTACCGTGTTCGGTCGTATCCCCTGAATGAAAGACGCCCGCCAAAAACTTGTAAGCCCCCGCCGACCGGCGCGGCGGGGAAAAAATCGACGCGTGCGAGTATAAAACTCGCTCCCCTCCTACGAGTATTTCATGCGGCACGCGTGTTCTTATCGCGACTCCGTAAAACGTGTGCGTGCGCGTATAAAGAGTTGTGTATAAAGATTTCGAGATATTTTCAGACATAAATTGTACAGGAAAAGAGTAGAGATTGCGTCAGAAGCTCTTAGTCTAGCTGGCACGCTAAACGATATTCGGAAATTAAATTCTTCGCACTGATCGATCTCTGTCATTTCAATTGGCACACAGAAAAAAAGAAGTGTCAAATCAGAACTTACGTGAAAAAAAAAACAATTTATAATCTTCTTATAAGAATTTCGTCTTTTTGTTTCAACTTTTTTCTTGGTTGAACTATATAAAACAACTTCACTAAAGCAAGTTTCCTTCGTTTAACGCAATATAATCTCACTTCAAGATTTCCCCTAAAGATATCTTCAAACCAAGAATATTCTTTTTTTCTGTGCACGAATGTAATTTTCAAGTATGCAATGTACATATCGTCGATCCGAGTACCTTACTCCATTATTAGCATGCGCTACAATTTGCGGGAACAGATTAGGTATATTTTATCCAAAACATTCCACGTGAAATTCCGAGAAATATTCTTATCTATTTATAAACACAGTCAAGCGCGAACGCGCTCGAGCGTTCTCGGTGCATTGGCCTATATGCGACGGAATCGATAAACCACCTAAAGTGTCTAAAACCCTCGTTCGCACGTGACAAGTAAGTAACAACGTGTTTCGCGGCCCACGGAGACCCCTACGTGCACTACGTGCGACGGATCTTTAATTCCGATTTGATCGACTGGCACGAGCCGATCCGCAATCCGCACACATGACGTTTAAAGCGTCCGGACAGCCGCGGCCACGTGACAGCCGCGCGGCGCGGACGCACGCCGGGCTCTCCGCGGGCGACGCGTTTCCACTAACCGAAGCAAACAGTATTATATTCGTGCTCCTTTCGCGGTCTACTCACATTTCTTGCTCTTCTCGGCGACGGCGGTGGCCGACAGCAGGCCGAGGACGAGGGCGACGATCAGCAGGGCGGCGGGCGTCCCCCGGCGGCCCGCGGCCGTGCCCCAGGACATCGCCGACATGTCCGGCGCGATTCAACGCGCCTCACCAGCCGACATAACCGCAACGGCCGGCTGCTGCTGCTGCTGCTTCCCGCTCCGCGTACTCATCGCCGCACCCGCACCCGCGCCGCCGCGAGACGCGAGACTCTTAGAAACGTGCCCCTCGCGCGCGCCTCGGGGAGACGACACCGAGAGAGCCGGTGAACCGGAGTAACCCCCCTCCGGGAGTAACCTGTCGCGGCCGGACGGCACACAGCTACCGCCGACGACGCACGTCCCGCGATAGCGCGTACGTAATTGGCATTCGGCCGACGCTCGACTCGCGCGCGACTCCCAGCAGCAACTCGGGGGGGCTACGACACGACGACGACGACGACGACGACGACGACGACGATGACGACTATGGACGACGAGGACGACGACGGCGGCGACGACCGCCGATCCGTCGCTCACGGTGTTTCGCGCACTACCGTCGCGCCGCTATCGATCCGCCGCCGCGCCACCGACGAACGAACGAGCACGGACGCGCGGGACGGGATGAACGAACGAACGAGCGAGCGAGCGCGACCCCCGTCGTCGCGCCAACCCCTCGCCGACACCGACGTGCAACTTACCCCCGTCGACGCACACGGCCATCTTGCCACGCGTGCGCCGCAACCTGTTCGAATTTCGGCACTCGGCGGCGGCGGCGCGGGTATGTGCGCCGCGACGCCGCGACGCCGCCGCCGAGTAGAACGCGAATTTTCCGCGGCGCGTGGGAAACGGAGATACAACCCCCGGGAACGGACTCGGGACTCGATCGCGGCGTTTGTTCCCTCCGAATGTTTGTCTAGGAAAGGAAAAATAGAAGCCGAAGGCGAGTCTTCGGCGAAGAAGCCTTTTAGGAATTCTCCTAAAATTTTCACACCGTTGCTTGTGCTGCGCGGTGACGTTCCGCGGGCTGTGCGCAACACATCCCGGTTGTCGTATCCCTTCGCTCTCGGGAGAAACGTGACTTTCACGGAAATGATTTACTTAGGAACGGGAGAGCCGGGGAGAGGTGGTCTCCTGACTGTCTTCCGCGTCTCCTTGCCCCGTTTGGGCTCTCCAGCCACTTCTTCTCCCCAGCCCCGTCGATGGAAATCGTATTATCCCGTTTATTTGCGTGAAAACAGTCGAGATGAATTATTGGGTCTTTTTCACTTTTTTTTGTGCCTAGATGCACCAGAAATAACATATCGTACCATTACACGACGCGTTTAACGTTTGATCTCCGTATCTCGCGACGGATCTGCAACTTAATCCGCCCGTTGATCGGGCTCTCCGCGAAAATTCTCGTTTCCGCGATGGAAATTTTCCTTATCGCGAGTGTATTAGGAATGTCGCGCGAAACGTCGTCGCAGCTATGCAATGTTGACGCAACGGGGGAAAAAAGACAGAAAAGCCATTCTGATGGAGAAACGCATGAGGAATTTCTCGTTCCTGTTTGCGCTGCGACTGCCGTCGAGATTGAGAATTCGCACGAGCGCGACAGATAATAATCGAACGGAGAATAAGATAATTTGTACGAGATATATCGCGTTTCAATCGAACGAGACATTAGCTCTTGTCCCGACGCAACTCTGGATCGAGTACAAAGCCACAGTTCATATGTTTCTTCTCAATTCGATAATTATTATAAAAAAGGAAATTAGCCTCTACAATAGCACGCCAGTCATCAAAATTTAATTAAATATAATTGCGTACAAACATTGGTTTTAATAAGACAAAGGAGGACACGAGGAACGTGAAAGAAGAAGGTATGAACGCAAAAGATGAGGCTTCAGCAAAAATATATAATATTTATATATATTATAATTGTAATAAATAAGTGAAAAAAGCGCTCATTATTCGTAACAGCAATGTAAGTCAAAGTTTATTTTTATATTAATTTTAACTCAGGTTACTTGTAATTTTTTAAATTCGCATATTCTTTATTTAATTTATTATGCTAAAGGAGACTTAATATAGTTGAAACGTCCACAATGTTTTGTCTATACCTTTGAACAATAAAATTATAGAATATTTCTACGATAACATCCTTTATTTACTCGTATTTGACTCTAATTTTCTTATATAATTACAATATAATATAATTTATATGTATTTGTAACATTTATATTATTATTACTTTATACTTATATAAAATTATGTCATATATAATATTTAAATATGACACTTCATATATTATATACCTATTATATCAGATGACACGCTACGTCGCACGATCACATTGAAGCGACCGTGGAGCTATTGAACGACTGGATTATTAAGAGAAGTATAATTCGCGGGAGCAATCCGAGACATTGTATCGAGAAGTGGATGTTATCCAACCACGCCGGTATAACTCCCCAAGTCCTTCGCCATTGTAATTCAATGATACTCTCTCGACCCTTCCTCTTCCCGTCCCGCCTCAATCGCGCAACGCGCGGTTTCTCGCATGACGTTGCACAGCCGATCTAATTTCGCCTTATCGCAAAAAGTCAACGCGATCTTCCCGTTCGATAAGACGAGATTATAGCGTAATCGAGATTACAATTACAAGGTAAACTGCGCGCACGACTAATGCACAAAGCGATTCTAGTCTTCTGAACGTGATGGAAAATAGACGGGAATCTCTCGAACAATGCCGGACTAATTTGAAATACACCTGCCACGCGAATCTATAATTAATGTTCAGCAAATGTTTGAGCGTATTATCCCATGATGTAACGAGAAATGTAAAAAAAATAGATTCGGTGCCCGGAAGCAGTCGCGAATTTAGCCCCATTTCGATTTTACTGCATCGGAGAAAAAGATACTCCACACGGGTAAATGGATTTCAAACCATATTGCATATCCTTCCGATCTTGTTTTATTATTCGCGATTCGAGCGAATTTAAAAAATTAATGATCGACACAGATCGTTCGCGTGACACGTTTTATTACCGCTACCGTATTTTATAAATGGAAAAAATTTGTTCGCTTTTTCGTAATTTAAGAAGCCATATCGTCGCTCAACTTTATTTTCCCTGGGAATCCGTTTAGGCCATCGCGATCCAGGGTAATCGCACTCGCATGCCCTCAACCGCGGAGGCATGGCATGCACGTGCGTCCGTTGCACCTGATAGCCGAGCGCGCAACGACGTGTACGACGCGCTGCGATAACGCGTTATCGGCGATGCGCGATCATTTTTCTCCCTCGATCAAGGCCTGTCCACGTCATCCTGATTAATATTCGTACCGAAACGCGTCCCGAAAAATCGCCCCCTATGCCCGCCCGTTCGTCCTCGACGTCGTTGAACTTTGACCGTAAAAATCCCTGGGAAAAAACGAAAATCAGCATGAGGTCTCGAATACTCGCACGCATGTTTGCGGATTAGTACCCCTTTAATCGTATCCCTAGACCACAGGCTGACTGATCGGAAAATAGTTTATTTCGCAAGACAATCTACGGCTCGAGCGACGCTTCGAGGCGCGCTCGCGCCGCGGCCGCTGCGCGACGTCGTGTCGTCGCGTCGATGAGCCTCTCTCTTTCAAGAAGACACGAATTGCATGGATTTAAATGCGCGATTTTTCCACGTATCCGATTTGTCACGCTCATAGATATTGCAATAAAACAAATAAAAGTGTTATCTCGAAATTGAGTTTGGTTTACTACAGGCTTGGGTTTCTCGACTTGCCTATCTTTTGCGTGATGAGTGACAATAAATTGTCCCGCTCGACGGCGTTATCGCGAATCCCAAAAATATGGTCATCGTATCAATGTGCGAAAGAGGCATTTGACATGAAAGCAGTCAAGAGATTGCCGATCGAAACGATAGCGGAGGGGGGGAGGGAATAATACCTTTTATCACCTCCTTTCGAAAACAAAAGTGAAAATCCAGTGATTGAATTAACATTTGCGAATGTTTCATTCATCGATTAAATTAATACCCGGCGAATTACAATGATCGAATATTTACGTGCTAGCTGCCTAGCTACCTAGAGGTTAGTTAATTAATCAGTTTGTAGCAAAGCAATTTATCAGCGTGAGTTGGTACATGTATATCCCGATGTTTGGCCGCGAATACTGTTTGAGACCATTGTTCGCGTTTCTCGCAGAAAATTGCACTTGTGACAGCTAATCCGAATAATCCAACGTTTAAGAGAGATGTTCTCAATTTCTCGGATATCTTCTAGAGATTCGCGTAATTTGGATAGATACAGAATCTGAGACATCTTGTATTTAGGACGTTGCAGTAAGAAAAGACACTTCTTCGCCCTTTTATCGAAGATATCGAAATAACCAGTAATCACTAACGGGTAATTATATTTCTGCGCTATATGTACATATACGTGCATAATGAATATTATGTACAATAAATATACGAAGAAATTGGGTTAAGAAGGGACGAATAACGAGAAGCAGGAAAGAGGAGAAGCAAAAGAGAATACACATACAAGATATAGGACAACTTGGAATGATAAAGATGAGAGTTCAAGTAAAAAATTTTGAAATTTGAAATTTATTAAGGCCGAAAAGAGTTTATACGTATAAATATAAGATAAATAATAAAATACTTGAAAAATATTTTATAATGTAAAAGTAAATGTGTGCATGTAAACGTAAATGTAAAGTAAAGTAAGCTGTAGATGGGTAAAAAGGTGTAAAAGAGAACAATGTAAAATATTGCATTGCACCGGAAGTCCATCCAAAGCCGCAAGGATAAAATAAAAAAATATATAGTATATATATATATATATACAACAAATATAACACAATTCTGTGACGATGGTTAGAAGAAACCTTGAAAAGCAGATTGCAAACTATCTTATCGCCTGCATTATTTAAACTCTTGCCAGCAATAATTCTTGAAGTATGAAAATAACTTATAGCTTAAGGAGTAACTATCTTGTCGTTCTAAAACTGTGCTCGACTAAAGATTTCATGGCTCTCGTTTGAATTCTTCTCGTTCGCGAAGAATTCTCTTCTCGAAAAAGTCTTTTCTACGGTAATTTTAGAGACTCTTCAGAGAACCTAATTTCTCTCCGAGGTCTCTGAAGATTTCTTTTTCTTTTCACTGAAACTTTCGAGGTGTCGTTTTTCTGTCACTGGCGATTCTCTCCAGCGAATTATACCGCGACGCAATTTTGATCGCGCTATTTGCGCACGCTTACGAGCCTTCGCTCGCGGCTGTTTAGCAACATCGTGACGATGCGCGATTGTATACACATACACACATACGTATACAGTCGAACAGTCAATACTCGGCACGGCTGAAATTATCACGGCACACACGGGTCAGCGAGTTATCGCGAATACAAAACAGAGCCCGCGGACACGTCATTCCCTGTCAGTCGACGGGAATCGTCGCGATCGCACGCATGATGTATATACGGTTATCATTATTGCCGCCCAACATTCCTGAAAATACTAATAAATAACGATGCAGGATCGGTAAAAGTGCGCCGCGCGCGACATTCCGGGATACGGTGCATGTCTATATATAGACGAAAACAACTCGGCTGTAATCGTTATCGATATCTCGAAGAGGCCAAAGAGCAAAAGCTGAAATTGTTTGTACCGATCAAGGTCTACAACGTATGTATGAACTAAATGATAGTGTGTTACTACGGCAGTACGGCTACATATGGTGGTGTCGTTAGCTTCGGTCAAAGTGCATGAGAAATTGAGTGACAGTCGATGGAAAAGACAAACTTGTTGACACATTACAAGAATATAAGTTCTTTAGTTAAAGACGATTACAAAATCTTGGTTGTTTAAAATTAATTTTAAGGCAAACCAAATTGTTTTCTCCGTGTATATTAGGATATGAAGAGATCGAAGAGACTTCTGAAGAGCAACGGACTAAATAATGCCGATTCTTAATCCATATTGTATGTGATGAGATTAAGTAATAGTGTGCTATTATATGAAGGTTGTTATCTTCAATCAAAGTGCATGAGAAAGTAGCAATCAGCGGTGAAGACGGAATCGCTGATATGTCACAGAACATGGCAAAGTGCTTTAGTTAGGAACGATCGCAAAATCTTGGTCGTTTAAAATTAATTTTAAGGCAACCACATTGCTCTTTCCGTGTATGTTAAGAAGAAATGCTTCTGAAGAGATGAAAGAGCAACGGACTAAATAGAGTAATAAACCGATTGAGATCTACAATGTATGTGTTAATAAAATAATAGTGTGCTACATCAGCTACATAGTGGTGTCGTTAGTTTCAGTCAAAGTGCATGAGAAAGTGGCGGTCGATGGAAAAGACCAGCTCGTTGCAGGAGTATGGCAAAGCGAAATAAGAACTAGAAAACCTACTCTTTAGTTAATATTAGGAACGATTATACAAAATCTTATACTCAAATCGTTTAGACCTCGATGCAATTGAATTTCTTTTTATACCTATACACCATAAATGATAGATAGCATATTACGGCATTTACGGCCCATCAAACAAAGGCGAATCGCTAAACCAAGCTCGTTTAATTCAAATTGCTCGCTCAACCGAACTTTCTTTACTTAGCTCGAAACGTAAACGCTTTTCGTGTAAAATTCATTGAAAATACGTCACTCTATTCACCGCGTTCGAAAGGAGTTATTTCGCGGAGCATTACCCTGCTTTTCAATGTGTACGGCGTTTTTCCTATAAGCGCGGCAAGATGAAAATTTTCGCGAGGATTCACCCGAATCGCGATCGCTTTTACAATTGACGTGAGATTTTTCTAATTCGCCGCAAGATCGATACGGAAAGACCGGGAAATTCGCGAACAATCACACGATCGAAATAATCTTTAAAAAAAAGAAGCTAGAAAAAAAGGAGCGAAGAACCTCAACAGAGCTCGTCGATGCGGCTGCCGGGGTCGCTGGCAAAGGTGCGACACGCAAAGCGGGAAATGACGGATTATTAAATTAGAGTCACCATGACGACTGGTGGTCGAGGAAATGGGTGACCGCTGACACAGTCGACGTCCGACTTTGCTGACGACGCATTAAGCATTAAGTGGTCAATCGGCGCGGCGGTTCCGGTCGCGATCGTGAAACGTGACGCGCGGTGGTCATCGGAGCACGGTTCGTTAAACACGATCTTATCCCGGGAGATCTGATCGCCTACGTCGGCGTCGATCGGACCGCGTATATATCTGCGCGATCGCGACCACGTGCGTTCTGATGAAAAATCGTCGGCCGGCGAATCGACTGCAGTTCAGTGCGGAAACCGGCTCGATTCGTCGACCGATCAGTCGATCGCGATCGTCAGCGCCAGTGTGTGGCTCGCTGGAAATTAATTACGTCGTAATTAAGAGGATTCGTCGGTTCTACACTTGCCTAATAATCATGAGAGAGCTTGCGAATAATTATCACGATCGCTAGTGAGAAGATATTGTGATATTATTGAACGTTTCTCTTGTAACGAGATTACTTTGCGTACTTGCTATATACATTCTTTATTAAGTGAAAGAAATATATTTTCTTTCTTTGTGTAATATAAAATCAGTGATGTGATCGAAATAAAACATTTAAAAAATATTTAATGTTAATAAAATGAAATAAAATAATTTAAATAATATCTAATTAAATTAAACAATAACTAAATTTATATAATAGCTAATCTAACTAATGCACTGAGAAAAAAAGTGTTAATCCCAAGAAATATTTAATCCAATACGTTCAACTAAACATTTTAGTTAGTTAACTAAACATTAGTTGTTTCATCAATTTATTTAGTTTCTTTAATCAAGAATTAATTAATTCAACTAATGTTTAGTTAACTAACTAAAATGTTTAGTTGAACGTATTGAACTAAATATTTCTTCTGGGATTGACAAATATTTTTTCTCAGTGTGAATGTATCGGCAAATCATTGTTAATTGTATAAAAGAATATTCTTCTGGTTAATTTAAATAACTACGACAGTTGGGCTCTCGTAAAGGAAAAAGATTTGTAATTGTATCACTATAATAAAACGCATCAATAACAGCTGTTGAATTTTGTAGATCTGTGTATGCGAGATGCGCGTGAGATTTCGGACAAGTGAAAATTTCATCGTTTATTCAGCGTACACATACACTAAGTGCATACTTAAGTGACATTACATAGATAAACGAAGATAGTTGAAACGCTGTATGAGTTTCCAGCTGTAAAACACCGCGCAGTCGCCGGTTTTCGTGACTCATAAAAGATTTAATGTTTAACACACCGCGAACTTTATTGCAGCTCGTACCATTCGTACATTTTGTCGTTATCTTTGTAAATTCAGTTCGATCAGAATGATTAAGAGAGCAGAACAAAACAAGGATAAAATTAATAATAAAAGAATAATATAACTCTATATATATGTAGTTTCATCTGCACAATATATTAAAAAGGTTTTTCGAATGAGGAGAGAGAGAGATACTACAAAAAGCTTGCATTTTTCGTCATAAAATCGTCAATTTATCTATATCTTATGTAAAATTGAGATCTTATATAAATCATATATTTATCATTAATTAATCATCCTTTACGTCGCAACAGCATCGTTACTTATTATTCCTTACGCCGCGCGCAACGTGAGGAATTTCCACGTTATTTTCCGTTTTCAAAGACTTCGTCAGAGCGCGGATTTATCGTCGAAACTCGCGCTAGGCTCGTCGTTGACAAATCGAAATCGTGTAGAATTTATTATCGGCAAATCGTGGATTGTGCGCGCGTCGAGGATTCGTCGTCCTCGAATCTCCGAGACACGGCTTGGGCGCCTTGAACGCCGCCCGGCGTTCAGGCGCTCCTGTTTGCGGGAATTACTGCGAAACTCGATTTCTCCCGCACGTCAATCCGTCTTGCTTGCAGGCGGAATTTCCGGGGCGGTAAAATCTGCACGCGCCCCACGTCGATTGGAAAACGTCAGGAATCGCCGGGCGATGTTTTATCTGGACGGAAGAGACGCCGCCAAGTACGGCTCGTCGTCGCCCAACGACGGCGGCGAGGAGATTTTCGGCTGGTGGTTGAGCGATCGGGAGATCGCGGTATCGTCCAGATCGTATCGCGTCGAGAATCATCGATCACCCGGATCGTCGGCGTCGATGCTGTCCTGCATCGACTCGAATGATTCGGGTAGCTGCAGCTTCGTGCGGGATGTGTCGAGGCATCAGGAGCAGGAGGAGAGCGGGATATGCGAGAAAATCGAGCTGATCTCGTTCACGCCAGACGATCTCGATGTCGATCTGATCGAGAGGGACGCCAGGGAAACGGTGAGTGTGACATTATATTTATTAATATATGAAATGTCCCGGGGTTTAAGTTTCTGCTTACGAAGGGCTCTTTAACTTCGACGTACCGTCGGTTTTGATTCGGGAAACGTTTTATAGAAAGTCACACATACACATATATATACGTATGTATTTATATAGGTGTAATGATAATAATAATATAATATTAACAGATGTATAGATATTAATGTAATGGATTAATATTTGTGATTTATCTCCGAGTAATTGAACTTCAAAAATGATCTAAATAATAAATGAGAACGAGAATGAGTTTTCTGCTTTCTCTCGTCGCGAAAATTTCGTGTATAATCTCGTGGAATAATAAAATAACATTAATTGATGCATATTAATGTAATAGATTAATATTTGCGATTTGTCCGGGTAATTAAACTTTAAACGATCTAAATAATAAATGGGAAACGAAAATGAGTTTTCTGCTTCCTCTCGTCGCGAAGATTTCGTATATAATTCCGTGGAATAACTTCGTTAATGTAATTTAAATAATTTAGCTTCAAGAAACAACGCACAAAGCCGAGACGTTCAACAACGTTTTTAAAATATCTGTTCAGACTGGTTGAAATATTACTCGCGCGTGGACATAACCGCTGTCGCCATTCACTTGAACTATCAGATGCTGTTAAATTAATAAACGCCGGATGTAGCGCGGCAGCGCACTTTAATTTTGCACTCGTCGAATTTCCTGTTCATGTTTTCCTTTCGACGAAAATTTCGTTTAGTTACAACACACACACACACACACACACACACTCACAATCTCCGTATATATGCGCGCACGTGGCTGCATTTTCATGTGCGATACATTTCAACTTCAACCTAGCGAAGCGTGGATTTTTATCTCTGTTTGTACGGTTCTATTTCCTCCGATCCTTTTTCTTCTCTTTCGCGATGTCGGCGTATTATACGAATTGTATCCAATCCGATTATCGGGCCACAAGAGACTCTGGCTCCGGCTTAATTAGATAACTGAGCAAATAAATGTAAAGGGGCCGGATATCTCTCCGCGCGACTGATCGATATCACTTGCACACGCAAAGATACGAACACAAGATGCAAGCGCTCGTCATTTAAGCCGCAATTGCTTTGCCGCAAATTAGTTTACGAATTTATCGGTTTTCGTAGTTTCTCTTCAATGACTCAAATATCTCCTTTCCTGTCTTGTCTTTTTTTTGTTTTGTTTTGTTTCAATATTTCATTCGCGTTTGTCGGAGTCGTAAAACGTTCGATACGACGTCGCGGAGGACTTAACGACACACGTCTGCCCCGTTGAGACCCCCGAACGATAGAAGCGCGATTAATAAATGATCCACCCCCGTCTCTCTCGGCATGCAGAGCAGTTCGCCCGCGACCGTAACCGGCAGCGAGCGCAACGTCAAGGAGGCATGCATCAATCCCGTCTGCTACACCCCGGAGAGACTGATCAGATCGCAAGAATACCGGATACTCATACCGTCCCCTCGCCGCTTTACCTTCTCCCAGATGAGATTCACGTTGGAGAACGAGAGCGGAGAATGGAGGTACCGGCGTTGCCGAAAACGGTCGAGCCGTCTCATCGATTCCAGGCAGATCGGTACGCAAAATCTAAGGTTTCTCCCTCTGCCTTCCTCGTCCCCGTTACCTTTCGTTCGATCGAATAAGTTCGAGAAAGGAAGCGCAAGCGATGGGGGTCGCGCTTTTGGTCCTTCGAACCGATCGCCGAGTTAAAGCCACCTCGTGGAAACTCGTCGGCCACGGCGGCACCTGACCTAATAAAGTTTCGCGGTTTACCAATGCGCGGAATCGAGTTGCTTGACGTATCGGATTTACTCCGTTTCCCTCGTCCCCGCGGGATCGTGGCTCGGCGCTTACCGCCGAGTAAAGATGCCGGAGTGGCGTGAGACTGCGAAACTGCCACGAGCATTGTTGCGGGCACGCTAACGGCCTCGATCCGAGGGTTCGATTGAGTCTGTGTCGAGGAGACTGAAGTAAGTTAATGGAAACGGCTCTCCCCGAGGTTCGAGCGATCATCCCGAACTCGAGCTCGATCGACATTGCAGTCTCTTCACCAACTGCGTGGGTGTTGCAAAATTATACGGATATAAGTAGGGAATAATGTTATTATTTAATTAAATCAAATCAGACATTTTTACTTCGCTAGTTAATAATTAATAATAAAGATTTTCTTTATTTGACTTAACTGGCCATCTTTATTAATTATAATAAAAATTATCTATATTAAATATATAGTCACGACGTTTCGATCATCCTTCTCAATTGATGTAACTTTTGATGCTAATAATAAGCATCTTTTTTTAAATTCTTTACAGTGATTTTATAAATCACTGATATAATCGTTAGCAAGTTCAAAGAATTTAAAGTTAAAAACTTGCTGACGATTATAATTAATAAAAATGATCAGTTAGGTCGAATAAAAAAATCTTTATCGTTATTACTTAATATCTTATCTTGATATTTTACCTTGATATATCCTTGAATACTTTATTCTTTATCATAATCGAGTGCTTAAGAGTTTACACACAAATTTTCAGCCAGATCGTCAAAATAAGAAAAAACTTGAAGTCATTTTTAGCAATATCATTTTGTAGAAGTCACTTCTACAAAAAAGAAACGTTAACTTTAACGCTCCGCGTGCTAATTTCTTTACAGCCCGACGAGACTTCTATAGACTTGCAAAAATCAATATTTTACCCCGCATTTTTATTTTCTTTCCGAAATGTATCTTATCGAAACTTAGACAAATACGATTAACGCAGGCGAATACACAATGTAAAATGAATACAAAATCACGAACACAGGTGCGACGCAGCCGAGGACACTTCTGAACTTACCGGGCGCGGATCTGATGAGGACATACGCGATTTTCTCGCCCATCTCCGAGCGCCGACAATGGGTCACCGATGATTTTAACGTGTCAGTGAAATCAAACGATGACCCTTCGACCGACGAAGACTGCGGGGTGCTAAGTACGAAGACGGTCGACAGCAGCAGATCGAGTTACAACAGATTGAACTCCACTTGGGACGACTGTAAAGGTCCAGCCAGCAGAAGGTCGTCCTCCCTGGAGGACACTTCCGGTATCCAGAGTTACGATTGGAGCCTGGAGACCCAGAGCGACGCGCAAAACACGCCAATGTGCCTCTGCGACGAGCTGGCGATCGCGTCGAGTGATCACGCCGCGAATTTCGCAAACGTACGCTCTTTCGCATTACGAAAGATACAAGATTTTTATTCTGCGTAAAATTAATTATTTAATCGTACTGTTTGTCCGTAGACTAAATAGTATAAATTATGCCGCAGAATCGAGGTTTGGTCATCAATGAAGTAGCATCTATCCTCGAAGGTCTTCGGAACGATCCGGGAAGGGCGACGGCTCTCCTGAAGGAGGAGGATCGATTCTGCGACGGCACGTCTTCTCACGATCAATTAACCAGGCTGGCTCTGACCATTGAAACGGACGTGGAAGCACCGGCGGTTCCCGACGATCCGAATAATTGGGTACGCCATCTCCGCGATAGAATAGAACGGCTGCAGCTCGCCAATAAAGAGATCCAGGGAGATATATGCGGTTTACGTACAAACTTTCAGGTAAACGTCTCGTCCTCGGCTCTCATCGAAATTAAAATCTTAGTGCAAAGACTCAAATAGTTATATATTATCAGTTTCTCGAAAAAATCAATGTAAATGAATATACTATTGCGAAGATACAAAAACTGCAGAGGTAGTTTATATATACTGTACTGATTGCATTTTATTATACATATTGATTGCATTAAATATGGATAGCAAGCTTTTGATTTAATGCAGAATTGAATCTTCATCAGTGGAGATTTTTAGAGAAGTGGCAACTTTTTAATTTTTGATAGATATTAAACACCTTCGTAATTAAGCAACGGATTGGAAGTCTATCGAGAAGTATATTCAAAGTGCTAAAGGAAAAGCTTATCTCATTTGCATCTCGACATTCCGTTTCCGTTCCTAAAACCGTCGTTATACAATATTCATACGTCTTATGAATTTTACAGTGCGACGAAAAGAAGGCGATCAATTTGCTGGGTGACACAACGAGGTTGCTGGAAGACGTTCACGACTTGAGATATTTCGATGACCTGGTGAAGCTCCTGGAAGGCGAACTCGAGAGGATCTCCAGAAGAAATTGGCCATTCATTCTGGGACACAGCAAACCTCACGAAGAGATGAATCTAATCATCTGATTATGATCTCAACGATCGTCTTGGATCTTGAAGATCATGATTATGATCTCATAGTTGCGCACTAGTCGATGCGCAGAGTAAAAAAAATTTCCTTCAGGAAGAGGATGTAAACGATAACGATCTCTTCTCTTCAAGCTCTTTGAGTTCGATCTTCATAAAGGAAAAGTTCTACCTCTTCTCTCGGCTCGGTGACTTAAATAATATCACATTGCATTAAATAATATCTTCATGAAAATATTAATTCGGAATGATTAAAAACGATACGTGAGCAATCTCCAAGAATAATCATAAATGTAGTTAGCACAAAAGATAGAACTGCAAATTTTTCGATGTTCCAAAACGAACAAGATAATTTTATTTCTCGGCAGGGATATCGACTTCGTAATATTTTTTCAAAATAAATCTCGTGCAAATAACGATTATAAAAACACTTGTAACTTATGATATATTTGAATGGACCTGATTTTTTATTTCTTATTTTCCTTTATAGTATTTTCAATAAAACCTTTTCTAAAGAAAATACTTGCGTTCACATATCCATAGCTAGAAAAATACGAAAGCAAATGTATTATATTTATTATTACTAAACAATTTATTATTTATAGATCGTACATATTTGAATTCGTGTACATAGCACCGAGTAAAAAAATTCCTAATACAACACATCGTTGCTAATCATCATTACACTCGTCGAACTATTTTATCCGCTATCTCGCCGCGTTTCAGCGACATTTTTAATGCCATTTTCAATACCCGTCCATTACCACATCGCGTTAAATATTCATACTTTGATAAAGCTAAGTCTACACTTAGTGGAGTCTATTCAGTGTTCCGTTGATACTGTCGTCCTTGGTTTCGCTTTTTCCGCGGAGTTTACGAAATTAGGTGACGTCCGTGCGCTGCATGTGTCTGACGTGCTGTCGGGAGGAATCGTGGTAGGCGATCCCCGCGCGCAACATCTCGCCGTGTCGGAACACATCATGAGACGCGGAAAAGGACGGTAAAGTGGGCAACGACGGTAGCAGGCAGCTCAGCATACTGGGACCGCCGTCCGAGGAGTAGATCCCGTTGGTCGGAGGTACCATAGATGCGGTGCTGCACGTGGCCGGAGTGGATCCCGACAGCGGATGTCCGTTTTGATCGCCGGAACCCAATAGACTTGAGCTCGTACCCATCAGATTCCCTATGGACACCATAGAGATCTAAGTTTTGCTGACATTATTAGGTAACGAGGTCTCGACATCGTTGTCTATATACATTATAATAAGCGTATGCATGTAAGGGAATTAAAATTCTAAATTAATTATAAAATGTGTGTATGCTGAGGGAAAAAATGAAAAAAGGAGAATTTCAGATTTGCTATATTCATCGCAAGGGTAAACATTTTATGAATAATGATATAATTAATTAGTTAGTATCTTGAGAGTCAAAATATCACGATTGCATGTCATTCATGATAACGTGAAATGGAAATAAAAGTAAAATATTTATATTTTACTTTTATTTCCATCGAATATCCCGTGATGTGTATATATATGTATATATATATATCGTTTTTAGACAAACATGAAACTTATAATTACTACGAGGATTAATCGCGATGGTATAATAAATCCCATCGCGAATATCCCAGTCGCAAGCGCGTTCTTGCAAAACATTGATAATTATCGGTGTTTATAATCGCGCGGTACAGAATTTATACCCGCGTAAAGGAGGGACTTGCAATTCGCGTGAATATGTTCGGGGTGTAATCGCTTTAGTTGAGAGAGCGATAACGCATTCGACGCATCCGTTAATCTTTCGATAATATTCGCGTACATCATATACAATGCGCGTGAAGCGTAACATTAAAATTTTAATGCCATTGTATAACATTTCTCCGTCGAATCAATATGGTTTACGACCAATGAGCTCGTTAGCAGCAATTATCCTTCAAACATTTTATAAACATTTTATGCACGAGGAAATCTTTATCCAGATAATTCTATCACTCACTCACGCACTCTCTCTCTCTCTCTCTCTTTCTCTCTTTATCCAGGAAATATTTTTCTCTGTATAATTGCGTTTGAATTCAGAAATTTACACGAGATAAATGATATGCTTGTATATAACAAGCACATTTACAGAAAACAAAATATTCTAGGAACTTGTGAATAACTTGCGATTCACCTGGAAGACTGACGCTCGAAGCGGAACTGACGGACGAGGCGATCGACAAAGGTGTCATCATGGAAAAGTCCGAGGCTTCGGAGGACCTCGCGGCGAGGTGCGAGTCCAGCCTGACGGTGGGACGAACGCACGCCAAAGACGACAGGCCGAAGTCGTTGGCCCTGTCCGCCGCCGCCACCGCCGCCGCCGCCGCTGCCACGCGCCGATGCCTCGCGTGTATGCCGGACTTGCCGCTGTTGCCCAGACCGAAGTGCAGAAGCTCCAAGTGCCTCCTGAGATTTCTCGATTGGCGCAGAATCGCGCCGCACAGCGGACACGACACCGGCTGATCGGACAGACTGCGTGCCTTCGACGATCCGTCCCCTAGAACGAGTTCGAATCTAGACAGACTTGTGTGAAACTTGTCGTCGGATCGGAATATCTCACCGCGGACATCACGTTTCTACATAATCCATTCTAGTGTGGTAAAAAAATTGATGAGATAATTCAAGTGACGCTGAGATAACACCACAATCGTATTTTGTGGAAAATAAGACAGCACAGAGTATCACGTAATTTTGTTTGCGCTTTATTGAAAAAGAAAAGAAACTGGATAGTACACTTTATACCCGTTATCTTATTTCTTTCTCAATTAAAATACTATAGCGATTTTGTATATGTACTATTGTCAACAGTCCACGTACGCGGCGGAGCGTTACAAAATAGGAATGTGCGCCGATTATTTTCACATGGTGGGCTGTTGGAAGTTCCTCGGTTTCGTTATAAAATGGTATTCGATAAACGGTAGTCCGTATTCTTAGAAACGTACTGCTATTAGACCATTCCATGGTAAAAAAAAAGAGGGAGAATTAAATAGGCAAAATAAAATAAACGCAGTGGACGAAGTTGAATTGCACAATCGCACGAAATCCAGATTATCGTATAAGTATCGATGGTAAAAGAATAATGATAATTTCACGATAGGACTTTATTCATTACGCTTAAACCTGCAGCAATTAACCCTAGGGTAGATCTTATACACTAACGTGGAAGATTCTTGTATAAAATTAAACGCGCAAATATATACTCCGAACTTCTGACCTAGTTAAATAACGCGTACGCCAATAATTACAAATAACCGCTCGCTTAAATGTATCATGTAACTATACAATGCAAAATATCTTTTATCTCTCCTCTCTGTCCTCGCGCGTAACGTTGTCACTCACCACTCCACCGCGATCTCGAGTATCGCATCACTGTTAACACAATCAGCAACAAACGGAATCCGCAAGAAAATTAACTACAAAATGTGTTCGTCTCGATACTCCCGGTGAGTTCGTTCCCTGTACAATTTATCTGGCGATCGTCGGCGACGGGATACTGTTCGGCGACGATACCACGCTCTCGTGCGACGTCGGTGAGGGTAGGGTAGGATTGCAGACTATCTGTTCGCAGTCGTTACTTCCGCTGTCGGTCCCATACGTCATCGATGACTGATCGTAGCCCGGCGCTTCGATCTCGGTCTTGATCTCGGTCTTGATCTCGGTCTTGATCTCCGTCGAGTCGGAATTCTGTGCTGCCGCCATCGCCATCGTAGTTGCCGCCGAGTTGTTGAACCGGTACTTGCACGAGGATAACAGATGCCTGCGCAGATTTCTCGCCTGGCGCAGGGTCGCGCCACAAAGCGGGCAAACGCCCGGGCAGTCGGAGGCGCCGCGCGCCTTCGACTGATTCGCGCCACCGCTCGACGCCGTCTGGGTGCTCGCTAAGCCGGATAACGACGCCAGACCGGACGGAAAGCCCATGTTGAGGGAGCTGTGGAACTGCGGTATGTGCAACTGCATCGGCATTAGCGTATGCAGATGCGATTCGCCGTCCGAAACCTGTTCCTGATGCGCCGCCTGATGATCGTCCGCGACGGGCGAGTCTTGAAGCGGTGAATGACTGCCGCCCTGATGGTTGTTCGCGTAGTTTCCGACCAGGCAGTTGCCCGCTGTTAACAGACACAAACACAATGTTACCATACGGGGCTGAACTGACGTTGCTTTGGCTCGGTTTGAATTTGTTTCCCCTCTCTCTCTCTCTCTCTCCATCTCTCTTTCTCTTTCTCTCTCTCTCTCTCTCCCTTTCGCTCTCTCGCTCTCTCGCTCTCGCCCCAACGAATTGGAGGACGACCAATCAGAAATGCAGTTCAACCCGATCGATGGTTGTGCTTGTGTCCGTTTTAATTGAAACGAAAAAAAGGCCTACGTAGATGTCTACGAAATCTCTCACAGGCGGTGAAATTTTTGGTATATAGTTTTTATGATACGGCTACCGTGTTAAACGTAAATACACCGGACACAAAACACAAGTGGAAATTGCCGTTTCATTATTGCTGTCTTGCATGCTTAATTAAAATCTTGCAATTATAGAAATTAACTCAAAAATTGCGATAAGCGTGCAAATCTCGAACTAATAAAATAAGGAAAATTCATCCGACAAATCATATTACATAGAACACAAATATTCTCGTCACACGGTATTTTATTACGAAATATTTCAAAGGCAGGAAAAAAATTACAAAATCCGTCGCACAGTTCTAATCTTGCAGTGCCTCATTTAAGAAATAAACTTAATTTAACAGGGGATTTAAAATCTTTGCAAAACTTTACGCTACCTGTGTCATCGGTTTCCATGGTGTCGTCGTCCTTATTTTCGTAAGGCATTGTTCTGTTGTTGTCGTCCAGAGGCCTGCTTTCGCTGTCGGTAGTATTACTAGTACATTGCCACTTTGCGGAGGACGTCGACGACTTCCTCCTCTTTTTCCTGCGTTTCAGTGGATAATACGAGTTGCCCGTCGCTCTCGACACTCCATCGTTCGTCGCCGTTGGTATCGCAGACGCAGGAACTTCTTCTCCGCTCTAAATATATACAATCACATACAATAAATTAATTGCCTCATTTTTATTTAAGTAAATAAAACGAGATGTAAAGGAAACGTACCTCCGTCAGTACAGTTGGCTTTGTCAATCCGTGAATGCACAGACAATGGGCAGCCTGAAGCAAGGAAGGCAACTGCGCCGGCTCGACGCTCACTTCTCCTCGGTATACAAATTCCAGCAAAGACTCCAGATCATCCGCTCCGATTCCCGCAAGCATAACCACCGGATGCTGGCATGGCGTACTCTGTGGACAATGTGCATTGCCGTAAGTTTCTGCGATAACGCTTTCACGTTACGCGCTCATGCCGGAAGGACGACACGCAACCTTTAAAAGGTCCAACAGGAACGGACTGGCCGCGCAGAGAACAATCTTGTGCGCGCGAAAGCTGCGTCCGCCGGCGGCCAGGGTAACGTCCACCAGATCGCCGTCTCCCCTCAACACCTGCACCGCGGAGGCCAGAGAGGAACTGAACTCTCCCCAGGACAGACTGTAGAGCTGGCCGCTGCTACCCATTCCGTCTCCAAGAGCTTAACTGCAAGACAACGAGAAAGTAAATACAACCGCTCCACTTTCCAATGCGGCAATTCTACAAACGTCACATTTAAAGACGTCAAGTTTAAAGATATTCGACGCTTCTGAGTTGCTCCGATAGGAAAACGCGCGCGTTCTGCTCGGCAGAGCAGAAGAGATACACATCCTTGTTTACCAGGTTGTACAAGATTCTCTCTCGTCAGAATATTCTGGAACCAAACGAGACAGACGACGAAGGGTGCGCGGCGGATGAAATAAAACGTAACTGGCGATGTTCCACAGGTGAAATAACAATCCAGGAAACCGGCTCCGGATATCCCGACACGATATCCCAGGGATCAAGCGTGGGGCACGCGTGCTCCGACAATCCTAATTCTGACTAACGGTAACGACGCGCGCGTTGTCTCTCTCTCTCTCTCTCTTTTCTCTCTCCTCTCTCTCTCCTCTCTTTCTCTCCTCTCTCCATCCATTCCCTAATTAGTGCCCCCACCCGATTAAGCGTCGCGGCGTCGTGCCGCGAGTTAACCTAACAAAAAAACGGGATCCGCTACCTGCGCTACGGCGGAGAGCCTCCTCTCACGACGTCGTCGCCGACGGCGACGTGGACGGGGACGACGTGGCGAATCGCGCCTGTTCGCTTCCCGTGGGGGTCGGCTGATCGCGCGCACCGTCGCCGTCGCCGCAACCAGGTTGGAGAAAGTCCGTGGCCGCGCGGGGGTCACCTGGGCATGAAAGTCGCGGGTTACCCGCACACGCGTTGTCGTCGGGCGACGCGGACGTCCTCAGCACGCGCGCGTCGTCGCACGCATCGGGGAAACAACGGCGCCGATGATGATGATGATCGCCGTCGTCGTCCGTCGTTCGTTCGCGAGCTTCGGCGCGGCACGCGACAGTCGACACACTCTCTCGCTGATTCAAACCCTATCGCAGGGGCGATCGCGTATGCGTATGCACGTATGTGTGTACGGACTGTACGGAGTACGTCACACACGGGTGTCACGGCGCAACTGCGCGACGCAGCGACGCGGTGCCGCCGTCGCGCGGCAGGCGGCCGAAGCGCCAGGAGCCGGAAGTCATCCGCGGGAGACGGAAAAGCGCGAATCCGAATTCGAATTCGAAGATCGAGACTTCGGGGACGACGTCAATCGAGCGCACGACTTATATTTCTAACAATGTAGATTAATTTTAATCTCGGTTTAACTTAAGGCCATTACACGTAACAAAGTTTTAGTCATAATCGTAAGGCCTTAAATAGACCAATCACAGTCGATTATTCTCCTCGCGCTCGAAGAATAATTGACTGTGATTGGTCTATTTTCTTACGGCCTTACGATTATGACTAAAACTTTGTTACGTGCAATGGCCTTTACTTTTTATCTTTTTCTAGTTTTAAAGGCCGCCGCACGATGAAAAATGTAAGGGACAAGGAACAGATATATTAGCGATTAGGACTAAAGAATCAAAAATAAAGTTGAGCGCACGATGAAAAATACAGGCAACAGAAACAGGAAATAACACGGGCAATAAATTTTTAACCTGTCGGAAGTCGCCTTTATTCCTGATTTCTTATTTCTAATCGCTAATATCTGTTCTTTGTATTTTTCATTGTGCGGGGGCCTTAAGAGTTAAAAGGAATATTAATTGGCAATTGATTCGATTAAGCACGTTTGTGCTTAAAGCAAAATTTCCAATTTGTCTTTGATCCAATCTTTTTCCCTCTTGGCAATTTTTATACATTTTTTGCATTTTTCTTAAACGTTTTCTTAAACAAAAACAAGCAACAAAATTTAAATTCAAATTCTGAATCCAAAATTTAAATTAATCTTAATGAATTAATATTGGAGAGATAATTAAGGCTCTGTTGGAAGTCCACACGTGGAAGGAATGTTAATGAATATTAACTGTAATCTTCACTAATCCTAATATGAGTTTTAAATCATTAATATACAATTATAATATTATATAAATACATTTTATACAGTGCTATACAGTATAATTTCTATTGTTTCGCGAGAAGTTTTATATATTCAATTCAACTTTCAATGTTTTCAAGACTTACATTTGTTGAAATTATAATTTTTTTTTTTAAATAAAGAAAAAAGATGGCTTTCTTTAAAGAGATTCTTGGAAGATCCGACACTTAATTTAAGGTTATAGGTTACCAAAATTTCGGATGCCGAAAAGGCATCCGATCGAAACAATTAAAAATACACCTTCGCCAACAATGGATATTCCTGGTCTTAGAGCACTGCCTTTACTTGGCAATAATTGGAATATCCTGAAGGTGTATTTTTCGTCCATGTATTAAATGATGAAATACCGTTTTAATCGTTCCTATTCAAATTCAAATTTATATCTAAAATTTCTGCAAGATTAGTTGTATTCTATCCTTCAATCGCATAGAAGATCGATCTACACAAATATAATGTCAGAATCCGCTACAGAATCATAATAGACAGTAATAAACAGATTCGAGTTACTTTACATATGTTTAGAGTTTTTGTGTGTTGTTATTTAACATATGCAAACTTTTTTGGTTCTGACACATTGAAATAAAAATAAAAATAAAATATATTTACACTTTATATATTTATCTATATTTTTTATAACTAGTCTATTAATTCTTATTAATTTATCTAAAATTATTCCAATATCGGATTTATTATTTTTATTATTTAGACTTAACAGAATATAATCTTAATTAGATCCGTTATCTAGTTATCCATGAAACAAACGTAAATCGAGTATTTAAATATATTTTTTCATCTCCTTGATCTTTCATTTACATAAAAAAAAAATTATTGGCATAAACGTTGCAGGTGAATGTCATTGCAACGTGAATGTTCCGATCCTAATGCGAATGCTGCGGGATCCATATATGGATCAATCGTAAAAACTGACGCCTCAACATGGCTTAAAAAACCAGATTTGAGAGAACAGGAAGATATTCCAAATATTAAAAAGGGACTCTTGATGGTCATTCGCCTTGACCCTGGTACATCTCCAGGCATAACTTTTGAGATAAGTTATGCCTGGAGTACCAGTGTCAAGGCGAATGGACATCCAGAGTCCCTTTTCAATATTTGGAATATTACCGAACAAAGGACAATTCGTTTGTTATAATCATAACTATACAGGCATTGACCCAAAACTCTCAAGCTCCTCAAAGCTTGATGAATGACCAATTTCAAATTTAATGTCTCCTCTGCGAAAGATAGCCCAGTTTCTCCGCACGAGCCCCACTCGTGCGGGGGGTGCAGTTTGGAATATAAAAATTCCTGTGATCAGGTGGACTCGAACTCGGTTCCTCGGGATTACGAGTCTGGCGCTTTACCACAAGACCACACTGCCACCCAATTTACTATATACAAATACAACTATATATACAGACAGCTCGGCCTGATAACAAGGTCAGATAACGACCATTAGGAAGAATATAACGAAACTTTTGTATCCATGTAATGTGCAAAATCTACAAAATACAATTTTATATCCGCGTACTCCGCGTCCGCGCGCTTCCTCGTTCGCGGCACATTCTCATTCTTATTTCTTTTTTTTTTTTGTTCCTGAAACGCAAGCGTGTGCATTCTCGAGCCTCTTCCTGGATCGTGCTCTCTCACGCTCGGTTCTCGGAGGGAGAAAGCAGGAAAACAAATAAGTACGTGGCGCGTGAAAGCGGCGGGCGGCGGTACGAGTGCGAACTCGCCGGTGCGCACTCAGCGCACTGCGCGTGGCAGTTGCGCGAGCGCGCATGCGCTACCACGTACCACTGTTGTGACTTGACACCTCGCCAACGAGACCGATCGACGCGACGCACATTGTGTGTATGCTCCAGTAACTCCAGTTGCGCCGTTCTCCAGCCAACTTCAGTGCCTTCCGAGCAGCTTGTTATCTCTCTTTCTCTTTCTTTCTCTCTCGCGCGCTCTTTCTTTCTCTCTCTCTCTCTCTCTCTCTGTCACTTGGTGCGTGCGCGCGCGTTTGTGTGCGCGTGTGTGTGTGTGTGTTGCTCTGTCGTTGATCGCGTTTACGTTTGCACCAGTTTTCGCCGCGAAATGTCGTCCGGCAGCTGGGAGCTGGTCAGCAGGAAGAAGGACAGGAGCAACGACAAGTCGACCAAGCTGACGAAGGCCGAGAAGAAGAAGTTCATCGAGAACGCGCCGAAGGTCGAGGACTTCTGTGAGTCGCCTGTCATAACCTGGCCCGCTTTTTACTCCCCCGGGCGAGTAGCCTTCCTAGCTTCCGCTCCAATTCTCCGAAACTTCGTCGATTCGTCAGCGACGTATCGCCGGGAGAACGATGTGACCCCGAGTGATCGTCCGACCTGTCTGAATCGCGCGTGAAATGCGTGAAGAGAGGGTCGCAATATGGTACTGGAGTGTGTGCACTTTGCGACCCTCGTTCTGCAGTCAATTCCTTTTTTGATACAGGCTGCGGTCCATTTCATGCTATAAATGCTTTGAAGCGTTCTTCCTCGTCTTCTTTCTTCTGAAAGAAAGAAGAAAAAAAATGCTTCGAAGCATTTGTAGCATAAAATGGACTGCAGCTACAGAATAATGCGGCGCAGAAATACTTGTAGTCTGCGGTAAATCATCCCTCTGGAGTTATCTTGCAAGCCTAAAGGATAATTTATCTCAACTTGGAGCTGTCTTGCAAATAGGCAGCTCCTTACTTATTTATACTTAATTTTTTACTTAACTTTTTACTCCTGCGTCAAGAAAGTTATACATCTGACCTAATATGTATGTGATTTTAGTGCCGTTAAGTCAAGTAAAGACCCTGTACGACAACCTAGATGGAAACAAGGAGAATAAGAAGCCTGCCAAGACGCAGGGGAAAGAGCATAAGACAAAGGAGAATGAGGAGAGGAAAAAGCAACAGCAGAAGCAGCAGCAGCATGTTGAGAAGAAGAAACAAGAGCAACCTCCAAAAGAGAAACCTCCAAAAACCATTAAGGATGCATTGAACGCGGTAAGACTCTCTAGCTTTAGAGTTTGACGGGAGATATTTGCTGTTAATCTCTTTTTATATGCATATTTATATATATATATATATATATATATATATATATATATATATATATATATATATGTATATATCCTATTTCTTAGAGATAAAGAATTATATGTCCAGTTTTAGTCAAAATGGAGTTAATGCATTATATATTTTACAATGTATCAAGAGTTTGAATTGTATAATGTCTATTATGTCGATTATTACTAGTTCCTAAGATATAACGTTTAGAAAAAGTTTTATTGAAAATGTTCATAGTGCCTTAATTTGGTCAAATCTAGCTGTTATTAGCAGTTGTACTATTAAACATGTCAGTTAAATTACTTTATTAAGAACTCAATAAATCAAGTTGCTACTTTTATTTTATAACTAAAAAAATATACTAATATTTCCTTATTTAAAACTTTAAACTTTGTTCTCTCTAAATTCATAATAATGGAGATATGATTCTTTATTTCTAAAGTACAGATACATATATCGTATGCATATTTAAGAAAAATATAAATTATAATTCCGTTTTATTTCAAATTGCTATGGTTTCATGGAAACATGGAGTTAATTCGGCATATTATTAATTAATTCTTTAACAACGCACGCAGATTAATCCGGAGGAGCTCGATGAACTTCTGGCCACTGCGCAAGTAAGATTTCCCGAGGCTCCCTTACTCTGGCTGAAGGAGCTCGATGCCTTCCTCAACATTAAAATACCCATCATCAAGGAAGATACGATACTCTCAGGAAAATACAAGGATTACCCGTTAAGTTTAGTACCTAAGGCGATCTCTTCCATATTGGAGCGAGCGGTGGAGATGGCCGGCCAGCAGACCATACAAATTTTTTACGAGAACACTCTCACGGCGATGGCCACCGACATGGTCAAGGGACTCCCCGTCGTCGGTCACAAGATATTTTTACAGCTGCTAGCGCATTTAAATCCCGAGATGACCGCCGCCAACATTCCCAAACTGATCAACATAAGGAACTCCTATGAGAACAGGAAAAACGTTGGACTGTCCCTGTTGTGGGCCTGGTCGCAGGCCGGCCAGAAGAATCTTGCGGTCGGCTTGAAGATTTGGCACGAGGTAATGTCACCGATGCTGGAGACGAAGGGCTACGCCAACTACGTCGTGGAAATCCTCAGCGATCTCGTCTTCTGGCACGGCCATGACAACGTCCACGATCTCAGTTTGGATCTGTACCTGAGCATCATCACGGATATCTATTCTCAAAGGTTCCAAAACATTGTATCCACGAATTTCGCCCTTGGAGCGAGTATCGACAAGTTGAGAGTAAGTAACGCAAGCGTGAGTTTTAAGAGCGCGTCGTATTTTAATTAATCGTAAAAACGATATGTAACACGCATGTTCAACTTGGCGATACACCTCGGTACGCGTCAGCGAGATCAATAACGTCGATATATCTTTTGCAGTCGATACTGTTCAGGAACAAGGACATATGCTACACGAAATTGTTTGAAATGTTAATGGGGAAAGTGTCGCAGAAATCGGATCCGAACTACAGGCACGAGTTGATTGAGGCTCTCACGGACTGTCTTGTCACGGAACCTCTTTGCTTCACTATTTGGAGTTCCATTTACACCAAGCATTTATACCCGTCCAGTCTTCTTTTATCAGATATTAGTAAGCACTCGCGCTTTTCTCACGTGCTAAAATAGATATATTCATGCAAAATAAAAAAATATAAAAATTTGTGTTTTTACAGGTTGTAATTTTGAAGCTAGGTTAAAAACGCAGTTCAAAACTAAGCATTTCAAAGAAACCCTCGCAACTATCCAAAACAATAGTGAAAAGTGGAAAAAGGCCAAAGACGAAAACCTGGCGCTCACATGCAAGAAAACGTCTCAGGTGAGTTTTCTCCCTTACACATTTTTATAATGAAATTTTATCAGGATGTGTGAAGTAAAGGAAGGAAAACAAGAAAATAAAATTCGTGTTTCAGAGTACAGTATAAATAAATTTATATTTAAAATTTTTAATTATATTGAAGGATGCGGTCGCATTATAACGCACATATTTATGACAATTGCGGTTACATAAAACATATTATCATCGTAAATAATTATCACCTGATAATATATCGAAACGTATCGTCTGATAACATATCACGTTTACGTTTCGCTTTCATTTCAATATACTTAAATATCTGTTATAACACGCTTATCTCTTACAGAGAGTAAAAAGACCGACATACTTTTAAGCAATAACCATGTGCTATATCGGTGTTATTCACCGAGAGAAACTTATTTGCCCATCGTCGCCTGAGATGTACAAACTTGATTACTGTTTTACCAAACGGGTGAATTCGATAGGAAATATTTCTTCCATTATCTTATGTAATAAGAATCGTGCAGAAAAAAAATGTATTTCATTAAGAATCGCATGTATCTCGTTTACAAAGGCTTACAGACCTAAACGGTAAATGTCAGAGATGACAGGCGAGAAAAAATTACTATATAATTATTGGGCCCAACTGATCGTTAGATCCAGTTGCGTCGTAAAACTCGAAGCGCGACATTCCTCTCTAACAATGCGACTCCGCCCATGACAATGATCGCGTGCGCAACGAGGTAACAAACATAACTTGCACGTATCGCATTTAATGTGACATATCATATGTGTTCCCGCGATGCCCGAGGCAACACTTTCGTGAGCTCGTGAATGGAAAATTTATCCGCTCCGACGCGCGAACGGGCAGTCACGGGTAATTAAACTTAGAAAGCATTTCTTTCGGTGAATTCCTAGACCTTCGCCGATCACGCGAGTCTCGGGAATCTCGCGCTTCCTATCCCGCAATTTTCGATTCTATTGCCACAATTATGTATTATAAAGATAGATATATATCTGTATCTTAGAGGTAAAGGATCGTAAATTTTTTGACCATTTCAAGAAAACAAGGTTTAAAATTTTTAATAGAGAAATGACGTATACTTTTTTAGATATAAAATAAAAGTAGTAACTTTATTTCTTAAGTTTTTAATAACATAGTTTAACTGATACGTTTAATAGTACAATAACCCGCTGTATCTGACCAAAATTAAAGGCACTGTGAAAATTTTTGATATTATAAAATAAAAGTAGTAACTTTATTTATTAATAGCGAATTCGGGCGAATTATATTTACAGATCATCTTAAATACTTTTTAGTCTATAAAATGATTTGTACAGCATCCATATAGATATTATAAATTGTTTTATTGGCTTAAAAGTTTTTAAATGTGTATTTAAGCGATTTTAAATATAAGAGTAGATTATAAACAAGCCTTAGTGCGCACTCAGTGTGCACTAGTGCAAGCGCCCGAATTCGCTATAAGTTTTTAATAAAATAGTTTAACTGATACGTTTAATAGTACAATAACACGCTGTACCTGACCAAAATTAAGGCACTGTGAAAATTTTTAATACGACTTTTTCTGAACATTGTATCTTAGAAACCAGTAATAATAGACATAAGACGCCTTTACCATTATTATACAATTTGAGCTTCTGTTATATTGAAAAATGTATTAACTCCATTTTGACAAAAACTGGAGATACGATTCTTTTCCTCTAACATACATATACATGTATGTATGGACATTCTCTATAACATCATCCAATCATTGCCTCTAGATTGAACTTCTTTTCAACTTTTATACGCAAACGCGTACGCGTGAAGAATAGTCTTCTGCATAGTCTTCTAAAAAGAAGAGAAAAAACCCAAGATAATAAAGACCAATCTCACTTCTTTCTTCACGACGTTAAACAAGATTAAAACTTTAATTAAAGCGAACCGGGTCCGGGCGAGAGATCCGTTATCAATAACGCTCGATAACAGGCTTGACAGTTGACCGGTCCGCCTCGTGTAACAACGCCGTCGGTAGATTAAAGCTCGCAATTGCGCGCGTCGCAGTCTCCGTCAGTGTGCGATATTCTACGCAGCGCGCGGTCGTTCCTAGACCTTCCCCTTGGTCACGCGCATGTACGTATATCATCAGCGAATCAGCGACAGAACAGAGAGCCGTAAATTCCGTGAACGCCTGTTGTAGAATCGAATTTCTTTTTTTTCTCTCCCCTACGCTCGCGTGTCTCCTCTCGCGCTCTCTCACGATATATCTCGACGTCCATGCGAGACGCGTCGTCGCTCCGCTTGGCGCGACTCGGCGAAGAGGACCGACTTCTCCAGAATCGACTTCGGACCCCGGAAAAGCGGCGGTAAACAAAACTGTCAACAACTGTCAATTCTAATCAGTAAAAAAACGATAATATACGCCCCCCTCTCCCTCCCCCCGTCGTGTTTACGCAACCTGGTCGGGTCTCAATGGGATCGTTATCCGCTTTTTTTTTCGAGCGTGCCTGTCCTTGCCCGAGACCCAGATTTCTTCCGCGCCGCAAGCGAGAGAAAAAAGGGGGAAGAGCTGGCCCCGCGCGCGCGGAAGCGGTTTCGGGCGCGCATTACCGGAATTCCTAACGGGATTTTTCGACGCCGCGGCGGTGCGCCGGCTCTCCGCGTTTTTCGGCCTCGCGGCGATTCGCGCACGATCGAGCGGCCAGCGTCGTCAGGTTAAGGCAACCGGCCATCCGTTTTCGGGAGCGTACGCGGTTATTGATCGCCGTCGTCCCCCCTCGCGTCACTCCCGGTCGGAGTGACGACATTGGCACCGCTCGCACGGCACGCGCGGCTCCGTTTTTCCCTCCCTTCCTCCCCCCGCCCCGCTCGATCCTTCTGGAGCACGGCGAGGAAAACACGCTTACCCGCGCGCGAGTGAACGCGTCCCCCTGATTTTCCGCAGGTAAGAGGGTTTTATCGCGTCCGCGCGCGCGTGCGTGTGTGTATTGTGCGTGTGCGACGGAGGTGATCTGGTGATCTCCGCGGGAGATCGCTCGCGAATCGCGGAAAGTTTTCCCTCCGCGCGTCCAGCGATGACGAGGCGATTCCGCGCGTAGCCATCGATCGGGATCGCCGCGGATAACACGTCGTTAATTGGTCGCACGCGATCTCAAAGTCCTCCCGACCCGAGACAAGGTGCGCGAGATACTCGGTGTGTCGTCCGTGCGTTGTGCGGACATGTACCGGAACCGTGATTTCTGTGATTCGACTCTGTTGTTGACACACGTCTTTGTTTGATATTATTATAAACGAATAGAGAATCCGGCGGCGCGAGTAATTCAGTTGGACGCGTGCACGCGAGATTTTCGTGACGACAGAAGCGATAGTATGATTGTTTTTGTTCAACGTTCGGGCAGGGATAGAAAGCATTGCTGAGAAACCTTGCCTTACATCGTTCGTTCTTTCCAGGCACTACTGAAGAAAATGACGTCCTCCAAATCCAAACGCGGCTTTCCATGGAGATCTGCCAGTTTCTTTTTACTGCTGCTGATCGGTGCGATTGTAGCGTACGACACACAGAAACATGGTTCTTTCGAGGGTAAGAGCTCTCTGTGAATAAGATACTTCATCATTCTGCTCGCTTCTCATTTCACGTCAGCTTGTCATTCCAATCATTTTACATTTCCTTATATACTTTTCGTTTCTGTGCTTCAATTGGGATTCAAATATTTTGTCATAATGTAACGTCGTCATTCAGGGAGAGTCATCATCTTGCCTTGTGACGGAACAACACGTCAAATAGTAGATATGGCCTAGTTTACACCGTGCGTTTAGGCCGCGACCTATACCTTATATTCAACCCAAACACGATAGGTCGCGACGATGTAAACAGTTGCGACCTCGCTTGGGTCAGGTCTCTTTTTCGCGTGCCCTGACCTAAATTAGGCCACATGACGTAACGCGTGTAAACGCAGGTGACCTAAAGATCGCCTAAAGTGCAGAGAGTGTACCAATAGATAATTTTTACATATATTCGACCCAAAAGTATCATAGGTCTACATGGTGTAAACGTTTTATTTAGAAGCCTATTGTAGGTCAGGGCATAGGTCAGGTCGCGATCAGATCGCACTGTGTAAACTAGGCCAATAGTTCACTAACAACACATTGTCATAAAGCATCACCATAAGCCCATCGACATCACCGCCTCTCTAATCGCTCTTCTAACCAAATTGGCGATATGAATGTTTCGTTATACTTTATTGTACTTATTGGCTGTTTATGTATTGTAGCGTCCCAAGTTGGAAAGTTCTTGAAAACTAGCGGAATATTGACACATGTAGAAAAGGCGTGGACTACTCTAAAGTTATATTGGTCTGCAGGACACAAAGCAATTAAGGATAGCTCGCCGGAATATTACAAAGCCGTTGTAGACTGGTGTACACCGTACATTAAATTAACTGGCGATGTCTGCATTGTAGTAAGAAATATTTCGATTAAACAGTACAACAATGCTGCGGCATACGTCGAGAGGAATGTACCTATAGTTCGGGATACGGTAAGTGTAATGACAGATCTCAGATATTTTTATCGAACACAACTCTTCGATGTAAAACACACTTTGTAACGTGATCTATTTTTCTTCTGCACAGATCGAGCATTACGCTCCGGGGATCTTGGAGCAAATTAAATCTCGAAGTATTCAGGGAGTAGAGTTCGTGAAAGTTTCCTTCATTATGCTTGGAGAGAAAGTTGTTGAACATTCCAACGCGTCGATACAGTGGCTGGAGAAGAATGTCTTTGTGTAAGTGCGCTTATACGTTATGCGAAAGCTGTATAATCGAGTACCCGACCGTGACCTTTTTTTTTCTCTCTTTTCAGGGGCAAGCTCAGCCCGGAAAGTCTCCGTAATTACGCCATATGGGCGTTCGACACGACGCAGTCGTACGCCATTCAAACGTACGACTGGGTGTACGAGAAAGTGCAGACCCTCTCCAAAGTGCCATGAATAAAATCCAATGGTTTTGCTGTATGAATAATTATTGCGTCGATGAACGAAACCTTCGCCTCACCACGCGACACTCGGCATTTATTATTTATGACACGGAAGCGTTACATACATATTTCCGAAGATCACGAATGCGTCGGCCATTTTACCTGTGATATCTCGACGAGAAAATCTATATCCTCTATTTTGGTTGGCCCTGACGAGAAAAATTTCGTGATCTTATAAAAAAAAAACTGGAACAAATGCGGACACTTTTTAAGATGAATATTTTTCTGCCACTTTCTTTGAAATTATTATTAAGTAATATATATATGTATATCCATACATTACATCTATTGTACGCAAATCGTCGAAAGTGCGATATTTAGTATTTTGTATTTTTTTCATTTATAATTTTGAGGATTTTGATTGAATATACATTCGATTATATTGAATGATCGAATAAAATTTTTTTTTCATAACGGTTCTTCTTGTAGACGTAGTAAAGGAGAAATTACTACAGAACCGTAATAAAAAGATTTAAGGAAAAATCATTACGGAAAGATGGGTCACAGAAATAAATCACAGCGGCAACGGTGATATTTTTAGGAATAGCAGAATAGTATTAATAAATATCGCAATATAATAATAATAATGAAATGGATAGCGATGAAATGCGATAGATGAATATGAGATATGATAATAATATAATTTTAACAAGAATATATTAAAGTTTTACATGGGAAGAGAGATCTGTGGACAGTGACGGTTAGCCACTTCCATAAAGCCACGTATGTAAAAATGAGTGTCTTCATTTCCTCCCTTCAATAGAGTTTCAGCAGCGTGCCCTAGCTGTTTCTTTCTTATTTCCTCACTCCGCTTTGCGCACGTTCACAGCTTTTATCCCTGATTACTTCACCGCGAGCGCGTGTCCCGTCAGCGCGCTTCAAGTCCGCTTATATTTTCGCGGCGCCGAGTACTCGCACACTATAATTCGTACGGGAAGAAAAGCTTCATCGTATTCTTGTAGATTTGATTGCACAGGTACTCCTCCTCCTCGTCTCTGATCCGCGCTAGGACTTCTAATATTTGACTGCAAGTAATTAAGATCGTATCGTATACATACACCACAGTTTAAAGATCTTGTAGAAGTTAACGCTGTCATATATAATGTATCGTATATAATTCTTTTGCGACTTGCGGGGAAGAGAAGGGTACTTACACTATCGTACAGGGTTCGTTCCGTCCTTTAACCATCTGGTCCGCCTGCCACTTTTCTTTCTTCACGGACGGGAAGTGCGTGATAACGTCGTTCGCGGATGCGTGCGTCGACCTGATCTCGCACCACGGACAATCGGTCTCTATCATAAGCCTGTCCGACGGAATGGTAGTGATCGCGAAAAGGTTCTCCTCTGTTTTCAACGAGCTGAAACGAGACGGGATTATCGAAGCGCTCTCCTTTCTTCTTTCAGCTCTTAACGAGAATTATCAGCACTGTCGATCTTTTACCATCCATTGACGCCAATGTACAAGCCTAATTGTAGGATGGAATTCGCGTCCTCCGGGTTGCCGTCGAAGGAGTGTACAACGCCCGGCGTCAATTCGTTTTTGTGCTTCCTCAGAATTCGCACAAAGTCGTCGCTGGCGTTGCGGCAGTGCAGGAACATGGGTAGCTTCAGCGTGGAGCACAACGACAATTGCAGCTCGAAGTACTTCTTCTGAGCCTCCTTGGGGCAGAAATTCAGCCTGTCGTAATCCAGGCCCATCTCGCCGATAGCGACGACTTTATCCTTGTTGTTCAGCGCCAGGTCCGACAACGACTTGAGGTACTCCTCCGGATTGCCATACTCGTCGAATTCATTGCAACGGGTCGGATGGCAGCCGACCGTCGAATACAGTCTGTCTGCAATTTATTGATTGACGGCGATCAGTCACACGTGCAAAACTAATTTGAATTAATTGGGCAATGTCCATTTCTACCAATGTAGCTTAACTTTAATCTCGATTTGACTTATCTTCTATCTTTTTCTAATTCATAGAACTGGAAAAAGATGAAAAGTAAGGTAAATGCACTAAACTAATAACACTTAAAACCTATGTCTGGACACCTTTACCATTTTAGTTTTTAATTTCAAAGATAAAACTATAATACAAGAAAAATATTTTTATCTTTGATTCTTTGATTTTAATTTGCATTATAACTTATTTAAGGGCTAAAATAATAAAAATGTCCAGACATAGGTAGGTATTCAGGTAATTGGTACATTTACCTTAAGTTAAACCGAGATAAAAATTATTTTATATTGGTAGAAATACATATATAAGACGGGAATTGAAAACTAAGATCAGATCTACGACTGAACCGTTAATTTGAAAACGAAGAAAGATTTATATCAATGCAATCTCTCACGTTTTAATAATACTTGCCATCGGTTCTCGCTATCTCGAGAGCCTTCTTGCTATCCTCCACGCTGCCAGCCGTGATGATGATCTTCGAGAGATTGTTCTTCCAACTTCGCTCTAAAACTTTATCCAAATCCGGCTGATGCTTCTGGGACCCGTGGTAGATCCCTTGGTACATGGAATCCGTTAAATTGGCTCCAATGTCTACAACAATTTTGGAGCAAAAATGAAGTACGCTAACTTACTCTCCATTTAATAGGAAATCGCTCAAGGCAAATGTGCAATGTGCAAGACGTTCTGTATATGTTTACAGATACTTCAACGTGCCAGCAAAGTATTTTTACTGATGCACAAAAAATTGCGGACGACGCTAAAACATCCAACGCGTCTCGCGAGGCATTCGAGGACTCCCACAAGAACTCGGCATCCTCCAGAAAGGGCGAGGATCGGAAAATCCACCGAGATCGACGGTAGGGATCTCGTCGAGTTAAAAAGGGACCTTTAAAAAGTCTCGCGTCGCCATAACCTCCCATCGCGAGACGGAAATCGCGTAAATCGATCAGAACGCGAGGAATGACAGCGTTTACCTATGAATTTCCGCAAATTGGACATTCTAGCTGCGAGCATGAAACGTTTCCTAGGCGGAGTCTGGCCGTTCGTGCGGGTGTTCGGCCGAGGGTAGACGGAGAGGTTAGCAGGTGTCCGCGCCGTTTCCACCGGCTCGGCTGGAACGACACATGGGAGACCGATGGAGGACTGACGTTGCGCTTTCATGCGCAGTAGGGATCGTCCCGACGCTATCCTCGTCGCGCGTCAATTCGCCCGCCATCGATCAGCCCGTATAGCAACCGCTAGCGTAATTCCTCATCTTAGATATATATGTTAGAAAAGAAAAATACGAACGAGATTAGACCGATCAGGAGGGGGTCTGGGGTCTAGGTCTTGCAGCTGCATAAACATGCACTTGCGTCTCTTCTGCACAATTCTCTTTTCCACAATAGAATGTTGTAACTAATATATAATTGTAACATATGTAATATAATATATAATTATACTTGTAATATATATTGTAATTATATGTAATTATACTTGTAATATATATTGTAATAATATGTAATTATACTTGTAATATATATTGTAATAATATGTAATTATACTTGTAATATATATTCAGCTGCAATTTGAAACGTATCCAGCAATCACAATCAAAAAGAATTTTTATCTGCAACTTGTACCACATCTAGCAATCACAATTTATACATAATTATATAATCATCTGTAAATGATCAAAGTTATTTTTCTCAAGCTTTGCAAGTTCAACTGGCTGCACTCAATTCCACGCGAGCATTTTTTTAATAAGAAACATTGATAGAGATATATAACAGCATCGGATTATCTTTTACAAGTTTTTTTATTGATACAACGTTTGTTGAAGATAACAGAAAGAATACAACGAAAACGTTTCGTTTCATGTTTCCTTTTCTATATATATATATATATTTTTTTTTATTATATATATATATATATATATATATATATAAATCCTTATTTATAAATCTTAAATCTAGATAAGTTTTCTCGTGACTCGATGCGCTTGTGAATGTATGGAATCCTTCCGTCGTGCTCGCGAATGGAATATTAACAGATGCGAGGTTCGGCGTTACTGTATATTGCAAATCGCAAACACCGCTCGTTGCTCTCGAAAGTCCTTGGGTTTTTATTTTACGCGGGGACACGATTACCGGAGCGACTTTACGATCGTGTTGATCTTCTCGATGCAGTCCTCCTTCTTCCTGGAAATGGCCATCTCCATGTCGATGAACTGCTGCCGATTGATCTTGCCCGGGATCAGCTTCTCCAGATACAGGCCCTGCAGCTGGCCGTAGATCTCCTTCAGATAACGATCGCACTTCTGCAGCTCCTGGATGCGATCGTACACGTCGCTGGACTCGCCCTTGATCTTCTGCGCGATCTCGTTGAGCGCGTTGTTCGCCGCCTTGTAATCCTGATTGATGCCCTTGATCGCGGACAGGAACCCGTTCGTGTCCTTGGACACCTTCAGATACGCCAGCTGCTCCTCGAGATTGTAGTAGGTCGCGATACGGCGATCCTGCGCGGCGAGGATCTTCTCGCACTGCCCGGCGATCCTCAGCTTGCTCTCCGACGCCTCGTCCTTGTCGATGGAGAAGTCGCATCTCACGTACACGATGACCGCCAGGAACATGAGCCACAGCGCCAGCACAATCATCAGCGGTTCCTGCAGCATCAGCAGACGCGGGAACGTGTACTTGAGCCTGAAATTCTGAATGTGATTCTCGACCAGATTGTTCTTGGTCACGGATATCACCGGACGTCCGGTGACGTCCAGATACGTGTGGTGCAGGGAATCCGGCAGCCGGGTCACGGGATACGGCAGCTCCAGCTTGATGTTCCGCGCGCCCTCCGGCAGAATGATCTTCAGGACCAGCTCGTCCACGACCATGTCGTCGAAGACGTGATCCAGCAGTCTCATCTCCAGCGCGAACTCGTCCCCGGAGTGGAAGAGGTACTCGTAACTGGGCACGTTGTACCCGATCGTGTAACGGGTCTTCCAGCCGCCGAACAGCGGGAATCTCGGCCGTAGAGTCAGCTCCACCGAGTCCTTCTTGACGCGGGTGTGCGACGTGGAGATGTTACCGATCTCGTCGCGGTAATAAATGTCGGAGGCGGCCGCCGGGAGGACGGTGTCGAAGCTCTGGATGCTGGCCTGTCCGGACTTGGACTCCCGGGCGTACTCGTAACGCGAGAAGGACCCCTTCAACAACGCTCCGGTGTGCAGGAGATCGATGTGCTCCTCGACGGCTATGTTACCCCAGTGAGAGAGCTCGACGACCCTCTCGAGCCGCGTCACCGTGAGGAACTTGTTGTTGTTCTCAAAGTGCACCGTCATCTCCTCGTAGGCGAACGGCGGCTGCGCCTCGTACGGACCGTAGGCCAGCATCGAGCCGGTCTGGGAGACCGGCTTGATCTTGGTGTAGCTCTCGATGTTGCGCGTGGGCAACGCCACGTAGGTGGTCTGCTTGGCAACCGCGTAGGGCAGGCAGGCGTACACGTTCCCCGTGTACCGGACGAGCTGCTTCTCCTGCTGGGTGATCTGCTTGGGATGCGGCGCCAGCTCGTGCGTGAACACCGTCTCGAGCTCGACGGTGAGGGTGCGCCGGGCCGCCAGATGGTTGCCAAGATCGACGGAGTAGAAGACCCGGTCGCGGTGCGCCGCGACCTTGGTCTCCTTCACCTTCAGCTCCAGCTTACCGGGCTCCACCCGCGCCGCCACGTAGCTGACCGACCGGCTCTGGGCGTCGTCCAGGCAGAAGAGGAAGCTCGGGACGCTACGGTCCCGGCCGCTGTTGTCCAGCACCACCCGGGTGCTGATCTTCGTCAGCTGGGACTGCAGGTCGATGTGCCGCTCGACGTTCCGCACCACCAGGTCCGGGTCCACGAGGTCGGCCGCGGTGCAGCCACTCCGCACGCCCAGGTAGAGCGCGAGGGCGCAGATCAGCGCGCCCGCGTGCACGCGAAACATCGTCGACGAGGATCTGAAACTGACTGGACCACCGATAGCGGCGGTAATCAGCGTGATAAATGTTCCGTTATGTTGTGCACTTGCCGGTACGCGGCGACACGGTTAGCACTTAGCACATAACAAAATACGTGGCGTTCGTCTATGGCGCCGGCGAGTTGCGCGCGCCGCGCATGTCAATGTATACCGCTGCGGCCGGCAACGCAGCATCTCGAGAACATATGTACGCGTTTACAACGCGAGACGGTTGATTTCCACCACAAGTCTCTCAACTTGATAGAATTTCAGGCTCATGTTCCAAAACTCACTCTGGGTGGGTAATTAATCTATAGTTTACGTCACATACATTATAGCATTTTAGAGCCAAAGCACATAACATGGCGTATAGCGATATACGACGGTTGTAGCAAGTCCTCGACCTGACAAATCAGAATACGCCTTCGGCTCGGGCGGCAAACTTCACACTCGTCTGAAAAACGCTACTTTCGACTTTTGCGGTGCACAATATACTATTTAACCCACTTTGGGGCCCATGGTTATAGTAATCAAATTATTTGGATATCGTAACTCTAATTAACATTTTGGTTAGTGCCCCTTAAGTGTGAAAGTTATTTTTACGTAACTGAATATCGACAGAACTAATTGATAGAATTGACTAGTATAACTTAAAAATCTTTGAAATAGAATAGCTAATTACAATTTTTAGTTACGCGTAATCGTGGGCTACCCTAAAGTGGGTTATAACCGTTTTTATTTTTTCCCAGAGTGCATAAGGAAATAGACCAATCTGTTTCTTTATATATATATGCTTATGCACTTATGCAAGTTTGTCTGGATTGACCATTAGGGCCCGGACACATACTTTTTCGTATAGAAGCCGTAACCGTTGATTTAAGCCTAATCTTTAAGAAATTGACCAATCATCGGTCGATTGTTTTTCTCACATTCGACTGTGATTGGTCAATTTCTTAAAGATTACGGCTTCAATCAACGGTTACGGCCTCTATAATGCGGGGTCTACAATGCGAGTCGCAAGCAGTCGTAAGTCGCGAGTTGCAAGAAATTGACCAATCACAGTCGATTATTCTTCTCAAATTCGAATGTGATTGGTCAATTTCCTACGACCGACTCACGACTCGCATTGTAGACCCAGCATAAAAAGGCCATTGCACGTAACAAAGTTTTAGTTTTAATCGTAAGGCCGTAAGAAAATAGACCAATCACACTCGGTTATTCTTCAAGCGCGAGGAGAATAATCGACTGTGATTGGTCTATCTTCGATTACGACTAAAACTTTGTTACGTGCAATGGCCTTAATGCTGCGATTATTCTTCTCAAATTCGACTGTGATTGGTCAATTCTTGCGACTCACGACTTTGCGACTCGCATTGTAGACCCAGCATAACAGTAAAGTTTCGCGTAATTCTGATATTCACTTGACTACGGCGTTATACTTGCGTTTATTGTGGTTCAATCTCGTTGATATTAACATTTCTTGCGTTATTAAAGATAAAACGTATTTATCTGTCTATGATTAATCATTACTTAAGAGAATTCGTTATTCATCTTTAACTAATACTACGTTTACGCGAGCGTTACTTCTGTAGTAACTTATGATAATTCACCCGTTTACGCGGAGTAAATTATCGTAAGTTACTACAAAATCCCGTTTACGCGAAGGAATTATCGTAAGTTACTACAGAAATAACGCTCGCGTAAATGTAGTATATAAGTTTGATTATAAACCGCTCTATTACTTATTGGATAATGTGCTTTATTGCTGATGAAGTACCTGTGTCAATTAATATTGAAAGATACGTTATATTCGATTTGTAGAAACATGCAGAACAAGCAGTCTTAACGTAATCCTTTATCTTTTTAAAAGAAAGTCATTACTTTTGGAGTATGTTTAATTTTATATTATTTAATTACTTCATTTAGAAAGATTATTTCCTTCTTTACGAGATTACTTATTTATTTTCACGTAAGTTAAATCTTTGTTTTATTCAGCAGTCGTACTGATTTATTATAGTCTTTCATGATTAAAAGAGAATTGGTACATTATTTTATTTGTCTTATTATTTCTTGTCCTTATATGTTATGATATTTGCTTGTATTATTTTACGTTTCTATTACTACGTTTACGCGAACGTTACTTCTGTAGTAACTTACGATAATTCCTTTCGCGTAAACAGGATTTTCCTTCACGTAAACGGAATTTTGTAGTAACTTACGATTATTTACTCCGCGTAAACGATCGAGTGAATTATCGTAAGTTACTACAAAAGTAACGCTCGCGTAAACGTAGTATATATGTGCATATTTCGAACGATCCTTTCTTTGAAAGAGAGATTGATTTACATTATACTTAACTAACAATAAGATAATAATTTCAAAATAAGAATATACAATGGTTATCATGTCTTTCTGATAAGTTAATTCTCTCAATAGATACAAGGTGTATGATTTAAGATTATAAAAGAAAGAATTATTCGTCAGTACTCTAATCATCATTTTTCTTCATTGTATTTAACACAGCAAATACTTCTGTATGAAACTGAATGTATTGTACGTTAATTGTAATACGATAAACCGTTTGTCAATCTAATCATACAAAAATACACAATCTCACATACTCTTTAACTTCAATTACGTAAGTGTAAGAGTGTCGTTCCCTATATTCAATAAATTTTGTGGTCAGGCTCGTGTACGAGCTTGCACTTAATACCATGCGACATCTCATCTCGCGTGGAAGCAAAAATATGATATAGTGGGAAGGTTCAAATACTTCGAGTTATTTTATTCTAAAAGTGTACATATTTTTTATTTTATGGAGAAACGGTGGATTCTAAGATTAAATATATAAAGATTATAGTGTAATTTTCAAGAGGAAACAGCAGACAAATTCTGCCAAAATATTTATAGTAGCTTTCATGAGTTTATTTCAGAACAGTATAAAAATAAATTTTTACAACAAACTTTACGGAAAATAAACGAAAGAAACATAAAAAAATATCGAGAATTTAATAACGATGTTATTAATATAATTTTTCTAGTATTTCGCTGAACATCAATTATTTCAGAAAAAGAAATGACACCATCTCCCAAAAAATTCAAATTATGAAAAAGAAAAGAAAGATAAAACAGTTAGAAAATAACAAAACTATAAATAAATGTGAATATTTCGTTTTTATTAAACATTAACTTATTTTAAACCTAATTTATCAGATAATTTTTATAAAGTAAATTTGTAAGTATAAAAATATAAAAAGTAAACATATAAAAATTAAATTGAATTGTCCTAATAACCTATTGAACAAAAACTATTTTAATTATCCGCATCTGAATGTATAGACGGACACGTGCGGATATCTTTCCTTCCATTGATTAATCAATTGATTATCCAATTGATTTATATTACAGAACCTGAAATAAAACTCCTGCAGTTTAGGACATTGTTTCAAAATAACGGAACAATTATCAGGTATATCAAGTTTCGCGTTAACAAGATATAACTTTTTTAAGTTTTTGCATTGCGCTAGTAATTCCAACCGGTGATCAGTGAGGACAGCATGGGACAAATGAACTTCTTGCAAGTTTTGATAAGAGGAAAGTAATCTAAATAAGCTCTCATCATCAGCTGGGTATCCGTATCTGTAACAAAAATGATGTAATTAGTACAGTACTTTAATTGCAAAGAGAAAATTCATGTAACTCTTTCAAGATGCTCGCAAAAGGAGCAAACAAATTTCAATAAAGAATACAATAATGTATATTTTAAAAGAAAATATAACACACACTTACAGATTAAGATTCACTTTTTGTAAATTCTTACACGCAGAAAATTTTTCTCGAATAATGTAGAATACTCATAATAAAATTTACTAGATTTGCTAGGTACCGGTAAGATATACGCGTATTCAACCGGAAATTAATATATGACAATAGAAAAGTAATAGTTTGATCAGATACATCTTGTAACCTAAAGGTAAATAAATTTGCCATACTAACAAGGAAATATGAGAACAGTAAAAAAAGTCCCATACTAGTATATGTGTATATTCGACGTTGTAGCTTGAATTGCCAACTTCACATGTCTTGGATTGAGCGTTGTTTTTTAAGACAGTATAGGAAAAATATAATCTAGAATGGTACCTATTGTGAACTGTATAGAAATATTCGTTGCGTATCTGGCAATAGTCTATGTTCTTCATAGAAATGCGATAGTAACCGCGATCGTGGACGACGGAAGGCGCGCGGCGCGAGCGGCAACGTGGGCTCGCGCGGCGAGAGGATTCGGCTCGCGCCCGCTACGCGGCGCATCACCGGTACATTCTCGCGTGATTAAAATTCAACATCGACCTTTATATCTATTGCTTCCAAGTGATCACGAGTATCACGACACGAATTTCCCAACTCTATTAGAACTGCGTCGTTTATCCAGTCTGCCGATAACTGACGCATCCGTTGATTATTTTGCAGTATTTTGCATTTGCAAAGACGTTCAGTTCTTACACCAGGATGAGGAAGGTTTAAATGTTCCAAATTATTTAGCCCCTCAAGATACGAAAATCCTTCGTCGTCTATGTAAGAATAAAATAGATCCAATTCTAAAAAAAATTTGTATTACAAATTGTTATACAATTTACCATTGATCTTGACAATTATATACATGTACTATATGCATATACCTTTCAAATTTTTGCATGTCTCTGAAGTTTTAAGTAGAACAGGATTTAAGCATTTTCCATTATTGTTGCAGTCACTTAATCTTAAATGCGTTAAACGCCTGCCGCAATTATCAAGAAAGTTTACGAAATCATTAACATCAAAGTTGCATCCTGTAAGATCTAATTGTTGCAAATATTTACATCTAGGTGTAAAATAACAAAATAATTTGCACATATATTTGCCAGAGCTAATATATCGCATGTTCAAACGTGTATAGAGTAGAGGATCCCGTGTTAAAATATCAAAGCGCATATTATTTACTTCATTCATGCGGCATAATGTTATCACATCTAAGTATTTAAATATTTTTAGTAATATTTCATCCTGTAAAAATAAAATATAATTAATATAATACAAAATAAATACTTTAATACTCAAAGTACGAAATGTCATTGTAATAAATATTGTGATGAGAAATAGACTTCTTAGAATACTTTACCGGAAGCGCAGATAAACTGCAGCGTGATAGCTCCAATGGATTCATCCAATGAGAGTTTCACTCTCTTGGCACAATTCGAATTACTTTTCAAGAAAATACGACGGGGATATCTCTGATCAAGAGGTTGCTCATAACCAGGGATTATCTCCTGAGATACCTCTTTGTGCTTCAAACTATTCTTATAAGAAACCCTTCTTATGTCGCTGCAAATATTATCGGAACAAATAAATTTTTAAATTAATTTTTATTATTAACAGAAAAAATGGATTCAAATATTATTTAATGTCGATGATATAATAATACCTTTTACAAATAACACAGTATTTGGAAAAATTCTGTTGCAGATGAACTATATCCAAGTGTGCACTTTCTGAATCTGTTGTTAAATTATGAACATCGTCATGGTATGGAGAGTACATACAGTTAATTTCTTTGAACAGATTAGTTAAACTCTCGTTAGGATTTCTAGATAGGATCAATTCTGATGTACCGATGAGCATCACAGCATCTAGCTTTGTGTAAGAGACCTGCGAATTGCCCTTAAATACTAGTTTGAGCATTTTGGTTTTAAAGTCACACGGATGCGACAACGGTGGAGAAAATAATCTTGATTTCGGGAGTACAATGTTCTGAGACGATTCATCCCACAACTGAATCCAGTGATTATTGGAATCTTGAGCCGAAATTTGAATTACGCTTCCAGGATTACATATTTCGTAAATACAGACTTTGATTGGATATACAGCTTCATGAAACTCGATATCTTTAAATAGAAAATATATTTACTCTCTTCTCAGCAAAAGCGCATCTTCCTTAACAATATCTTATTTATCGATTTAAATATTACATACCAATATATCTTTTTTCGCTCATCTCCGCATCATAATCGGTTTGTCTGACCTGCTTATCAATGGGTATCATGAAATCTTTTTTTTGCCACGGAGATATTGAAATACCAGTACCATCCTTTATCGGCCTCTATATTAGAAAATCAAAATTGTCAAATAGTAGAAAATCTTGTAACATATAATATATAGCGATTACTTTGTACAGGACTATAACAGAGATAGGTAGTACCAGAAAATACACGTGCATACATAGAAATCACAAAAAGAGATTGGTAAATGAAATGGTTGTCCGTAATTTTGAAATTTGGGTGGCCCAATTATGTCAGGGGCAGTATAGAATACGCTAAGACTCCTGTAGCCTACGGCAACAAATCTTTTCTTCACAAATTGATAGATGAAGTCAACAGTATCCTCTTCTACGGATACTCTGCCGACATAGGGATATCGACTACAACTCTCGCAATATGAAGATTTATTGTGGGTTGTCATATTGTCTCTCTAAAAGAAGACAAAAAATATGAAGAATAATAATCCTTTCTATTTTAGTATATGCTAAAATGCATTATAATATCATATATATTTATAATTTATAGCGTTAAGATTATATGTATAATCTAACAATAAGTTTATCTTGCTTCCATTCGCATTGCTAAGTACTGACATTATTACACAGTCTGCACATGTGTGTGTTGAATATCATTATTAAATAATTAATTATTTTAAAGAAAATAACAGTTATTGCTTCCTCATAGAGGAAGCTTTTTAATTTTGTTAATGTAGAAAAATGTTCTTTTATAAATCTGAAATATCGGGAACCCTGTGTTCTTCTACTACCACGTGGCACACACGTGCACGAGCACCAAAGAAAGAACAAAAAATTACACTATTTAGATTGCTCACATTCGCCAGGCTTACGCTTAGTTTCTAAATGACTATTATAAAATTTCATTCTACATTAGTCGTAAGAGTAGATGTAAGACGCGTAAGCAGTATAAAGCTATTGACTAATAAGATTTTTACAATCCAAAAGAATAATCGATTGTAGTTGGTCAACTTTTACAGCTTATACGTCTTACCGCATACTCTTACAGTTATTGTACAATGGGTTTAAGATTTTCCGAAATGTATTTTTTATCTTACTCAATGTATATCTTTCATCTCATTTTTCGATACACGATATAACATGTTCTACCACGTGGTAGTGTTTCACACGGTAGAAGAACATACGGCATACACACGTTCACGTGCACCAAAGAAAAAAAATTGCAAAATTTAAATTGCTTACGTTTGCTACACTTACGCTCACGCTTTTAAATGGCCAAACTTTTTCAAAATGTATTTTTTTATTTATTTAATGTATCTTTTATCTCATTGTTTGACATAGATTATAGCGATCTAACAATAAGTTACACAAAAGATCACACAGTGAATAAAAAAAAAAATTAATCATCAAAAATAATTTCTATCGATTTTCATACTACTTACTGTTTATTATCAGCAGGGCAGTTTTGATTTTTTCCTTATAGAATAAAAAAATCATGAAAGAAAAGAAATGTTGGAACACGAGGTGAGCACATACTATTGCATACTATTTCTGTAAGTCCACGGTCCACACAGTACTGTTATTTCATGGACCGCGTGGACGTTGGGACCCCCCCACTATCTGCCACGGACGCACGCCTGGGGCCCGATTCTCTAACGAGAAACCAATCAATTTGCAGCCTTTCTGTTAGAGCAGAGTTTACGCATACGTTTGTCGTTAGAGAAACGGGCCTCTGCCGAGCTCCTCATTGTGTCAGATAGCACAGTTGAGAGACCTCGTGATTTCCACGCGCGGAAATACCGCGGCGTGTGCCACCGGCTTCGCTTTCCATCGTCGACCGTTCGTTTCACCGTCCTTTCAATACTGCTTTACGTGGATTTCGCATTTACGTGGACAATTTTGGGTAAATAATGTTAATTTTAGATATAAGAAATAATATTTGTTTGATAAATTAGAAGATATGTCGGCGAGATAAATGGTAATTCGAGGATTCGATCGATGAACTTTTTCTATTCAGCGAAATTGTGCGAAGCACCAAGCGAAAATTACCGTTTATGTTGCGAAACGTAACAAATCGCGCATTATTGGTTGATGAATGTAAATTGAGCAGATCTCGCGTTATAATGCGGAAGGTAAAGGCCGTCGTGGCACATAAAAAAACTTAAGCAAATCAGCTAATTACAGTCAAGAACTTAATTAAGGCACGGTCCTAAGCAGTAGTGAATTTATACCGTTGATTTCCTTACTGCTTAAGTTTTTCTATGTGTCCGAGCCTTTAAAGATTCATTAAAGATTATTTTTGCCAGTCACCTAAGACATCCGAGACATCGGTTCTGTCTATTTTCATCCTGTCAACTTTAACGTTTAATATCCCGCGTCGTGGGGCAGAGCGACTCTTTTTTCTGCCAGATTCTTTCGTTTCATGCAAAAACGCGTCGGCATAATTTCATCGATATTTGAGATGAGGCCCCTAAACTGTATAATTACTCAAAATGCTTTTATAAAGTACGTTTCCTCAATCATTTGGTATTATTGCATCACTGATGGATGCTGATAGCATATAATCTCTGCTACATACTTCAAGTCACTTTATACCTGTTTACATAATGTTACAACGATCACTATAATTGGAGGACTCAATAATGACATTGAATAAGATTCCAACAGAGAGAAAGAGAGAGAGAGAGAGAGAGAGAGAGAGAGAGAGAGAGAGAGAGAGAGAGAGAGAGAGAGAGAGAGAGAGAGAGAGAGAGAGAGAGAAGAGAGATTAGAAAGAGAGATGTTAATTAATTCATCTATAATATATAACAAGTTTTTATATTATTGGTTGTGCAAATTGTGCTGCATCATATTGCATCATGACATTTTTTGGTCGATTTGGACTTGGAGCTAGAGCTGCCTTGTTGAGGAAAGGCGCTCAGTTGGACGTACCGTGGAAGACCATACAGGCGTTGACGATGTTTGGCAAAGACCAAGAAGGTTGAATTTTCACGAATATTTACAGACACGTTACTTAACAATTGGGAATCAGAGGCAATTCTTAATTCGTATAGCCGGACAAATAATTTTGGAGAAACATGAGGAAAGAGAGATATATTATGCCAGGGGGAGCAAATGGCCGCAGTTTGGGCAGGCTAGGAAGAGGAGACCACTGGAATCGGTGGTGCTGGACACCGGTATCTCTGAGAAGATATTAAACGATTGTCGGGAATTCGTCAATAATCCGTGGTGGAAGAACGAAGAAGGTATCGAGCCGATTTAATGTCCATTTCTATCAATGCAGATTAACTTTAATCTCGGTTTAGCTTACTCTTTATCTTTTTTTAATTCTAAGAATTACGAGCAAAATACAATCTGAGCTCAGAAAACTTCCAACAGTTGCAAGATAAACGTTCTGCTGTAACGTGGCCATTGTTTATTGCATGATCTATATTCTATAAGCTCTACGTAAATTAGAATAAGATTATTTTTGTATCTTTATAAAAAAAAAATCAAACATTGTGTACAGCCGTAAGTATAGTATTATTATACATATAAACTTGTAAGAATTAAGAAACGTTTTCTAACAACTAAAATATTTTTACATTGTTCAATATTTTATACATTGCTTTAATTTCTTTGGATTAAGTATCTAAAAGTAACTTTCGAAACTTTTAAGCCGGTTCAACAATACGTCGCACACAATGGCTGCGTTCGAGGAGCTTGCTATTAGCGCTATTGCATCATTCTATCTTGATCACTCATCAGATGTAAAACAAGGATAGAATAAGCAATTGGCGCTAATAGCGCGCTCCTCGAATCCAGCTATAGGCAATTATTAGTTGAAAAGTGTTAATTCTGATTGCCGATTACCAATTACTGTCGCCAAAAAATTTAAAAGTTTGCCAATTTTTTTGGCCGCAATTGACAAGCGCGACGTGGAAATAACAAAAGTGTTATTTAAAAAGTCAACTAGCAGTTGCTATCGTTTGCAACTGCTATTGTAGAACTGGCTTTACAACTAATATTGGATATAATTCCGAAATTATATTGTTGATATCTTAATTCCTTAAAAATGTATGTGGAAATATTTTATATGCTTTCTCAGAATCGCAATTCTTGGAATTTTAGGAAATTATTGGAATTTTAGACAATGCATCCTTTTCGTCGATTATTTCTCTTGATACTTTGTTGATTTACAACTTATAATTTTTATGATTTAAAATCCCAAATTCTGCGATTCTTGGATTTTAGATAGCGCGTAATTACTCAACAACAACTTTTGAAACTAAAATTGTAACAATTTTACTTGATGTAAAGAAATAAGAAAAATAAAATTAAAGTTTTTATAAAAGCTATGAAATATTATACTTATTCTATCCTTCTCTTTTTCCTTTTTCTTCCAAAAAATCTTTTAATCTCATATTAAAAATTCTTTGTTAATATTAAAAGTTGACAAAAGTTTGGATTTTGACAAAATTCTCTATGTTGATAAACTCAAAAACTGAAAAAATTCTTTATGTTGATAAATTCAAGAACTGAAAAATTCTTTATGTTGTTAAACTCAAGAATTGAGAAAATTCTTTATGTTGATAAATTTTTGAGAATTAAGGGGATGCTGGAGTGGCAAGAATTACTGACATTTTTTTAGGCACGCTAAACTTTGAATTGGCTTTACGGAATTGAAAAATTTTTTTACAGAATTAAAGTACGCATAAAAACGGAGGGTGCTAGCGTTGATTTTACATCAAAAACGAAAAAAAAATAAAAAAATTATATGTATGACGTGACAACATTTGCTGCACATAAAAATTTAGACTTTGTACGTATAAAATAAGCATACATCACCCTCGGAAATACAATAAAGAAGAATCCTGTGCTTGCAGAAATGAGCTGCGAGCTTTAGTATAAGAGAAAAGTCTGTTAGAAAATTTCATATGCACATGTTACGCGTCTCGCGCTCTGTATGTATGTGTAAAAATCGGTGAGCACTTTTTTATCGACGCTGATCGAGTTCGTCTGCGACTTCAGCATCCCCTTAATATTTCGCGATTGTAATATATTTCATTTTTACAATAATATTTCTATACTCAGTCGTCTTGACCATAGAATCTGAATATAGATTTTGATATTGTCAGAGAGTTCTTAAGGACGTTCTCTCGTCCTTATACTAGAGAAAATCGATTTTCTTAGGATTTTTTTGAAACTGTGAATATACGTTAATTGAGGTGTGCTTTATGCGTGGTATAAGTTTCAGTACCTCTTCCGGTATAAAAAATAAAGATACTGAGCCTCAAAGTTTTAAAAAATATTTTTTAAATTTATTTTTTTTTAGTTTTGACATTTTTTCCTTATAGAACTCGACGAGAGGAGCAACTTTGGTCCTCTTGGCCAACCTCGTATCTCTTACCGTTTGGCCTGGAAAACCTTTTCATTAGTAAAAGTTGAAACTTTGAGGCTCAGTATCTTGATTTTTTATACCGGAAGAGGTACTGAAATTTATACCACGCATAAAGCACACCTAAATTAACGTATATTCACAGTTTCAAGAAAATCCTAAGAAAATCGATTTTCTCTAGTATAAAGACGAGAGAACGTCCTTAAGAGAATCAATTGTTCTTAACCGCGGTTTTATATAATTAATAGACGGCAAAGTCTCGGATGACCCTTCGTGACCACCTATCTTTCTAACCACATTTCTATCGTTACGCAATGCTTTAATTATATAATAGAATCCTAAAGCGGCACACTTCAAATCTGAATCTAATTGATTCCTTTTAATCGAAACAGTATCGCGAGGATAATTTTACCAAATATTTGGTAAAATTATCCTCGCGACACTATTTCGCTTTCTTTCGACGCTTATTATTATAATTTCGTTTATTTTCTTCTTGTATATGCATTATATATTCTCATGTTTGCCATCTCAACTTCTATCGACTCTCTTGGAATATCGCTCCCCATTCGCTTTAAATCAATTTCTTTTTCTCGAAATTATTTTTTTATACAATATGTGTACCAAACATTCAGTTGGAATAGAGTTTTATCCGTGCTTCAATTCAGTATCGCGTTTATATATTGCTAGGTTCGATCTAAATATTTATATCAGTCTCCTAGTTTTCGTGTTATCAATTTTGTTAATATAGCTATCAGTTTTTACGCAACCAGAATTCCTTGGTTTGCTCGGCCAGTTCACGCTACCAACGTCGCAGCATTCACCGCAAAATTTAAATACCTATAACTCTAACGCGCCAATGGTATCAACATTCGATTTATTCTTTCACTTCACTGTTTGGACACCCGTAGTGATAAGTTTATGTTCAGCATTTTCTTTTTGACAATATTCGCGAAATTTGTTTGATGTAAAAGCGATTCCTCTGTCCGAGATAATTTTTTTCGGATTATCAAAAATAGCAGCCATTTAATTTAATTTATATAAAACCTCTGTTAATCTAGTTGATCGTATTCCGAAAAGCCATACAAATTTTGAAAATGCATCCACGACTACAAAAATATGACGATATCTTTTTTTAGTTGAAGACTGTGGTCCAAGATGGTCAATATGATAAATTTCGATAGAATTGTAGGGAAAAGTAGAATATAACCGGGTACCCCTCTTTTTTTATTTTTATTTTTTATTAAACCAAAGAAGGAGTATACATAGGCCAACCTAAAAACGCAGCCTATTGGTCGACCGGGTATCTCTATTTCTTCGTGACAGGTGCTGCTATCCTCGGTTAAATCGTGTTATTAATTGTGTTAATGCCCACGTGCGCATGATATTTTTCTTTGGGAACAGTGCAAAGTTTTCGAACCAGAAAATCGATATCGGGGCAATAATAAAACGAGCCGTCGTAGACTCTTTCTACACAGAGCATCTGTATAGAAAAATTCGGTAAGTGCAGCACTGCATTCTGTACGTATTAGAAAGTGTATCGCACTAATTTTGATCTTTATTTTGTACGGCGAAATGTACAGCCGCCGTGTTTATTATTCTTATCGTGTCGAGGCAAAACCGAGTAGGGGAGACCGGGGCTAGAGGACACACGGGTAAGTTGTCACAAAGCTTATATCTCACTTAATAGATGAAATGGCATATTCTTCTCTATAGTATAGGTAGCTCCTATCGTGCTAGTCGAGTATACGAAATAGCTCGTTTCAAAAATATCGCATGTGATATTTACGAGCACTTTTTAAAAATTGGACGTGGTAAGTAAACTATTCTTACCTCTATTTTTATTGTCTAGTTGGTTTTTGGAATTATTAATCGTAATTTCTTTTTAGTCATAAGAAATATTATAGTTTTAGATAATTTTTCCTGTATTTAGTTAACCGTCATTACAACATAGTTTATAAATATAATTTTCTTTGTTCAAAATGACCGTTCGGGGTAAGTTGTCTCAAATGACATAAGATTCAAAGTTTATGAGAATTACTATTCTTTTTTTTACTCTAAGTTTATGAGAGAATTGTATTATATTACAAAGTTCATGAAAGTTATTAATTTTTCGTTTAATTTATGCTGCAATATATTATTAAGTTAAATCTACAGGAAACTGTCACTGACTTTAATAAAATATTAAAACAGGAACTATTTGTCGTATGTTTCCTCTATATGAAAGATACGTGATAACCAATCCGGAATCATGTGACAACCAACCCTGGGTATGAGGTAAATTGTCACATTTGCACGATTCTACTTAGAATTATATAACTTTTTTGTGTATAAATATAAATAAGTCTAATATTTTTTTTCTTACACCTAAAGGATGTAGCTGCATTATAAAGTAGTAGTACGATATTATAAAATATTGCTAACATTTTTTTTTAATCAGTGTTTGAAAAGTGTGACAATTAGCCTTGGTTTCCCTTTTATTCTGGATTTGACCCACACCTCATACAATGGAAAAAAAACAGTCGTCTATTATTTGGTGGAAATAATTTTGGAACAATTACTTTTACATTTACTACGAAAAATTGAAATTTTAAACAGCAATTTTAACAAATCGCAAATTTCTACTGTGAAATATGTAGAAATTCATGGTAAATTGCAATAAACTGTAGTGAGTTGTAAAAAGTATTTAAAAATTTTTAAAAGTTTCAACAACTTTTTATGAACATTTTTATAAAAATGTAGTAAATTGTAGAAGTTCAAAACAATGTTTATTTTTACAAAGACTGGTGGCAAACGCCCATTTCTTGGACTTTAAATTTCAACCTTTTTTTCATGGCAAATAGTACTATTGTAGATGAAACATTAAGCCCAGTAAAATTTCAAGATGATCATAGGCACGGTTCCGGAGATACAAGGGGGTGAAAGTAATGATTTCCAGTCAGAGTGTATTGCATAAGGAAGAATGCGTGGCTGAAGTTCACGTATTATTGAGGGTATTTTCTGTCGAATGGATCATCTACGATTTATTGTTCAGAGAATGAACGATCTACTATTCACCGCTATTTCATTTATGGGAGGAATCTATCTCGGAGAATTTTCATGCTAGACGAAAATTAAGGTCATATTTGAATCCGGCGTAAAGAAGTCCATAAGAAACGATATGTTTCACGTCATTATATATTTTATTCTTTGGTATGGACACTTGAAGAGTTTCGTGTACTTTCATGGATTATGAGAAACCATCACTTTCACCCCTTCGTATCTACGGAATCGTGCCTATGCTCATTTTAAAATTTCTCTGAGATTAATGTCCCACAATATAGTGCTATTTAGCATTAAAAAAAGTTTGAAATTCAAGGTCCAAAAAATGGGCGAAACAACATATTTTTGCCATCACTCTTTCTGCAACTTTTCCTAAACTTTTTTTTAGCAATTTATAACTATTTTAGCAATACTATAACTATTTACCACCTTCTACATGTTTTTACACAGCATTAAACAAGTTAAACAAGTTTCACGTAAAAGGCATTTAAATTTTTTATGTCAGTACCTTTCCTGTGATACGTGGCTAATATATTTTTTAGCATTATGAGTTCACACAAGATTTAATACTATTTTTCCTATTTTTATGAAAAAATACAAGTCATATAAAGTTATAATAAATCGTAAGAAATGTTCACTATTTTCTACATTTTACAACAATTATGTTGTAAATTGACGTATTCCTTTTAATACTCATCTTCACTTCTGGAAGTGTTTTACTATAACGTAGAGAAAATAAACAGTTTGCAAGTAGATTTAAATATGTTTTATTTACTTCAAAATACTCCAAAAATTAATTACAAAATATAGTTCATTTATTAATCGTGTAAATAACCATAAGGAATTTTACTTACATATTAACAATTATCTACTTGCATAAATATATACATGGCCTAATAAGATATAAAATTTAATAATCTTTATAATTTTATAATGTAATATTAAATATAAAATATAAAAATAAAATATTAAAAAAACAATAAAAAATAAAAAATACTTTTGTTATCTTACAAAATATATTTTTTTGTGTTAGATGCAATAAATCACACACAAAAATAACTAAATAAGATATGCAACAACTTATAAATAATTATCTAATTTCTTAATCCTTATCAATAAGTGGCACCTTTTTTGTAAAATGTTGAATATATCGCGTATTTACATCTAAAAAATTGTAGTTGCATAAAAACTTTCTACGTGAATTTATGAAAAACTACAAATATGGCACAAATCGCATAGTTTAATGTAAAAATTACGTGAAAATAATCTAAAAAGTTGTAATTACATCATAAGAAATTGTAGTTTTCACAAAATTTTTGCGAAAATTATAAAATTATTTCTACCAGATTATTTATTTTTACAATGACAATTCGGACAAAAATATTTTTTAAAATATTATTTAAACTATGATATTTACATGTATTTTCTTTTATTTATTATTATTATTTTTTTTAGATATAAAAATGGTACGAAATTATAAGAAGAAGATTGTAAAGCAGAGCTGGTCTGAGGAAAACATGGCTGCAGCAATCGAAGATGTTAAGAAGGGAATAAGCTACGTAAAAGCTGCTAAAACCCATAAGGTTTTTGTTACTACTTTAAAATATAGGATAAAGGAAGCTAAAAGGGAAGATCTGTCTCCTGCCCAAAAAAAGCAGAGCTGGTCTGAGGAAAACATGGCTGCAGCAATCGAAGATGTTAAGAAGGGAATAAGCTGCAGAGAAGCTGCTGAAAACCATGAGGTTCCTGTTTCTACTCTAAGATATAAGATAAAGGAAGCTAAAAGGGAAGGCCTGTTTCCTGCCCAGAAAAAGATGAACTGCTATTCTAAGGAAAGCATGGCTGCAGCAATCGAAGATGTTAAGAAGGGAATAAGCTCCAGAGAAGCTGCTAAAACCCATAAGGTTCCTCGAACTACTTTGTACCGTAGGATAAAGGAAGCTGAAAGGGAAGGTCTGTCTCCTTTAGAAGCTGCCTCGAAAAGGTTAGGCTGTAAAACTTTCTCAGAGGCTCAGGAAGAGGAACTTGTGCAACACATATTGCTTTTTAAAAAAAGTTTATTTAGCCTCACTTCAACAGATATACGGAAACTCGCATTTGAATTTGCTGAAGAGAACAACATTCCACATATGTTCAACAAGGAAAAGGAAAGAGCAGGGAACAATGGCTCTACAGTTTCCTCAGCAGGCATAAGCAATTATCGCAAAAGAATTTTGAAGAAACAACTCCTGCAAGCGCGAAGGGCTCTAACCGTACAGCAGTTCAATCATTTTTTGATTTATTAGAGTCTGTTTATAATAAATACCACTTTTCATGTAATGACATTTATATTGTCAATGAAACGGGCATTATAATAGTGCCAAACAAATCGTCAAAAGTACTAGCTCTGCGTAGAGGAAAGCAAGTAGGCTCTTTATCTTCCAGTGAAGAAGTTCTCGTTACTGCTGAGACATGTATGAATGCTGCTGGTGATTATATGCCCACAATGTTTATTTTCCCTAGAAAAAAAGTAGACCTTGATTTGATAAGTAATGCTCCTCGCGACTCATTTGCCGTCTATCACGAGAGTGGATTGATTCAGAAAGTCAGTTTTATTGCTTGGTTCAAGAAATTCATTGAGTTTTCTTGTCCCCAACCTAAAAAGCCGGTGCTTTTGCTTCTAGATGGACACGCTTCTCATACCAAAAGTGTGAAGTTTATCAAACTTGCACAAGAAAACAACGTCATCATCTTGTCCTTCCCTCCGCATTGCACACATTGGTTGCAGCCACTTGACGTATCATTCATACCTCCTTTGATGACATATTATGAAAAAGAGGTGCAAGAATGGCTAACTGATCACCCAGGACGACATGTAACAATATGTAAAGTGGCGGAACTATACGGAAAAGCTTTTTTTAGAGCAGCGGAAAGACAAACTGCTATAGATGGTTTTAAAAAGTCGGGAATATACCCATTGAATAAAAACGTGTTGGCTGATCTTAATGTTCCATCAAAAACCACTGAAAAACCTATGCAGCAGGAAATCCAAGATGATGAGACCCAATCTGTGATATCTGGAAATAATAAAATCCACCCGTCAACATCTGCAATGCAGTCCTTGACTATCCCTTCCCAAGAAGAAACAAATATTCAGAAGAGAAACAAGAAAAAAGAAAACTGCCATCCTGACTTCGTCTCCCTACAAAAAGCAGGAAATGGAGACTGCCACTCGGAAAAGGAAGTTAGAAATAGAATCTCCTAAAGTTAAAAAATTAAATAAGAAAAAAAAGCAGAAAGACAGCTCATCCTCAGATTAGGAAGAAGCTGAAGCCTGCATCTCTTGCAATAATTTGTCAACAATAATCGAGCGCTGGATACAGTGTATTAAATGCAAGGGTGGGCCTATGAGTCCGGCAACAATGTAAAGCAAGAGGATATCTTTGTTTGTAATTCTTGTTTGTAAAGTTCATTTTTTTATTGTACACTGAGAAAAAAATTTCTGCATTTTAGTAAATATTAGTTTGCAAACAACTTTGATTCCATTTACTAAAATGAAGAAAAGTTATTAGCATATGTGTGTTAGCATTCACTAACAAAAATGCAGACAATTTTTTTCTCATTGTCAGTGTAATTTGACTAAGATAAAACAAAACTTCGTAATTGTACTTTGTAATTGTGACTTCGGTGTTTCACATGCTTTCAACCGATTTTACTCTACCGGTGGAGCAAAACCGGGTATTTTAATGTCTTAAAAAAATCCTGTTATCCTTGTTAATTAAATCTTTTTTCACATAACTAGCCTTGTTTTCTCATAGTTCAAGGTTCACTAAAGACTACTAACGGCTCAGCAAAATCTTTTTGCCCTCTGATTTCTTGTAGAAAGACAAATCCAAAAAAGCACCCGGTTTTGCTCCACTTTTAGGTATAAGATTTAAATAGCCATCTAGCCTGCCTGTGTTTTTTATTTGCTAAAAATTCACGACAACTTCGAATATTCTTTCGATCGTATTATGCATATTAGGAAACTAATAATTCCGTTTTATTAGTGCTTCTGTTTCTTTTTCCAAGTATGTTTGAGTGTATTTTTTTTATATGTTTTATATCTTGAAGACAATAGCGATATTTATATGTCGCAGGCAATTATGCGTGACGCCATTTATACGATAAAAAGTGTCGCTTGTTCGAAATTTCGGAGCAATTCAGATTGTATTGTACAGATATTGGTAATACACACAAGCGTTATACGAGTTGCATGCGTTCTTTCAAATCTTCTCTGATTATCTAAATCCATAGCATTTTCAACCGCAAAGTGATTATTTTCGCAACCACGCCGTGCTATCAGAAATTGCAAACATTTCGGCGCTACTAATTGTATATCGCCATTGTCCTCTCTAAATAATAATCCGCCTCTCATAACGTAACCGTCGCGTTGTCCTTTGTCCGCTAGCGAATGAGTAATTTATGAGTTCGCATCCTCTCCTTGAACATTCTTTCTTTTAACTCATCTATTAATATATTACACGGCAGTGGATATCAGTGAATAAACGCATCAACATGTATATTTTTACCTGATATATTTACTATAAAATATATATAATCGAATTTTTCAAGTAGCAAAGCCCATCTAGTAACGCAAACACGCAGATCTTTCTTATTCATTGTCAACGAAAACACATGGCAATTAGTAACAATTTTAAAGATAATTTTTAAATAAATTCTAAATTTTCGTAGCTATTATTATATTATTGTAAGAGTTCCGCATAGTATATGTATATCTGATGTAGCGCATAGTCGTCGAGGCATCTCCATGTGTAATTCCGTTTCATTTTCTGTTTATACAATTTCAATACCGGCTTAGTACTTAACGCAAATTTTAATCGATCAAAAGCTTCTGTTTCTTTTGCACCAAACTCAAATTTTGTATCTGCTTTTAGTAAATTACTCAGAGAATTAATTTTTAATAAAAAATTTTTAATAAATTTGCGAAAGTATCCAGTTAAACCCCAAAAAACTTTACACTTGCTTCACGTTTTCCGGCTGCGGAAATTTCATTACGGCTTTGATTTTACTCTCACTAGACATCACAAACGCGCGCTATTTAGCTTTAATATAATATTTTACTGTTACTATTACACTATTAACTGTCCAAATATGCCATGACAGCCGCTCATGAAGTAAGTGCAACGAGAGAACCAATCGGCATCGCGGAAAAACGACAATAATACTTCGATAGATTCGAGTATCGATGACATGCCCTTTTTAGACGAGGAGGAGGAGAGGATACATTCAATATCATCGGTATAATTGTTAATTTAAATGTACTAGACACCACAGACGCGCGCTTCGCGCGCGCTATTTAGCTTTAACCTTATGCTATTACTATTACACTATTAACTCCTTGATACACACAACTGTCAAAATATACGATGACAGCTGCAAATGAAGTGCGCAGCGAGAGAACCAATCGACATCGCGGAAAAGCGACAACAATAAACTTTGATAAATTCGAGTATCGACTTTACATCTCTTTTTAGATATGGATGGACTCTTTTTTAGATATGATTTTTTGTTACAATCTTCTTGTTGCAATGTTCTTTTCCGAAAATTTGGAGAACATCAAATACACAACGTAGCCAAATAATAATACGTGAATAATCTTACAATTAATATAATTTATCAACATTTAATAAAGGTAATCTTAGTTATCTGTGAAAAACATTTAAATAAATTTTTTCATATACGTGGAATAATTCATTTTTTTCCTTTAACAATTCAACTGTTTATTCTTTTACTTTAATGGAATTCATCCGCTCAGATAATCTTATGAACGCTTTCGTGGAGTCTTTTGCAGAGGTTTATTATTAGCCCATATGTAATCCTTTATTAAGCAAAACACTGCGTGAATTGTTATGCAGTATGGCTGTTCACAATGATAGCGATCGTTAAGGGGATGCTGGAGTGGCAAGAATTACCGACATTTTTTTGAGCAGGCTAAACTTTGAATTGGCTTTACGGAATTGAAAAATTTTTTTACAGAATTAAAGTACGCATAAAACCTTTATAGAAATTTAATACTGTAAGTGATTTTTTGGCTAGTGATTAATCATTCAAAAGCATTATTAAAAGCACTATTAACAGTGTTTTTAATAGTACTTTTAAGTGATTAATTACTAGCCAAAAAATCACTTACAGTATTATATTTCTATAAGGGAAACGGAGGGTGCTAGCGTTGATTTTACATCAAAAACAAAAAAAAATAAAAAAATTATATGTATGCCGTGACAACATTTGCTGCACATAAAAATTTAGACTTTGTACGTATAAAATAAGCATACATCACCCTCGGAAATACAATGAAGAAGAATCCTGTGCTTGCAGAAATGAGCTGCGAGCTTTAGTATAAGAGAAAAGTCTGTTAGAAAATTTCATATGCACATGTTACGCGTCTCGCGCTCTGTATGTATGTGTAAGAATCGGTGAGCACTTCTTTATCGACGCTGATCGAGTTCGTAAAGTGCAAAATAATAATTGTTGCTAATTTTTCAATGTTGCGGACCTTGTCCGAGGTTGCAAACTTAACAACTTGTGACGAAAAATAATCTCCACATTTGCAACCAATTTGCAAAACTTTTGCAATTTTTTTGGCAAAATTACGACCAAAAATAAACCATTGTTCCATCATTGATTAAAAAAATATATATTGCGTGCAACACAGAAGGTTGCAAATTGGTACAGTTGTTCGGGGCAGTTTTTGTAAAAGTTTTTCTATTGGTTTGCAGCACTTTTGCAATTTTTTTCTCCAGGTTATAAATAAAAACGTTATTTTACAATAAATTTCAATGTTGCGTGTCTCGAAATAGGTTGCAAATCTAACACATTGTGGAAAATATTACAATAGACATTGCTTTAAGTTTGCAGGACTTTTGCAATTTTTTTCGCAGTTTTAATAAATTAACATTTTTTTGCAATGTTTATTAACATGTTCCAGATATCGGGGATGGTTGCAAATGAGATTTATTGTTATTTCAACTCACCCAATATTCCATCAAAATTTGAAAACTTTTCTAATTAAAGTTAAATTTTCGAATTTTAGTGTCTTTACTGACTGGCCTACAATATCGAAGTCACTTTTTGGTGTCGCTCGTAACCTATCCCTGCGTTCCGTAACGCACATATATAAGCGCGCATTTATCTATACACGTAACGTTTACTATAGAAAATGCACGCATAATCATTTTTATTTTCTCTTATAAAACACATACAAAACGAGGCGGAGATCTCAGTGTCACCTATATATTGCAAAATACAACGAGCAAAATACAATCTGAGCTCAGAAAACTTCCAACAGTTGCAAAATAAACGTTCTGCTGTACGTGGCCATTTGTTTATTGCATGATCTATATTCTATAAGCTCTACGTAAATTAGAATAAGATTATTTTTGTATCTTTATAAAAAAAAAATCAAACATTGTGTACAGCCGTAAGTATAGCATTATTATACATATAAACTTGTAAGAATTAAGAAACGTTTTCTAACAACTAAAATATTTTTACATCGTTCAATATTTTATACATTTGCTTTAATTTCTTTGGATTAAGTATCTAAAAGTAACTTTCAAAACTTTTAAGCCGGTTTTACAATACGTCGCACACAATGGCTGCGTTCGAGGAGCTTGCTATTAGCGCTATTGCATCATTCTATCTTGATCACTCATCAGGTGTACAACAAAGATAGAATAAGCAAATGGCGCTAATAGCGCACTCCCCGAATCCAGCTATAGGCAACTTATAATACTAGTTGAAAAGTGTTAATTCTGATTGCCGATTACCAATTACTGTTGCCAAAAAAGTTAAAAGTTTGCCAACTTTTTTGGCCGCAATTGATAAGCGCGACGTGGAAATAACAAAAGTGTTATTTGAAAAATCAACTAGCAGTTGCTGTCGTTTGCAACTGCTATTGTAGAACTGTCTTTACAACTGAATATAACTCCGAAATTATATTGTCGATCTCTTAATTCCTTAAAAATTTATGTAGAAATAATTTAGATGCTTTCTCAGAATCGCAATTCTTGGAGTTGTGGAAAATTATTGGAATTTTAGACAGTGCATCCTCTTCGTCGATTATTTCTCTTAATACTTGGTCGATTTACAAGACTTTTATAACTTTTATGATTTAAAATCCCGAATTCTGCGATTCTTGGATTTTAGATAGCGCGTAACCACTCAACAACAACTTTTGTTTTCCTGATACTTTGTCTATGTTAAAGATTGTTAATTTTAGCGATAATTTGTGAAAATTGAAATTAAAACTTGTAACAATTTTACTTGATGTAAAGAAATAAGAAAAATAAAATTAAAGTTTTTTATAAAAGCTATGAAGTATTACTTATTCTATTCTTCTCTTTTTCTTTTTTTTTCCAAAAAATCTTTGAATCCCATATTAAAAATTCTTTGTTAATAAAAATTTTGAATTTGACAAAATTTTGGAATTTTCTCTATGTTGATGAACTCAAGAACTGAAAAAATTCTTTATGTTGATAAATTCAAGAACTGAAATATTCTTTATGTTAATAAACTCAAGAATTGAGAAAATTCTTTATGTTGATAAATTCAAGAATTGAAATGTTGATAAATTTGAAAATTAAAATATTGATAAATTCAAGAATTAAAATGTTGATAAATTCAAAAATTAAACTGTTGATAAATTCAAGAATTGAAAAATTTTTTATATTGATAAATTCAAGAATTGAGAACATTTTTTATGTTGATAAATTCAAGAATTGAGAAAATTCTTCAAGTTGATAAATTCAAGAATTGAGAAAATTCTTTGTTAATAAACTAAAAAATTAAGGAATTCTTTGTTGATAAAATTCTTAGAAATTTCTTGGAATTTTAGATAGTGCTACGAGAAATTTGATTTTCGCAATTTAAAATCTCGAATTCTCGGAATCACGATTTTTGAGAATTTAATCATTTTTATAATTTTAGATTGTGCAAATTTCTTATTTATTATGTTTTCTTGATACTTAACTAATTTTTATAAATGCAGATTTTTTTACGTTAATATGTTGGAATTTAAAACTAAAAATTGCGATTCTTAAAATTTTTATTCATTCAGTAAATGGAGATAGGTATGTAAAAAGATATGTTTTTTTTAAAAGACAAGCGTGTTTCGTATGATAAATAAAGTTTTTATTATATTAAAAATAATAAAATATTTTAATATTAATACATATAGAAAGTTTTATAACATGCACGCATACATTAAAAAATTCTAAGGTCTATATTCATAGGCCGGTATTCATAAGCCGGTATTCATAGTTATTTAAGACCGTCTTAAGTTCAGTTTTAAGATGTCATGAACCAATCACAGAGCCGTATTAGCGTCTTAAGACATTACTTAAGACGATCTTGAAGAAGGCTGGTATTGATAATCAGATCTTATTTCAAGATCGTCTTAAGTAATATCTTAAGATGCTAATACGGCTTTGTGATTGGTTAATGACATTTTAAGATTGTACTTAAAATGGTCTTAAACATAAGAACCGACTATAGGCCCGAGCACATGGAAAAACTTAAGCAATAAGACATAAGCAGTAAGGAAATCAATGGCACTGATTCGCTACTGTTTACGTTATGTCTTAGTCTTAAGGGGATCCTGATAGTGGAGGCCGAACTTCCTCGACGTCGGTATAATGTCAACATTTCTAATCCTGTTTTCTATGTTATATATCTATATCTGTCCTTGTCTAACAAGAGGCATCTGTCTTTGTTCGATTGCTGCGCCATCTCTCGCTACACGCAATACTGCTCTTCCATGTCATCATTGGTCGTGTTCAGCAGACCAAGCCGCTCAGTACCACTCGAACGTGATTGGCTCTTACTTTTAGAACCAACCAATCAACGCGGAGTGTTGATAAGACGAACTCAACAGCTGTATCTGCTGAACGCGGCCATTGCTAGTGCACGTTTGCAATAATCATTTTTCACAGATAACTTTTTTGTTTAGAGTCTAAAACTAATTCTGACAACGGTATCGTATTTTTAGATGTAATCCGCTGGCCACGCCACAGTTTTTTGTAACAATACATTGTAGAATTTTTATATAAAGCGAATGTTTTCGCAAGTTGACGCATTGTTATATGCAGTTCCTAAAATTATTTTTATTTTCGGTATAAAATCGCGTGGTGTGGCCTTTATTTCCGAATATGCTTCAACTTTGGAGAAGGATTTTTCAATCCGTAAAGCCAAAAAAAAGATATCTGTGCAAAACAAATGTCGGTATTGTAATTGGCTGATTTGCTTACTGCTTTAAGTCTTACTGCTTAAGTTTTTCTATGTGCCCGGGCCCTATGAATAGCGGCCTATGAATACTGGCCGTAGTCGGTTCAAGGTGCTAAATACGGCTCTGTGATTGGTTTATAATACCTTAAGTTTCAGTTTACAATAGGTGTTTTAAGCCCTAAACCCTAAGAAATTAACCAATCACAGTCAATTATTCTTCTCAAATTCAACTATGATTGAACAATTTCTTAAGGCTTAAGAGGAAAGCACACACTTCTGCACAACGCATAATGCGTAAGCATAAGAAAATTGATTGGTCTATTTCCTTATGCACATGTGTATGGACCAATCAATTTTCTTATGCTTACGCATTATGCGTTGTGCAGAAGTGTGTGCTCCCCGCTTTAGGGCTTAAAACACCTATTGTAGACGGGCACTAAGATTGTATTTAAGATGATCTTAAATAAAAGATCTGATTATGAATACCGATCTAACAATACATCTTGTAGATTCGCATATCTTATTAAAACATCATATAATTTATTTTGGTTAAATTCCCGATTTTTGATAAATTTTAGGTCTGTTCTATTTAGCTAAACTTCTTGCACAGTTTATCTGTTCTCCTATTCTTTTCAACTAGCAGTTGCCATCGTTTGCGACGTATTGTAAAACCGGCTTAAAAAGGACAGGCCTCCTATTACAGAGATCTCGGTTAGCGTCGGATAATTCAATTGGACGCTCAACTTCTCCGTAACCAGTTAAGCGGGGAGCACACACTTCGGCACAACGCATAATGCGTAAGCATAAGAAAATTGATTGGTCCATACACATGTGCATAAGGAAATAGACCAATCAATTTTCTTATGCTTACGCATTATGCGTTGTGCAGAAGTGTGTGTCCGGGGCCTTAGGGTTGATTTATAATAGTCGTAACCGTTGATTTAAGCCGTAATCTTTAAGAAATTGACCAATCACAGTCGAATGTGAGAAGAATAATCGACTGTGATTGGTCAATTTCTTAAAGATTACGGCTTAAATCAACGGTTACGGCTATTATAAACCAGCCCTTACGTGCATTGCGGAAACGGCCATGTTCGCGAGTTTAGCCGCCAGAGCGACGATTAGCCCGCCGGTCTCCCTCTTTTCGTAGTCGATGGTCACCGCGAGCCGTCCGCTCGAGTGTGCGGTCTGAGTTTTCCCACGGAAATCACATTCCTCTCCGTGGATTTGTCGTCATTCTGCACGTCGGAACGGAAGCACTTTCGTCAGCCGTACAATCACCTAAGCAGGTAAGCAGTGCGCCGCTCAACCAACGTGTATAACTCGTCGGTCGTGGTCGTGGTCGTGGTCGTGTGCCGCGTGAAGACGTGCACGGCACGCGGGCGCACGGTTGCGCCGCCGCCAGAGCCGCGAAAAGCGACTCTTCGTTGCGGCGGGCCCGTGCGCCCGCAAAAATTCGGCACGTGGCTCCGCGATATTCCTGCCGTCGTCCTCGCCGCGCGGGCACGGCTTCCCGGCCCGCGCCGCGAAAACGCGGCTCGCGCTTTTCCGCTGAAAAATTCGTTACCGAGTCGCCTTGGCGAGAACGGGATCCCTGGTCGGCGGCGGCTCCGCCGGAACGCGCGGCCGCGCGGCGCGGCGGGGACAGCGACGGCAGCGTCCCCGTCGCTCCCGCTCCCGCCACCGTCGTCGTTGTCTTCGTCGTCGATGCATCGACGACGAAGACGACGACGACGATGGCCGCGGCGGGCGGCATCGCGGTCATCATCGTCGCCATCGGGCGATCTTTCCTCCGTGCCTGGCGCAAAAAAAGCGCAGCGCGCGCGGCGTCGCTCTCGGATGCCATCTTCGCGCCGCGCCGCGCCGTGCGGCGTACATACGTACAATACGTGCCTACGTATATAGCATATATACGTATATATATACGTATGTACGCACGTACGCCGTACGCACGCACACACACCGACGCGCGCGCGCGAGACGTCGGAAGAGAGAAAGAGAGGGAGGGGGGGAAGCACGGAAAGAGATAGCGCGCGCGAGCGGACGGAGCGAGCCAGCCACGTTGTACTGCGCGCCGCGAGACCGGAGGTGTATCGTCGAGCGAGAGAGAGAAGGAGAGCACGGTAAAAATCCGCGAAGAGCCATCCGATAATTCCCGTCGTCGTTGGCCGCGACGGCGAACGACGGGACGGGACGCGACGCGTCGTCGCCGCGCGACCAACGACGCCACCGTCGTCGACCGACCTCGTGCACGCGCTCTCGTCGGCCGCCCGCCTGCCCGCCATTGCCGACGAGGCGCGGACGGGCCATCGCGGGACGTAAGCCCACGCGGGAGCACGTGCGCGCGTTTTCGTTTCGTTTCGTTTCGTTTCGTCTCGCGCGAAGGAGCGTCGGCGAGGCGCGTGAAAGGTGCCATCTTATTAACGTTCCGCGTTCTCGGCGCGAGACGGCCGTGGCCGCCCGCACGCCGCCGCCGCTTCGATCGCTCCGATCCGGCCGGCGGCGCCATGCGGCGCTCCGATTCGGTCCGGTCCGCTCCGGCCGGCCGCTTCCTGCCCGCTTGTCGCCTGCGCGTACGAGCCTGCGGCGTCAATTCGCCTGCCCGCCCGCGCCTCGTGATCCTCTCCCCGCGGAGACAAAGTGCACGTTCACGCGCTCGGCGTGAACCGTCGCGACCCTGCTTCGCCGCCGCCGCCGCGCGGCTTCAGGAGACATCTGTGTTCGACGCGCGCGCGCGCACGGGACGCGCGCGGTCGGAGTCCGTCGGACGCGATCGACTCGCCGATTCCGGGCGAACCGGTCGGATTAGGATGCTCCGGTTCCTTAGTTTCTTTCTCGACGGAATAATCGCGTGATCGCGCCCTCCCTGCCCCGAGCGCGCACGCCGCACGCTGACTAAGTAGTTTTTCCCCGAACCTGATAAGCGCCAGCTCGCAAGAGCTCCTCGCGAAGCACCGCGAACGCGAGTTTTCTCGGTTTACTCCGTAAGGTTGTAACGCGATTATGTCGAACACGTTGATGTAACATATGTTGCGACGCTGCGTGCAAAATGGACATTTTAACGTGCGGGATCGTCGCGTCAACGTTACACGCGTAACATATATGTGTAATTTAAAGATAAGGACATAACGAGACGAGAGAGAACAAAGGTTCGACGATCTCTCGAGGCAGTAAACATGTATGTGGGTGTGTGTGTATATATACGTCTTTGCAATTGCAGGTCTTAAAAAAATGAGTTCAAGCGCGTGTTACAAATGTAACCGTATGGGCCACTTTGCGCGGGAGTGCCCACAAGGCGGTGGCGGTGGAGGTAGAGGAGATCGCGGACGCGACAGGGACGGCGGCTTCGGACGAGGCCGAGAGAAGTGCTTCAAATGCAACCAATTTGGACACTTCGCGCGCGAGTGCAAGGAGGATCAGGATCTTTGCTATCGCTGCAACGGTGTCGGTCACATCGCGAAAGATTGTCAGCAGGTCAGTACAATCGCGATCGGGACTCACCCGGGCCGCTCGGCCGTGTCGCGTGCGGATGATTTGGCGACGGCAGTTTCTCGACAGTTTTGTTGTGGACACGTTTGACTGTTTTCTCGACAGGGGCCGGAGCTGAGCTGTTACAATTGCAACAAGACTGGTCACATGGCGCGCAGCTGCCCGGAGGGCGGCAACGATTCCGGCCGCTTCGCGATGCAGAGCTGCTATAACTGCAACAAGACGGGCCACATCGCTCGCAACTGCACCGAGGCCGGTGGCAAGACTTGCTACATTTGCGGCAAGACTGGTCACATAAGCCGCGAATGCGATCAGGACGACAGGAAGTAGGAGATAACCGGAATCCGTGCCGCTCGCTTAACGATAACGATAAGCCGTTTACCGTCATCGCGCGCGCCACTACCGGGAATGGTAGCTAGGTAGGGATGTGCGGACGTATGTCTCGTTGACGTATGTCTCGGTGCGTTTATAAATTCGCACAGGACGCCGTGGCTCCGTCGTCAACGCCGTGGTTGACGCCTGCCAAGTATCAATATCGGCGTCGCCGCCGTAGCCATTTAACGTCGCGCGTCCGTCATAAACGGGATTTCTCCATCTCTCCAGGCTCCCATCTCCCGGAGGCCAGCCAGCTCTCCCCCCCCGCCCTCCCTCCCCCCTAAAGCCCTCCTCGCCCTTATTCCTAATCTCCTTCCCCTCTCTGCCCACCGTTGTTCTCTTCGCAAGGATTTTTTTTTTCTTAACGATGTCTTTAAGTTTTTATTGCTGTTACACATCGACACCCATATAACACGTATACATTTGCTACTACGTGTGAATGAGAGCAGGGTTCATCCTACGAGTAACACGTCTTACAATTACATTACATTACTACAACATTACATTACATCTACACGTATGTGACACACATGCACATATACACATCCATATGACACGCATACATACACCACAACCTATGTAATAATATTATAAACATTCTATTGACTTAGAGTAGAGACATGAATCCTCTGTCCCTTGACTTTCGAATCGTCTCGTACGCGCATTGTTTTCCGATGCAAGATGTATGGATTCTCGGGAAGCTCCACGCGTAGCCTCGCCGAGCAATTGGCGCGCGGCCGGCGGTTTTGCGCGGCATGAATGTACGCGCGAAACTACCTCCACGCGCATCCTTGATGGCTCTCGCATTTGTATGAATAAAGTAAATTTTACAATACGTGACTGTTTACGATTGACAAACAAGAAAAAAATGAAAAAAAAAATAATAAAGAACAGGCCGCCACGTTAAAAACAACGGCGCGTCCGTTGAGAAATGAAGCATGTCTTTGACACACGGATTCACGAGCGAATCACAAGGCACGGGCTCACGTCGCACTACTTTTCGCATCCACGCATCTTGTATTCTCCGGTCCTCCCTCTCGAACTCTCTAGCCGACACTCATAAATCGACAAGTGAAGGAAAGCAAGAAAGAATAAAAAAAAAAGCAATTCGGAAGCGGAACGCGGGAAAATGGGACAAAGAAGTATGCGAGAACACATGCCGGCCCTGAATGCATAAAAAAAAAAATAAGGTTTAGTAACGCTAATTTTTAATGTGTAAGGATGTAATGAGGATCTTACCCGAGCCGTTACTGTGCATCACTTTTGCGTTTCTTTCGTTTCCTTTTTTATTTTCTTTTTTTTCTTTTTATATATATACCGGACTCGTCTAGTTTTCATTATAGGTACGGACAAAAAGCGAAGTATAGTTGTAGGATTGTCAGTGTTTACAGGTTTATATGCAATTATACTCATATCCTCCGACTTCGAAGTAGGGCGAAAGAGAGAGAAGAATAATGTGCATTTTCCTGACATAAAAGGAAAGAATTACGTTGCGATTAATAACCAGTAAGATACGTCCGAAATGGTCGCTACATCTCAATATATATGTATATATACATATAAACACGGTGGTCTGTACAAGTTGACACATTTTGTACGTACACAATCATAATTGTTAATGACAAGACTATAGATTCATATTGTTCATACTGTCGCGCCGGGGACTATTGATGGACCTGCGCGACGAAAAGAGGGGAGCCCACACAGGAGGAAGTGTACCAACCTTACTATATCCTTACATGTTGCTGAAAAATACTTCGTTACTAGGTATATGTATATATATATGCGCATGTGTGTATACATATATTTATGCATATGTGCAGGAGCTGTATTTTGTACTGTAAAAAGCTAGCTTATACTCTGGTCGTTGCTGGTGACTAATTCCAATGGTACGATTCTCCTTTTGTATCTTCAACGAGAAAAATTATATTTTTCATGTATAGAGTATAATCCCGAGGTCAAATACTCTTTTTTTTTTCTTACTCATAAGTTGTAGGGGACGAAATTTTTCGTATAGATGCGATCGGTAGAAGGAAATCGACTGATTCGAGGGGGAAAAAGAAAAGGCTATTATTCCCCGTTGCATACGAAGGGGATACGACCACTTTTAAGCTCGACGCGAGTACAAAACGAGATTTTTTCTTATATAAACGAGGGAAAGAAGAGGATACGGAGCGCGCGCGAGCGCGTACCAAGCACGACGAAATTATGTTAGCGGGAGCCGCGACTCGTCCGACCGCGCGACATTTCAATCAAGTAAAAACGCAACGTGAACAACGCAATTAGGATATAAGATGCGATTAGAATCCCGACTACATTTTCTGGAGTACCCCGGAACACACGCGTTCACGCCCAAGTAGCAAGCAGCGCGGACTATGCAGTTATCAATTCGGTCATCCGGACGGCGAGTCTTTGTTCAGGCCGGAAAGGCGGATCGCGCGGACTTAGCGTCCCCGAGGAGGAACGCTTCGGGATTTTCGCGACGTCCGCGCGATCCGTACACTTTGCGGACTTCCGGTGTGGTTCTACCAGCAGCGACAATTGTGTATTAACGTTCAGAAGCCAGGCGTGCCTGACTGACTGTCTCGGTGGAAGAAAGGCCCGGGGCGACGTCCACCTTCCCGTCCCCCGGGGCGGCGGCGGCGGCGGCGCACTCCGGGAGTGTTTTTCTTAATAGTAAACCCAGGTGTCCTGCAACAATTTTATACACTTAAACACACTGTTCGGGACTTAAAAACAATACCGGATCTCATTGCGTAGTTTCGGTGTGCTAGTGCTCACGACGAGACTTGGAGAGGATCAAACAAATTGTACTTCGCTATATTGGAACCTTCGCGGACCTCTGGCGCTACCAATGCGCGGACACACGTCGGACCAAGTATTCCGGACCACGCGAAGTGTCTGGGACGGATGTGTCCGAAGGCTCGGGGTATTATCCCTCGTGTACTTTGAGGACTAGTCTCGATTGGACTCGACTTAGGAACTCGGGTTCTTCGACGGATTTGATGCATCCTTCGTTTCGAGGGTATCTTGTACCTTTCTACCTCGGGGATATCTTTCACTGATACTAGAGAGAAGCGAAGGATGGATCGGGTCACATTCAAAGTTGGGAGTCCCGATACCTCGGACGCGTCGTCAGACTTTTCTCAAACGTCTCTTTTATACCGTCTGGCTGGGAATGACTTGAATACACATCACACACGCGAGAGCAACACAGTCTGGATGGATGCAACCGATTCCCTCCGCGACACGGTCTCCGCGGTTTTGTTGGCAGCGCCAGAGGTCCAGACGAGCATACGAATAATTATTATAAAGAATATTAAAAAAAAAAAAAACGAGTGCGATTAGGGCACCTGCGCTTTTGTCTCTGCTACAAGACTTACGTACGAATATTGTAAAGAATACGACTGTTACAGTATATGAATCTAATTCGACCGGCATGCGCACGCCGGGTCCACGGCTCGACTTATATATTAAACTAATCTATTAATACTTAAAAAAAATGAAGAAGAAGAAGAACCGAGAGAGAGAGAGAGAGTGAGAGAGAGAAAAAAGAAGAAGACGAGGATGAAGAGGAAAGAAGAGAAAAAAAATAAGCTACAAAGTAATAAAAGGATTATGGAGTATTCGAAGTTATGTTTTTAAACTGAATTTTTGAAATAGAATGTGTACGGAGAGGCAAAAGGAATGGTCTTCTCTTTTCCTTTCGTTTGCCTTCCTGAACCGTATGACGTTCCTTATTCCTCTCTTCAACAGAGATCCTTCTACTTTTAAGGAATTGATTCTGGGAATCAATTTGTGGTTTCGCGACGTATTGTCAGGAGTAGGTCTCGAATATTTGTTCATGGTGAAAACATATTCTAAAAATTCCTTCGTAATATATATCAAGTGACATGACCGGAAACCGATTTAAAGCTGAGCTATCTCTAAGCTGAGCAGCATCTCGCTAGAGGCATTCAAGGACAAGGGATATTAACTGGATCCTGAGTCAACACGGTAACGCTTTTCCTTCTAGAATTTCTCAGGCTCTTTCCAAACGTGCCGGACCGTCCAATTAATTTACGCTTTGTGATTCTAGCGAGGACGCGTTATGCCCGCGTGTACACGCATGGATCGCCGCCCGTCGATGAGAATTACGTAATTGCACCAGCGCACGCGTGCTCCGGGCTGTTGGATCCACACGCAATCTGCTGCGTGTCGATATCGCAAATGCGTAAATGGACTCGTCGGGGATTGATTAACTGATTAATAATCGGCAGTCTTGGTATGTTTTATATATCTCGTGAATCTCTCGCAGAGAATTTCTATAGAGGAGAAAGTCTCCAATTAAATTAACGCGCTGTTACACAAGAATTTGCTCCGCAATGCGATTCTAAATTGTTTAATCAGCAACGGTACGCAATGCCGCGGACTGAATTATAAATTCTTGCGATTTCCGAACGAAATTCTATCTACGGTATAGTCTCGCACGAGTTTTCACCGCGTGGAAACAGAGTAGGTGAATCGCCGTGAGACTTTTTGCTTCGACAAACTTCAACGCTGAACTTGGCTAAACGTTTCTCTGCGGTTCTGTCGTTTGCCATTTTCTAACACTACGCATTATATATTTTTATCTATGTGGCCGTTATCGCCGAGCGACTTGGATGACGCTTTATGAATGAGCGGCTACGGAGAAAACAGGTGAATGGATGATCGAGCGGACCCATCGTGTACCCCTAGAGGAAATATAAATAACTCCGTGGCGTCGACGCGTGAACGCTGACATCCACGTGTCTCGATAAAGCGAGCCTGTCAGGTAGGCGGCGAGGAAAATCTTTTATCAACGCTGGAGAGGGAGAGAAAGAGAGGGTCGGCTGGCCTCTAGCGCTGGCATGGACGAGCGGAACGTCGAAACGAGTTAAAAACCAGAACCGTGGAACGCGCATCCGGTTGTCGCGTGATCTCGCCCGCCCGCGCCCCGTGGTGGAATCATCATCATCGTCGTCGTCGCCGTCATCGTCGCGCCGCCGTCGCGCCGCCGTCGCGTCTGTCAAAATCGGCTCGGAGTAACTCTCGCGGCGACGGTCAGTGACGGTGGCTCTCCGCACCGCACAGGTAGAATCAGGTAGAATGTGAAGAGCCAATAGGACCAGGAGGTGGAGTCGCACGCGTCGTCGAAGACACGAGGCGTCGGAGGTCGGAGGTCGAAGGTGAAAGAAGAGAAAAAAGCTCGGCCGATCGACCAAAGGATGCGTTCGCGTACGGGTCACGCAACCACGGCGACCGGCGTCCATTCGTTTCACTCGCGATAACGGCGAGGTGAAGGAGGTGGTGTAGAGGGTGACGAGAGAGGAGGAAGCGGGAGCGGCACGAGGAGTAGCAACGCCGGAGGGGAGACCAGCTGCGTCTTCGTCGTCGTTGTCGTTCTCGTCATCGTCATCGTCATCGTCGACGTCGTCGTCATCGTGCAGGCAGCAATGGCCGCCACCGTCGACGGGCTCGAGGAGCTCAGGACCGAGATCGAGCGTCTGTCGCGCGAGCTCGACTTGGCCTCCACCGAGAAGATACAGTCGGCGCAGTACGGGCTCGCGCTGCTCGAGGAGAAGTCGGCCCTGCAGCAGCGGTGCAACGACCTGGAAACGCTCTACGAGAACACGAAGCACGAGCTGGAGATCACGCAGGAGGTTAGTGCGAGGAGTCCGGGAACCCTTTGGGGGCCGACCGCGTGTCGCTCGACACGCCCGTGAAAGGGAGAGCAAATTTATTCCACTCTTGCGACAGTTTGATCGGCAGCGGCGATTAATGTGTAACGATAGAAATGACGCGTGGGTGAATTTTTAATTCCTGTATGGTAAACAGTTTAATACGGAGCGTATATGGCAAGAATTACGTACCGATTCTCTTTCTTGGAGTAGAACAATTTGACTGCAAGAGGAATGTAGAGTGACTCATTCAGTGCGCCTGCATTGACCAATCCATATACAGATATCTATATTTAGTTACCTGATCTGGAATGCTGTTTTTGGAAAAAATATGTTTACGCGTTATTGGATATGTTATTATTTATAATTCAAAGAAAGCAAATTCTTTTCTCCAGAAAGTCTTGAAACTCTTATCAGTCTTATCACTCGTGTGCGTCATGTAAATGCAGTTCTACTTAAAGATGTATATTTCTTCCCAAATAAATTGAATATTTTGTCGTTACTTTAGGCGCTAGCAAAGTTCCAGACAACCACGAAAATAACAGCGAAGAGCGGCATCGAGCAGGAAGAGAGTCTTCTTAACGAGAGTGCTGCTCGGGAAACGTCTTTACAATCGCAGATCATCGAATTAGAAAATGAAACGAAACAGGTTTGTGTGCAGTTGGTCGCGATTATCGACTCGTGCAAAACGGAAGTGCGATTTGACGTGTTACAAATTGTTTACAGTTGCGACATGAGTTGGAACGGGTGGAGGCGGAGCGTGATCACGCGCTGCAGGAGCGCGAGGAGGTCGGGAAGGATCATCAGCAGACGGAGATGGAGCGCAAGTCGTTACGTGCCGAATTACGAGAGTGCAGGAACCGCGAGACTCGCCTGCTCCAGGATTACTCCGAGCTGGAGGACGAGAATATCTCATTGCAGAAGCAGGTGTCCGGTTTGCGGTCCAGTCAGGTGGAGTTCGAGGGTGCCAAACACGAGATTCGACGGCTGACAGAGGAGGTCGAGTTGCTGAACAGTCAAGTGGAGGAGCTGACGAACCTGAAGAAAATAGCGGAGAAGCAGATGGAGGAGGCGTTGGAGTCGCTGCAGGCCGAGCGCGAGGCCAAGTACGCTTTGAAGAAGGAACTGGATCAGAGGATTAACAGCGAGTCGATCTACAATCTCAGCAATCTGGCGCTCTCTATCCGCGGCATCACCGAGGATCAGACGATATGCAGCGACGGCGAGGACGACTCGCCGGCGCTGCGTAGAATCGAGGCGGACTTGAAGACGCAGGAACCAGGCACGTCCGCGACCGACAAGCAGGTTGACTTGTTCTCCGAGATACATCTGAACGAATTGAAGAAACTGGAGAAGCAGCTGGAACTCGCGGAAACCGAGAAGGCGCATCTGACGCAAAATCTGCGCGAGTCGCAGTACGCGGTCGAGAAGAGCCAGGCGGAATTGCAATCGTTCGTTGCGCGAATAGTGCAGCTGGCAGCGCATGTGCAATCGCTACATCATCTTCACTCGAAATTGCCTGATAAGCAGAGCGAAGAGACGACGTTAGATAAACTCAATCAGGTACACGTATATGGCTTTTTTTCAATTAAAATAGACAAAAAAAAATAAAATGTTTCGTGTTACTTTGTTATAAAATATTATGCTAATGACGCTACTGTTTTTTAACAGGCCGTTGTGCAATATCATCAGTGGAGCACCATGTCTGCTCGCGAGATTAATCAGTTGCAGAAAGATCTGTCTGAATTGGAGAACGGTTTAACCGTGTCCGACTCCACGCAGCAGCTGAGAACGGAGCTGACGAATCTGAGGAATAAGGTATACATTTATTCGTATATTACTTACGATTTCTTGAGATGTACTCGCAACGGCGTTATTGCAAAACTCGCGACGAAGAGCGAAGGTGTAAGTTAAAAAAAATAGACTGTTATAAGATGTAGAGAAAAATGAGAGAGAAAGAACAAGAGTTTGCTAGTGGCAAGAGTATAAGTGTATGCGATACTGGCGCAATTGTCGCGCAAAAACGATAGACTTTGAACAGAAATTGTGGCGTTTCAGATACCCGAGTCAGAGAAGAGCCTTCGAGAAAAGGTTGGGTTACGTGTGGTCCCTTTGACGTATTTACCAGATATTTTAATAACAATTTGTCTTGTTGGCTCCTCTAATGATGATCCGTACAGTGGTACTCGCTTCTCAGTGTCCTAACAACATCCACACATCGCTTCCTGTCTATGATGATACTTCTTCATATATTTAACCGTACATGTTTTCGAAGCTACTGACGAATTCACTCCATTAAATGTAGATCCACGTGTGATGATAGTCTTACTCCTCTGAGCGCCGTAGAAATAAATTATTCGTGTTTTCACACATGGATCCTAGCATCAAACGCATTTGAACGAAATATCACTATCGAGTGCTCGAAAGAGACGACGTACGGATCGTAATATATATGCTATGCAACGTGGCTTTTAAGATAGAATGCGCTTAGGAACGAGAAGTCAAAATCGACCACTTTCTTTCTACCTAAATTTCGTGCGTATCTAACGTCAGCATGTCGAACGGAACTCGCCGAGCCTGTTTTGCACGATGCTCGAAGAAAGAGATCATCTACGACCTGTGATATTTCTCATAAAATCTCCATGCTGCACTCGCAAAACTACGAAAACTTAAAACTACTATCCAATTATTTAATACATACTATACAAACTCATCTCATGAACGAACTTCCGATAAACACGCAGCAATCAGGCAAAACGTACCTAACGCACTTATTGCGACCTGGTATCGCGTTTTCGTTCGCACGCTTGACATCTCCCTCCTTCGTTTCAGCTCCTGGACACGGAACAGAGGAGCATGCAACTCGAGTCGGACGTGTCCACTCTGTCGAAACTCACCGCGGAAGCGGGCGGTTTCCTCGATTCTGCTCAGAACGACCTGCAGAATCTCTCCGACGAGCTCGCGCAGCTCTATCATCACGTGTGCACCGTTAACGGCGAGACGCCCTCGAGAGTGGTGCTGGACCACGAGAAGTCGGAGATCGTGCCCGAGAAGGAGGAGGAGGATGGCAAGATGGACTGGTGCCGAACTCTGTTCAAGACCGACATCAAGATTAAGGATCTGGAGAGTCTCAGCAAAGCGAAGGAAATTGCGAAGCACATAGAGACCGCGATGGACCAAATAAAGCATCTTAGAAGCTCCGTAGAACACACGATCGAACTGTCTAAAGTCAAAGGAATGCAGTCCAATATTTGCAACGTTTGCGAGGGTAAGTATATGCCTATGAAAGAACTTGTTTTTTTTTATTTTACAATATAGACGTAATATAGAATTTCGTTGATAAATAATTTTTAATTTTAATCGATTCGATCTTTTCAGCTTCTGTCAATGAGAACAAGGCGGACGTAACGGACCTTCAAGAGCAAGTTATCAGATTAAAGGCCTTGCTGTCCGCTAAGCGAGAACAGATCGCCACATTGAGAACGGTGCTTAAATCAAACAAAAACACGGCGGAGGTGGCGTTAACGAATCTGAAGAGCAAATACGAGAACGAGAAGAGCATCGTTAACGAGACGATGCTCAAGCTGAGGAATGAGCTCAGAATGTTGAAGGAAAACGCCGCGACTTTCTCGAGTGAGTATTTAATTTCTGTAGCTCTTTTCGCCTTTCCTACGCGATTAGACGTCTTTAATTTAATAGAAGAACTATTAAAGAAAAAAGAAATTAAGACGTAATTATATTAATTTTATTGCCCTATGAATCTTACTAAACCTACCCATTTTTCAAGATACTTTTACAAAACCTGCAATTTGTGATATTCAATAATGTAACTCTTTTTTTCTATTTTGTCCTACTAACACTTTTGCCTACTAACGTCAATTAAAAATTGGGTCTTATCAGTCGTAATGAACGTGCTGCTGTTAATACTATGGGGTACCGCGGTTGACTTTTCAAACTCTCTGATTCTGTGCCATAACTACTGTGTTGCATAAAAATTATCAAGCGTATACTGCCATGTAACATTCCTCTCCTAAGTGTGACTAGTCAAGCATTATCGCGCGCTTGTTTCGGAACGCGATGCGGTATCTACGATGTACCTGGTTTTTGGTTGACGCATTTTTCTTTTCTGCCATAACTTTATATACGTATATATGTAAGGGTGCCTCTCGTTCCTTCGTGGAGTCTAGTTTCGGCTTCATCTCCCGCGGGAAATTCCGGTATGCTTCCAATTCCCAATATCCCTCCATCCCACTCGCTTATCTCTACATCGTGTTAAACCCTGCTAACCATGCGCTGTCCAGGTCTGCGTGCAATGTTCGCTGCACGCTGCGAAGAGTACGTGACGCAAGTGGACGAGCTTCAGCGGCAGCTCACCGTGGCGGAAGACGACCGGAAGACGCTGAATCAACTGCTGCGCCTGGCGGTGCAGCAGAAGCTCGGTCTCACCATGAAGCTGGAGGAGCTCGAGGTCGACCGGGAGCTGCGCAACACCAGGCGACACGCCGCCGGCGCGAACGGGCGCGGTAGGCCGCGGCTGTCGCAACAGACGAACCGTCCCCACTTAGGCAGAGATTTCTTCTAGAAAATGATGAAGATGTGGAGTAAAATATTCTGAGAGAAGCGAGGATTTTGAGAACCTTTTCGAATTTTTCTACTGCTCGTCGCCAGGCCTCGCGTTTCGCGGGTCTGGAGGACTCTAATGAGTATACAATTGACTTCTTCGTTAAAGAGAGAACGTCCGCAGTCTCGTTATCCGTAATAATCGTTTCGTCGCGTCGATATTTCCGCGACGCGGTATTTTTACAAAGGGATGGACGGATACGCGTGAATGCTCGAGAAAATGAAAAAAAAAAAACGGAAAAGATGGGGGGAAAAAGAGAAAGAAACGATGACGCCGTCCTCACTGATACGGGGGAGAATCGCGCTCGGTGAACGGGGGAGTAAGGGCTGCGTTTTGAAGGGCTTCGAAATGTTCAGTTTTTCACACACCCCATGGATTTTGCTCCATATCATAGAGTCTCTTCGGGGAGCCTCTGCCTTGTGTTACCACTATTGTTAGTAGAGGAATTTAGGATACAAACGCGAGTGTAGGATACAACACTTTCGTTGACGGCGCCCCCGCTGTTTCGCGGAGTTCGCTACGCGCGTGTTTCAACGCGAAATTATACGTTCCGCGACGATGCGCGTATAGCCGTGTCAAACTGTTAAGTGCATTAAATCAGCGCGAGCGTTCCATCGAATATATTCTCGGTCGTTTTTATTGTACGGAGGAAACGCGCTCTACGTTTCATTGACGGATCGATTCGTCGAGCTCTATTACCGCTTTAGCACGCTTATTTATTAACGCTTTACGTATTCTAAACAATTCAAGGGATATTCCGTTGATGGTCCGTAATGTAGCATAATATAATCGTCTCCGGAACGCTTCGTCGGACAAAAAAGCTTACGTTGAAAAGGGAGAACGCACGGCGGTAAAAGAACGTATATACCGTTTGCAGGTAGTGAAAGACGGAGGAATTTTACATCACGTAAACCATAGAGACAATATTTAAATATCGCGCGTGGACCGGTAGCATTTATAATCAAAGTAGTGAGATGGAATGTCGTAGGCAAGTAGACTTGAAAAATTTTAAACGGTAGCCGAGTAAAATAGACACGATATAGGGACCCATCTTCCAAGTAGTACCACCTCAGGTCACCCGCCATCCGGATGCATCAATTAGTCCACCCATATGCTCACTTATTTTATTTTAAAGATTTCTTTTTACCCGTGAGAAACCGTTTTTCGATCCCAAACGCAGGAATATTTTAATACGCTGAAAAATGGAACGACTCGTACTTTGTATCTCGAAGAGAATACAGTATTATAGAGGATTATATACGAGATACTAAGATATAAAGAATGCTATTTATTTCGACGTTGGAAAAAGGAATTTTATAAATAATTCTAGGCAGCATATCTTCCTCTTCGAGCCGCGGAGTCGGTTGTTCCAGTTCTAACGGTATCCAACGCTTATATTTCTCATCATCGGAGATCGGTACACGTTTTCTCGTTGTTAACTGTGAAACTCGCAACGCGCGATATCATGTTCTTTCGCGATTTTGTTGTAGAAACGGCCTAAACGGGCTCTAGATCATTTTTACGTTGACTTCTTGGCAGCTTGTTGAAACCTACACACCTATTGTTCATTAGAAGTTAACTATTATATTGAATTACTGTATTAGCTGCAGCTATTCGATGCAGGTTTTTTATCACCTTGTTAAGTTATGTTTATTTATATTTTTATGTATATGTTTTCTATTGTGGCAAAGCGCTTTGCAAGGCAATTTCTAACACTTGACGCATAATCGTCGCTGATCTCGTTCGACGGGATTAGCGAAAAGGTTCTTTGGTTTAACAAAGGGGCGCGCGGCAAGAGCTCTAATTACGGTTTTATTGATTACCGCTATCTTGTACTACTTTTGTAGGAGTGTAATTATCGTGATAAGTGTACTCACAATTAGTGCATCTCGCAGGATGCTCTTTTACTCTGATGTTCTGCAGATACGTCGCGCATCAGGCACATATATATTTCTCTAGTGATATATAATAACTTATAGATTGTGCAAAATAAATCATTCCAAATAAAATGATCATGTAACTGTTCAAAGTTTCGAGGAAGTATTAATCGTGTTAGTATTTTATGAATATTGTTATCATTATTATCATGCTGTGATGTGCGCGCGATTAAAAAAAAAACGTAATAGAGCGTCCTGCAAATAAATTTTTATATGTATACAACATAAATGATCATGGATTGTGTTAATCAAATTTGTTATCGCGGCTATTGCTATTGTCTTTATTATCATTGCTATTATTATCGATATTATTGCAATTGTATATTTATTATTGTAACTATTGCCTGTATATCGGCTTCGTCGCGGTAAGACAAATACCTAAAGAGAATTTATCGATCGTTCATCGACTATCAATCGATTGGTCAGTTGTCGCTATTATATTATATCTATATTTTGTAATTATCGCGTCACCTGTGTCTACGACGCGCGTCGCGAACGGAGGCATGTATTTCCCGTTTTATACAATTCAACGTCGATCATATTCTGTCCGTATTCGGAATAAAGCATTTTTCTCAGATTTTTATATTTATTTGCGATTTGGTTTTCCTCGTGTTTCATACGTATCAAGATCTTTTATGTTCGAATGATAACACGCGGTGTAATATTACTAATTTACTTTATTAAGAGTCACCTGCACTAACTTGTAACGCAATAACTCGATTAACGGACCTCTTTCTAGATTTTAAAGCTAATCACAATGCCTAGATGAGAGGAGAAGGAACACTCGTTCAATCACACTCTGATCTACGTTGGTGCAATCGGCTCTGAATAGCTATAATTTTACTTGTCGATTCTAATCCCAAGTATTAAATCTTCGGGAGTAGAAAAGAAGGAATTCCGACGAGATTCGTACGCATCACTTAGGCGCTAGACACAGGTCGGGCTAATTTGTGTCCAAAAACCGAGCCAGTCTCAGAACCACCGTCCCTTCCCTTCTCGCCTCGCGCCACCGTCGGGAACGAGCCGGGCAAAAAAAAAGGAATGATCCTTCCGTTTCTCGAGAAGCTGTCCTCACTATTTTTCACGAGAAATTTCGTCCTCGACTCTACCTAGCCGTCCGCGCTGCTCCACGCGACTGGAGAGACATTCGCGTCAGAGATATATATCGGAACGTATAAATCTGTGTATTGTAAAGATAATTGTAATTCGGCGATTGTGCATAATTATCGACTTATTTAATAGTTACGTTATATTAAACAATTCGATAAGATCTTTAGAGACAGTAAAATCGTTCCAGCGATAAGATCTGTGCAGTTTCTTATATTACAGTTGAAACTTTTCTGGCTTATCATGTTGTCATTGATGTTCGAAAAGATCACGATAATAAGGCACAATTTCCGAAGTCGTTAAAAAATTGACGAATGTCCAGTCGTGGAAGCGCACACCTTCGATAACATTTGCCAAAAATAATTCTGTCCTTTCGAGGGACCGACACGGTCTTTCTGTACATTTACGTCCTTCACAAAGTTCCTCCACGTCGTAAATGGTTGCGCTATCTCACCGTTAATTGTCCTGAATCCTCTTTCAGAAAAGGAATCCTTGCTCTTTCATTTTTCGTGTATTATAATTATCGACCGGCGTTTCAAGTTAATAATTCATACATCATAATGATTTTTCTGCCTGTCTTTCGAACATTATTTAAACCGCTTTTTTTTCTGAAAAGGATCCCGAGGAGTACGCAACCGAATTATTCGTCAAGTTCGTGTTTAAGATTATTAAGCTAAAGAAAGAGAAGAAGAAACACAGAGCGAGATTGAGACAGCCGAAGTTAAGAAGGAGAGGGTACATCGTGAACAATAATATCAGGATCTGTCCGCCGAGGATTGGTAAATAAATAGGAATCGGGACGGCGGACAGATTTGCTCAAGGCTTCCACAAAAGCTCTCATTGCGTCCCGCCCGGTGAGCTTCCCGACGGTGGTGCGTTTAGATCACGATACGTGAGACTAGACGTATAAAAAGAAAAGAGAGAGAGAGAGAGAGAGAGAGAGAGAGAGAGAAGAATGGGACTCGACTAACGAGTCCGATTAGCTGTAACGGCGTAGGCTAAGGAATTAACTGACTGTGTAATGTATGCTGGAATTATTATCTCTAGGAGAATTTCGAAGGAAGAGCTCTTGATGTAACGATGCGTGTGTAAAAACGTCTTGACAGACGTGCTGCGCTGTAACCCGGGTCCATGTTGCATTTACGCGAGATATTTTTGCAAACTTCGCCATTCGGAGATTCGTATTTCCTGGCAATAATTTTGTGAGATGCGAAACTGAACGACATTATCGGATAGTATATTTTGCGGTATGCATTCCGTATCTTTTTACTGTAGCCAGTAAAAAGACATCATTGTTAATATAATATATTATAAGATTATGCGGCACTACAAATTACTTCTTCAAATCGTGAAATATGTTTTTCGAGATTTCTAGATATTAACAAATGATTGCGGATTGACGCGACGTTTCGATTGCGGTTTTAATCATTGAGAAATCTATAAGTTTCATCAAAGGATTGTACCGATTTTTTTACTATTTTACGAGATCAATCATGGCATTAAATATTAATTGCATTCTAGTGTAGGATGCGTGTAGCTTAACTAATTTGATATTTCATGGGAGATAAGTTAATTGCGATTTATAATATCAATTATGCAACGTTCATGGAGACTTTTATATAATAATTCTTTAACTCAACGTGTAGATTTGGTATTGAATCATTGTATTGGCCCGAGGGGCGGATTTGGTGAATTCAAATGATAAAAAAGAAGAGAGAAAGATCTTTGTAACGAAATTTGAAGCATGGACCCAGAACATTTGTACATATTGTAAATGCACTCTCTAACGTTACGGCATTAATAATACATTTGTCTAAAATCGTACCAACATCGCGGAGATTAGCACGAACGATTTATACATACACATATTATATACGAACGTGTCAACGAGCGTATTATATTTTCTCCGTAGTTACAATAGAAACGTTAAACGTTAACATAGGAATGATCCCGGAACCAGAACCGACCATTGTAGCAACCTCGTGATTTTTTTTATCTATTGAGAGTTAATTGGTGCAGAGATGCCAGTCATTTTAAATTAGCTCGGAAGTAGCTGTTAAGTAGATGTTCAGTGATATTACTTGCAAAAGTATCTTTGAAAATGGATAGGAGGCAAAAAAAAAAGGGAGAAAGAACAAGATGCGTATTCAAGCCACACTCGTGGTACCTGGAGCTGTCGTTATTAAACAATGGTACGCTATACGTAGTAGAGATTCTTTTTGTAACATAAAGTGAAATATAATCATTTGTAACAGGACTGCAAATTAATTTTCTCTTCTTTTTCCTTTCCTTCCTCTTCTTCCTTTTCTTCGTTCTTTTTTTCATTATCGGTATATTACATTAAGACTTAATTGTTATATATTATGGAATTTATTTCGAGCAGAAAATGCGAAGCTCATAAATAAAAAAATAATTAAAAACGTGTGTGTTACATATTTGAACGTATAATTAGCTTCCCTTTGCCGACATGTACATATAATAATTAAAGATGAAACAGGTATTATGACATATATATATATATATATATATATATATATATATATATATATATATATATATATATTAGTGTCATTTTGGAGCAACATTTTTTTTTCATTTCACGAATAGCATATATACTTGCAGGAAGGTAAAATAAGATACCTGTTAAAATTTTAACCCTTAATATTAATATTAACAGGTCGCTCATCGCGATTTTTTATTTTTCATTTAGTAAGATAGAAAAAATTTTATAACTATCTAACAAACAGTAATACAACATTGCGCCACATAGATTTTCTGTAGTAAATTTACCGTTCTACAAAAAAGATCTCTTATCATTTTTTCATAAATTCAACCGTTCAAAAGATATTCAAAGTTAAAGTTTGATCAATATTATAAAAGTAGGAAGAGTGAGAGAATCTAGCCGGGATTCTAGGGCGGGGATCGCGCAGGGGGGCGGCGGGGGGGGGAAGAGTGAGGGGCGGGGGGGGGTGAGGGGCGGGGACTCGCGGCCGCGGGGTCTGCCGGGCGGGGGGGGGGGACTCTAGTGCCGCCGTCCTCTGAAGAGGTGCGGCGGGGGGGGGGACTCTAGTGCCGCCGTCCTCCAAGGAGGTGGGGGGGGAGGTGGTGGGTGGTCTGCGTTCCTAGCATAGGGTTGGGGGGAGAGGGGGGGGTGGTCAGAGGACGGCGGCACTAGAGTCCCCCCCCCGCCCGGCAGACCCCGCGGCCGCGAGTCTTTCCCCCGCCCCTCACCCCCCCCTGAGATCCCCGGCCTAGAATTCTCTCACTCTTCCTACTTATAAAACTTGTTTTTGCTTCTTATGAATGTTGTATCATATCGACTATCAAAAATTATGAAATAATTAATACATATTTTTGTAGAAAATTTAACGATCTACAAAAAAGGTCTCTTATGTTTTTTTCATAAATATAACCATTTAGACGATATTAAGGTTTATACTTTGAACTTTGAATATCTTTTGAACGGTTGAACTATTATGGTTCGTAAAATATATATTTAGAATACTTAATTATATTTGCCTCTGATTTTTACATCTACGCTCGTTTTATAGGACTAAAATTGACCAAGCTTGTCGCACTGCAGAAGAATTCACAAAACTGTATTACGAATCTTTAGACAAGCGGAGATATGTATAACAATAATACTGTCAAACGTATTGTTTCTTGATTATATATTTTAATTTTATATGTAATCTGTCTTAGCCGATTTCAAGAATGTACATGCATGAATAGCGTTACTCTGATATAGAACGGAAATGGGGTAACAGGCAAAGATAATATACAAAAATTCTGGACGGATCTACCATCTTCAGAACATAGTGTTCATACTCTTGATGCCTAGCCAATTACAAGTAAATGCTAATAATTGCATTATTCTTAAATAAATAATGTTAACTTTACTTGTATTTTTTACTGTAAAAATTTATACATATTATTACATATTACATTGTATTTTAATTTTTATAACTTAAATTTTAATAATAATTTCAAATAAATTCTCACTTTAATACTTGTATGTAATGATATTCATATTTTTATTTCATATATAACATTTATCTTAATAGCACGCGATACCAAAAGTTTGTTATTTAAATTTATCTTCTGTCTGTAATATGTTAATAATAGGTCCAGAGGTAGCCAACCAATTAACGTTTCTCGTCAAAGTCGGTGGCCAAGTGAGATACGACGACAAGAATTCAAAACCGTTTAATTACGGCTATGAGTGATAAATGGAAAATTGTAAGCGACTGTTTTGGAGCACAAGAATTATTAGATAATAATACAACAAGTTAGTATTTTATTGTATTAAGTAGGTGTTTTAAGAGTATAATAAATATGTTATTTTATACCATGATGTATAACTTAATTTTTATTTTCATAAATTTCTTTATTGGAATATGTATAATATATGACCCACATAGACGTATGAAATGAGATTAACAATATATGTACTTTGTACTTATTTGAAAACAAGAACGAAATAATTTAGACAAGTGCTGGATTGGATATTTTGCTATCAGAGACAAAATTCAATTTTAAAAATTTGATAATTCTTTTCATTTTTACTTTTAATCTTTTAGATCAATGTATAAAGGCAATAATATTTAAGTTTTGTGTTGGAAAGTAATTCTCGCGCCACACCGAACGCACAAATCCTGTGTCTTCTTGAGAGCGCGGTCTAATCTTAAAGTCATGTAAATAGGACAATAAGAACCTTTATAGGCACGTGCTCGCGAGGAATAACTCTCTCTCTCACAGACGACGGAACGGGTAGTTAGGACACCGAAGTGAGCTCACCGGGGTGGCGTAATTTCAGATAAGTACACGGCGATTTTAATGTCCGTTGTTCTTAACAATCTCGTTGTGTTCATCGCAATAAATTTTGGTAAACATTTGATGGGTCATACAGATAAAATTGGTAACTTACTTTTCTTTGTCTCAATAATGTTTTTGACAATATAAAATTATACACTTAAAGAATCAACGAGCATTTATTAATACAAAATGTGGAAATTATAAGAATTTCACGCTGTGTTCCAAACAAAGAAAAAATATATTTTATTCAATTTATGAAAAAAAACGTGGTGTCGACCACGTAGTACACGCGCGTGGTGTATACGCGTGGTATACGCGTGGTATACGTGTGGTATACGCGTGGCTTTAATTTATCTTTACAAAAGAAATAAACTAATTCTAAATTCTAATCGCTGATTAGAGTCTTTCTCTTAACAATAACTAATTACGCTTTACAATAACCGCTCTGATGGTCGATCATTAAGGTCAAAAACAAATCGTCAGAAAGAAGTTAGCTTTCGTTTAGTGCGCAAAGAGCAAGAAAGAGGAACATCGGTCGAAGAACATCGAATCTGTAGAAGAAAAAAGATTGAAAGATATATGCCGACACTAAAATTATTTAATTCCTTTTAACTTTTTCATACTTTTTAACATACTTTTTGACGCAGTATTACTCGAGTATAATATACTTTCTTTTAATTCTGATAGTGCGTTTTCGAAAATCATGGTACGAGCGAACTGATAATTTTACATTTTAATACGGTACGTATTTCTCTTCTACGATATTCCATTAAATAATTGTTAAGTTTAAATACATGTTAATTATAATTATAGTTATACTTAATTATAATTAACTATAACTTTTATGGCAATGTATCACTATGTATTATATCAATATATGTATAATTATACATATTGAAGTACTTGAGTGTTAATAATCTTAAAAATCGTTCAATATCGTACACGTTGTAGAAGGCCTAAAGAAATCCGATAAGTATGCCACGGACCAGATTTTTTATTCACGGAATCAACGATGTGCGTTTGCCATCGAAAATGCTATGTCGCGCAAGATCGAAACGGGAAATGTATCCGAGGGGAACATTTCCCATTTCGACATTTTTTGCGCGACATAGCATTTTGAAAAAGCAAAAACTGACAATACAAACTGGCAATCAAGGCAATACGTACGGTCGACTAAGGATATTCCTGGACCAGAGCACTTTGGTCCAAAAGTTTTGGACCTGATGGGATATCCTTGGTCGACCGTAACCTTTACTCTTCATATTTATGCCTTTTATAGAGGTGACAATTATTTCGTCCATATATGATTTAACATATGCAAACATTTTTAGCTCTGACACATTGAAATAAAAATAAAAATAATGAAAAAATGATGCAAATATAAGCTCTGTTTGTAACAATGTTGAATTTATGAAACAGAACTTTAGAAAAAAAATTCTTTTATATTATTTTAGTTTTATATTAAACTCGTATTATCATAGCTGATAATCTATTATTATTATAATTAACAGCGATGTGTTCAATCACGTGGAATCACCGACTGGGATGTTTAAAACCGTTTCTTGCTGTAGACTCGGAAGCGCAACAAAACATGATTCAATGGTCGAAAGATTGTTGTACGCATTTATAACTGTGTACAGCAACTTTCGACCTTATGTCGTTTGGAAAATCTGCCATTTCTACGGAAAGTGTACATGCACGACGCGGAACCTCGAAAAGCTGTTCCATGCTTTGGATACAATTAATGCGTAAGTATCGAAATTTATAATCGTTATACTAAATGACAGAGAAGATATTATTCGCAAAATTATCGCGAACTTGTTGCTTTTAATCATTCTCCATTTTTTTTTTTTTTTTAAATATATATATATATAAATTAATACATATTTTATTTTTATTATTTTTATTTTTGTACTTTGCTTGTATATATAACTTATCTTATATGTCGAAAATTATTTTTAAAAGGCAACTTGCTCTTACTGCCATAATCGGCATTGTATAATTCTTTTAATGTACATATTTTTGTAAAAAATTTTGTTTCAGCGAATGTGATATATTTCTGTAATTCTAAATACTGAGAAACATGTCGAATTCGCTAAAACGAAATTTTTGAAGACAGCAGATAATACGAATCTAAAAGACCGCGGTATATATTAGAAGAACTTTTGAGTATCGATACACAAACAGCTCATGTAATGGCTTGGATTGTTAATGAACACTAGTGCCATCCACATATTTACCGTACCAGTATTCATTAATAATTCTACAGCCGTTACAGACTAGCAATGTAGCTGGCGCTTTGCTATATTATATTGCAAATAATGTGAAGAAACAGGAAAAATTGCGAGAAGAAGCAATGTCTGTATTACCTGAGAAAACCACGCCTATTACAGAAGACATCCTGACGAATGTACCACATATGGGAAACAGTCGCATAGCTTCTCGTATACACGGCTTATGTTAAAGTTAAAGCCTGTATTAAAGAATCTATGCGACTGTTTCCCATCGTCACAGTGGCATTTTAAGAACTATGCAGACGCATGTGTCCATAGGAGGATACATAATACTAAAAGGAATATGTCAGAGTATGTATAATTTTCTAGTATTTTTCTATATATTACAGACCTTAAGATTTATCAATATTTAATATCAATATTTTATTAATGCTGATATCAAAATATTTCTTGTCAAAATATTTAAAAAATTAAAAATGCATTAAAAAAATATTTAATTAAAAAATCTAACAATGTCATTTTAGATAATATAACAAATAAATTCTGTGAGTCTCAATCAATAAATTATGAATTCTTTAATGAATTTTAAATTATTTTTTGTCATATTTGATTAAATGCCATCTGCATACCATCAGTATTTCATAATTTTTAACATCAAGTATTACAAATTAAATTTCTACTAAAGTTTACTTTAAATTAAATGACAAATAAAACTTTGTGACCCCCAACTATCTGTTCATGTCATTCTCAATGATTTCTTTCTGCGTGTAATTCAGTCAAACGTCATGGGTTGTCACGTGCTGCTCTTTCAATGGATTCCAAATATTTTCCGCAACCAGAGATTTCTTACATTCGGGAGTATCCGTTATCCATCTCTCGGGATATATATTTATAATCCCGAGAGATGGATAACGCGTACGCCTGAATGTAAAGCAAACAACAAATAACATTCCTGCGTGTACAAGCCTTTCGGGGATGGTGATCGGTCTTGTATTGGACAAAGAATCGTTGAGATGCAACTGTTTGCAAGTTCGTCAGTTGGATTTCAACAATTCTTTGTCAGGAATAATAAGTTACAATTTTTTTTCAGGAATAATAAGTTACAGAATCATTTTTAAATCAATTTTTATCATTAATTTTTACGATGGTTCTCATACAAAACAACCGCGAGCACATTACCTTCCAAGTTATTTTCATATTTTTGTTACGTCCTGCGGACTCCACGATATCCCTTTTTCGCGGGAATTCTTATGCGCCTAAGATAGCCCTAAGATTAGGATAAACAAGCTGAGTACGGACGGTTATCGATCGGGGTGAGGTTAGATCTCGCATTCCTTTTTTTATGATCAAACTACCTATTTGCTTGGGCAACTAAAAGCAACCTCTCAGATGACAAATTACTAACAGACGGGGGATATGGTGACCAGATTCTCGTCAACCTCGTCTGGCCCATAACTATAAACCCGGCGACACGACGCGCAGAAAGGAGCCTTAACTCCAGACAGGGGATGATGGAGATCTGTATTATTATCGCGCGACTCACTCAAAACTGACCGTGCGATGTTCCGACAAACAGAAACGAAACCTAATACCTGCTTTTAGAAATCTTAAGAGCACGTGGCGGAAGTTTCTGTTTGCAATAAAACTGCACTTAAAATTAAGAAGTATGGATCGTCTGTCAACATAAAAACAGGGTCGCGAGATAAGTAAGGAACCCCAATAAAAGAGAAATCGGCGATAGCCGAAAAACAAATGCGTCACTGGAAAGAACCGATGGGTTACACCCCCAATAAGACAGTGGGGCCTTAAGAGGCGGCTCACCAATGGAAAACCGGAAAAATCGATAACCGTCTCTATAGCTTTCTAGGATAGGCGTAAACTCAAAATGTACCCCTTGGGCGAGAAACATCTCGCCCAATAAGAATTTCCTTAAATAAAAATTAGAAACATCCCGCCAACCCGAAATCCTTTAAACGAAAACCAGACACACCCCACATGAAATCCACCCCTTCCATTCCCTACATTTTCCTATATAAACCCCGAGATTGCGACACTCGCTCTCAAAACTTCTCAGTCTCTTCAAGCCTCTGAAGATTTAGTCTACATTTCGGCATTATAATTGTGATCTCTTCCGTTTTCGAGTTACGATTCCGCGTTTAGAGTCTGTGCAAGAGATCCAGCAGCACATCAGTCGCTCCGACTCATCCACCAGCGACACCGAGAAGAAACCCACTCGTTTTGAACTCATCAAGTAGTAAGTCCCGTAATTCTTTTAATCCTTTCTTTTTCCGCGTTATCGCCCCCCTTCTTAAACGGTCTATCGATTGTCGGATCCCCGGAAGCTTATTATTTTGGGGTCGGTCAATGTAGGCATCAGGTTCCCAGCGGTCGTTGGCGTTGTCGTGGGCCTGACTTGCCTCCCGGCGTCTTCATCGCTGTCGTGGACTCGGCTGGTCCACTGACCCCCCTGAGCTTATGCTCGTGGGTCGGTCGGTGTAGGCATCGAGTTCCCAGCGGTCGTTGGCGTTGTGGTAGGCCTGACTTGGCTCCCGGCGTCTCGTCGCTGTCGCGGACCCAGCCTGTCCACTGACCTCTTCCCCCCCCTTGAGCTCGACGATTTCCTTTTGTTCGCTTCCGACCGGGTCCGAGAGAGATCGACTAAATAAATAAATAATTTTAGTGGACCCGAAAGTCCTACCCCCTCGAGGACAGAATCTCCGCACGATCAGGCGACGGAGAAATCGCCAGAACAAGCGGGCGCGACGGGAGGTCGAACTCCTCCGGGAGCAGCTCAACGCCGGACCTCCGCAACTCGCCATCCCACCGCCCCTACCAGCTTTTTCGGAGGAACCCGGTTCTTCGCAGAATCGCCCCGCTATCATCTTGTCTTATCGCCCAGTTGTCCTACCCTCTCGCCCAATTGCTGAACACTCTCGCCCTATTTGCCGCGTGGCTCCGTTTCCCGTGGTCCCGCCCCGCGTGGTCCCGGTTCGCGTGGTCCCCGTCAACCCCGATCCAGCCCGCTTCCTAGAATCTCCTGATTCCCCCTCCTCTTCCCGAAGTCCGTCCCCGACCTCCTCGACCGCCTCGAGGAAGTAGACGAACCCGAGGTGATAGACTTAGAGTAATAATTATAAAAATACATTCATTTTTATTCTAATTCTCATATGTTTCGCCTAAAGAATTTCATTAAATGTACATAATGTTCAACAACCGTCTGCACAAGTTCTCCTTCGTTTTATTATATACATCCACACTTTTTAAACTAACGCCTAGTTTATAATTATTTTTATATCAAATAACATTATTTTTTTTTTTATGTCAAATAAATATGAATACTTATGTTAAAGACATCTCCATTCTTTCTTTAATTTAAGACCTCACCCTCAGTATACTTTCCCTCTCTCGAAATTGCACGAGGTCCGATCCTGAGTTAAAGGGATTAAATTCTCTGACTCGAAAAAGGACCGACGATCGCACCGCTCACGAAAGGCGTCCTAACGTCTTTACGGACGTTGACCCTTTCTGAGTCATAAAAGTGCGTTCTGCTCGCGCCACGCGTCTCAGAGCGCGTACCTGATGCGAGCGACATTTGTAAGTCTAGCTGCGTCCTCCCTTCCCCCGACCCCTCTGGTTAGCCTTTCCCTTGCTTCCCAGATTTTCATATCCTAATCCCGGGGTCGGACGTAACATTTTTGTCACGTTGTAAATTGCAAAAGAACGTGATATATAAAAGTGTGTTTTATATATAGGTCGTATGAAATTTCTGGATTGAGTGGCATCATGGACCGCTCGAATGCAGTAAATTTACAATGGCCCGTGATTCCACTCGATTCGGAAATTTCAGAACACATCACCGTTGCGATTCAAACTCATCGATTTGTAGATTATTCACAATCTTTCCATAATTTAATCGTTTTGCGGAATACTTCCCCTCTCCCGTCAGAATGTCATAAAAATTACCACTACTAGTAATGTTTTTTTTTTTCAAATATTTTATATTTATCACGGATGTGTATGAATAAATAGTATATACATATATGCGTATGACATAGTATAAATATATACACAAAGTGTTTGAGTGTGTTATATATACCACGTAACATAGGTATAACATCTCTCGTGGGCAGGTAGAACGGGTTGAACTCAATAGGAAAGTCCTTTACCTCTAGTTCTGTGATTTTCGCAATAATTAATGAGAAATTAATTAATAAAGGTAACAGCCCAGCGTTACAAGCCGTTTGCTAATACGTCCATATATGTTTTCTTTCTCTTGTATATAATCTCTGCTCGTATATGTAAGAAAAATTGAAACCTAATTAAAAGAATAATTTTTGCATTGTTTTTGTTTTACAAGGGTGAAGTTTGTGTAAGTAAGAAAAATTGCCCATTTTATCATGTATAAATGTACATAACAATCGTATATAAAATATGATTATATGCGATTATTATATTGAGGCTATTGTATTGTATCTTATCGTATTTTTACTTTTTGTAGAAAAAATGCGTTATTTTTTAAATTATTTTTCAATTTTTCTTATGTATAGAGAATATATAAGAGAAAGAAAACATATATCTCCAATATGGATATAATTATACATGAAAAACTTTCCTGGGCAGACACTTTGTATATGAAAAAATAATATATAATAATACATATAAAATACATATAAAATACGTTTACTATAATATAAATAAAATGTGTAATTATAACATTTTGTGCTTTGTACTCGATTGTAATTTTTAATCATTTTGACGAGATTGAGATATCACATTAAGATTATATACATATATCAATGATTATTAATTTCTTTTATTAAATAGTTATTGCAATAATAAAATAAATAAAAAAGTAAAAAATTATTTAGCGTATTGTATTAGCAATTGGATAAAACTTACTTAATTTTGAGAAATAAACATTCATAATATGAAAAAAATTACGATTATTTAAATTAACTTCCTGTAATTTAATTTCTTTTAAATGCTTATTTCCTTGTACACTTATTACCATATCATTTGAATACATTTGAACATAACATTATATATTTAAATAATATTTAACAAATTAATAATGTTTAATAGATCAAGCATTTCAACTCTCTTAATTTTATGTGGTGTAACAATAATGGATCAAAGAATTTTTATCCCCTGGAGGAACTCGATCAGGAATCTTTACTTGGGGATCTCAAAGGTATGTTTGTCGAGCATAATCGCGTATATAGATATAAATGCTTGAAGAATTGTGCGATAGATTATTATAATGCATCGTATCGAATTCGACTCGACATTGGAACATATTAAAAAATTTTTTTTCACAAAATTTTATTAGAGTCAAGTTGTAAACACACGGATGAGGCCGTTGCAATTAAAGCTCATCGATTTGTAAATTATCTCGAATCTTTCTAGCTACAATTCAATTATTGCTTCCGTTTTATAAAATTCCTCGATCTAAATCTCATAAACATTTATCATATAGTGCAATATTTTTTTTTCTTTTAAAATCGTTCAATATTTTATTACGAGTATATATATGGAAATATTCGTAATATATACATTGAGCACTTTTGGCGTAATATTTTTTTTAATTCTATGTATAAGTTAGTTCAAAAGATGTAAATTACGCACGTGTAAACGCATGCCGCGTCATCGCGGCATCATCGCCGCAGAGATCTGCAATTATCGGCGCCGGAATGTTTTTCTTGGCAGTGTTTTGTGGTGTTTTGCAGCACGTGTTCGAACGCGGGGATCATATGAAAAGCTCCATAACCTCTGATTCCTGTCAACGTCGCGGGGCAGAGCGACACTTTTTTCTGCCAGATTCTTTCGTTTCATGTAAAAACGCGTCGATTGAGCATAATTTCATTGATATTTGAGGTAAAGCCCCTAAACTGTATAATTACCCACGTTTCCTCAATCATTTGGTGTTCTTGCATCACTGATGGATATGCTGATAGCATAACCTCTGCTGTATACTTCAAGTAAGTCACTTTATACCTGTTTACATAATTCTACAACGATCACTATAATTGGAGGACTCAATAATGACAATGAATAAGTTTGCAACAGAGAGAGAGATTGTTAATTAATATTAATTCATCTATAATATGTAAAAAGTTTTTATGTTACTGGTTGTGCAAATTGTACAGCAGCATCAATTTGCATCATGACATTTTTGGAATACGTACAAACTCTGTCCGATAATCCTTATTTCGGCGCTGGCTTTGGTCTGTTTGGACTTGGAGCCGGAGCTGCCTTGTTGAGGAAAGGCGCTCAGTTTGGAGCTGTGTTATTCAGGTATGACGCCAAACGCATCATACCCCACCGCTTTATATAACAAACTTTACTCTCGTTTCTTTAATTTAACATGTTTTTTTATTAGACGACATTATATGATCACTCTGGAAGTGCCGTGCCGTGACAAGAGTTATCAGTGGCTCCTGCAATGGATCACGGAAAAAGGCGCAAAGAAGACACAGCATCTCTCTGTGGAGACCAGCTTCGAAGAACAGAGGGAAACCGGCCACGTAAAGACCAAATACGACTTTATTCCTAGTATAGGAACTCACTTTTTCAGGTCAGGATATCGCTGGATTTTTCAAACCGCTTATACAATTTACTTTATTGAACTAAAACTAAGGTTAATCCCGTTCGACTTCCTCCAATATCTCCTAATTTCAACAGGTATAATGGCAACTGGATAAAAGTAGAAAGAACTAGAGAGCAACAGACTTTAGACCTACACATGGGCGTACCGTGGGAGACCGTACAGTTAACGGCGTTTGGCAAAGACAAAAGCATATACATCAATATTCTCGAAAAAGGTTGAGTTCTTACAAATATTTACAGACACGTTACTTAACAATTGGGAAATCAGAGGCAATTCTTAATTCGTATAGCCAGACAAATGGCTTTGGAGAAACACGAGGGAAAGACTATAATGTACGTTGCCATGGGGAGTGAATGGCGGCAATTTGGGCACCCTAGGAACAGGAGACCACTGGAATCGGTGGTGCTGGACAACGGTATCTCCGAGAGGATAGTAAACGATTGTCAGGAATTCATCAAGAATCCGTCGTGGTACAGCGAAAGAGGTATCGAGCTGATTTAATGTCCATTTCTATCAATGCAGATTAATTTTAATCTTGGTTTAGCTTACTCTTTATCTTTTCCTAATTCTTAGAACTAGAAAGAGATAAAAAGTAAGCTAAACCGAGATCAAAGTTAATCTACATTGGTGGAACATGAAATAGGGGGGGGGGGGGACATAAGATTCTCATTTTCTGCCCTGATACAAATCGCTGATGTTACTTGCCAGCGGAATGAAAAACCGATGCTGCACGTATGTATTTTTCGGAGAGTCAGAATCTACAATCTTTCTAGGGATACCGTATCGCCGAGGCTACTTGTTACACGGGCCTCCAGGATGCGGCAAGTCTTCGTACATTACCGCGTTGGCCGGGGAATTGGAACGCAGTATTTGCGTTTTGAATTTATCCGAGAGAGGCCTGACGGACGACAGACTGAATCACCTGTTAGCAGTAGCACCGCAGCAGACTATCATCCTGCTTGAAGATATCGACGCTGCTTTTACTAGCAGAGAAGATTCTAAAGAACGTAAATACCTGAGGCATAAAATGAGATATGAAATAGTAGAACGATAAATTATTTGTCAATTATTTTGATATACCTTACTTTCAGTCAAAGCAGCGTACGATGGTCTCAACAGAGTGACGCTTAGCGGTTTATTGAACTGCCTGGATGGCGTGGCTTCTACAGAAGCTAGAATATTATTTATGACAACGAATTATTTAGGCAGATTAGACCCTGCGCTGGTTAGGCCCGGCAGAGTCGATGTAAAAGAATACATTGGTACGTATGGAAAAGAATAAGAAAAATAATAATTGAAGAACCTAAATAATTATTTTGTTATTTTCTCAGGATGGTGCAGCGCAAGTCAGGTCGAACAAATGTTTCTAAGATTTTACAAGAAACCGAAGAAGGATTCTGACAAGCAACCGGAGAAGGATGTTAAGGAACCGGAGAAAGATTCTGATACACTTGCAAAGAAGGATTCTGATACACTTGCAAAGGAATTTGCGGAGAGCGTTATGTCCTTCAACAAGAACGTCAGTCCGGCGCAGATTCAGGGGTACTTTATGTTTCACAAGAGTAATCCCGACGCGGTCGTAAAAAATGTCGCGCAAATCTGGGAGCTCACGTGATAAATAGTGAAATTGTAGTTGTAAGTTTGAAGTAGAGCTACATGTGATGTCATGTCGACCGGTGTCCTCTTTCTATAATATAAAGATACATTATTATTATTATTCTTAAATAAAAGACAAACCTGTGCAACATGGAGAAAATGAGTCTAGTAATCATTTTTATTTTCGCTTATAAAACAAATACAAAACGAGGCGGAGATCTCAATGGATGTAGTTGAAAATATTTCTATTAATCGTGTGATATATACAATACGTGATACGATATATCACTGACGTACAATGTCACGTATTGCAAAATACAACGAGACACATTCTCACTCATAATGATATGACGTACATAATACTTTTATACCATTCAATATTAATGCATGAATGAATGGGCATTTGAAATATTAGACGAAATTTACCTACAATATCTCTCACATTTTTACTAGTGCACTACTTTGCATTTGTACCACCGGTAATTGTATGCGGACGAACTATATGAATACTGCTTTGTTTAAAAAAAAATAACTTTTAGAACAGGAAATTTTGTAATATGTAAAATCTATTTACTCTAATATCTAAAATTGTGTAATATGGACACTGATCTTTAGTCGGATGCTGCATTTAAAAAATTGGTATACATGAAACAGTGACATAATCTTGTGATAATGTAACGGCAACATTAAACATTATATATGAAACAGTGACATAGTCTTGTGATACTGTAACGACTACGTTAAACTTTAAAAGAACTTGTGTGCACGTATAAATATGATAGAAAAAAAGATAGTTTACACATCGGATGTATCTTGGCAGCCTGTTTGAAATTGATTCGCTACACACTTTTCTAATTGGAACAATCCAATTTGTACTGTAGTTTTAAAGCAGATTCATACGTATTAATTAAATATATAGAATATACACTATCTAAAATCATCTATGGATGTATATATATAAAACTCTTACAAAGAAATAATCGAATAGGGGAGTTATATATCGAAAATAGATCTATCACTGGATTCGTTAAGAAGTTTCTTGGATTTTCTATGCTACACAGCTAATTAATAAGTAGTTTATATGCCGAATCAGCAAATATTTGCCTTTTACCGAAATCATTTGATATTCAGATCTTGTTTTCTTTCAGCCATTAAAAATATTTACAACATAAGTTCTAAACCTTAATTTAATGAAGTTTGATCGTGTTGTATAAAAGTCAATTTTTAATATACAATAATTTCTAATTACTGCACATTATTTAAAGAGACAATATATAGCAAAATAAACGTAACGCACATCTTTGCTCTACTCTATACGATTTCATATTTACATACTATAGTTTTCATGTTGATTTAAATTGGTCTAAACGCTGTATGTCACCGTAAAAGTCTCTCTTTAAAGTTAATAATAATAAAGTTAATAACGTTTCTCAGATATATAACAATAAAATCACCGAGCTTTCTTCTTGCACATGCATGCATATGTGCAGACGTATCGTCTAATATTGCAATTTATGTTAAGTTAAATCGTACACAAAAAGTCGCAACCGTTAAAATACTTATCTTAATCGTATTGACAGAATCTTTGCATCATCGACTCTCAAAAGCTTTCACAATTGCAGAGTCTTTCGTACAAACCTAATTTTACGGAGCTCTAACAAATGGCAAAGTTCATACGTAACTTGAACTTTTCTATTTTCAGTCCTATATACGCGGTTTTAAAATTATATACTGGTGTATTTAAAAACTCCAAATGTACGGCTCGTAATTTAAAGGGTCCGTTTGCTCCATGTGACTCGCGTGACTACTGCCGCCGACCATGCACGACGGATAGGCGACGCCGGAATTACTCGAGCTTGATACGGGCGGAACTATCGGTGCCAATCTGCAGTCCGGTCTCTGTTGCATTATCGGGCCCATCGGTTGCATAGGTTGCGGTGCCAGTGGTGGCGGAGGTAGTTGTGATTGCGGTAGGGTAGGAGGCGGCGCGGGAATGTGCACCATTATGTTAGGACCTGGAACGTAATTTGCCACTAAAAAGTGGTTTTAAAAGTAATTAAATTTTCTTTCCGAATAAATGTACGTATATGAAGAAATATACATTATGATACTCACTGTTCTCGGGATTATGGAACGGTAATGCAGACTGTTGCGGTATTATGTTTGCCGGAGGCGGAGTCGTTTTTGGTGGTGGCGGCGGTTCGTTGCTCTTTTTTTTCCGCGCGACGCGTTTCTGACTGTTGTTCATTATCTGACTACGTTTCTTATCACTACTTTTCTTCTTCTTTTCGATCGGCATTTTCGGCTTGTTGGGGCGATTGCCGCTCGGCTGCCACAAGTGGACTGTGTGCACTGCATTGCCTTCGCTAAAAAATATATATGTCACGTTAATTACAAGTTTCGTTTTCTATGTTACAAAAGATGTTCTACAATTAGAAAGTAATTTTATTTTTAAACAGATGGCAACAGATTTTTAAATAAATTTATGTCTTAGAAAAAATTTTAGGAGTTTCTCAAGAATATTTGAAAAGGCAAATTAAAAAAGATATAGTTCATCTAACCCTTGCTTTTTGCCTAACTTCCAACTGTGTATCCCAGCCTTGTGTAGCCTCTCTCTAATTGTATCCACACTGCACTTAAGACCTAGCGCAGGTGCTACATATTTAGCGGCGGTGAGAGGATGCTGAGTAGCCATCGCGACGATGGCCTCGTCCTGCTCCTTGGTTGTGATTCGACGTCGACCCTTTCGTTCCTTCGTTTGCACATTGCCTTCCTTATGCCAACGTTCTAACCATCTTTTAACAGTACGTTCCTGATTAATTCAAAATCATGTCCATGTAAATCACTTGCGTTAACTCTCTCGAGTTTGTAATACAACTTTAACAACTATTCACATATGGCAATATACGATCTTTAATTTAAAACCTAGCGAATAAGAGCAATACTTTCAACATACCGATCTATCGATCGCCAGCGCGATGGACAGAGTGGACAGCCCGGCCTCGGACATTCCGATCATGCGGTTCCTGAGCTCCACGCTAGTCTCCAACGTTCCCTTCGCTTTGCCGCCTTTCTTCGCTCTCTTCTGCCGTACCGTCTCCGATTTCTCACGGCTTTTCCGCGACGATTCCCTACCACTCTGTTGGGGTTCGCAGGACGACTGGCTATTCTCGTTCGAGCTACAAGTGTTCGAACTATCCGAGCCTACTATCACGATCGTCTGCTCGGGACTAGGTATGCCAGACTGCAAACGCTGATGTTGCTGCTGAATCTGGTGCTCCACTACCGACAATCGCTGCTGATCGAGATTGTGATGGTGAGACTGATTGTGAGTATTCTGCTGATGCGGCTGATCCTGCAATCGCGCCTGCACTTGTGCCTGCAGGTGCTGCTGGGCTTGTTGCGCGTGATGCTGCTGCTGCTGTTCCTGCTGCGTGTGCAGTTCTTGCAGTTGCGTCTGCGACTCGTGAGGCATGGGATTTGGTTGTCCCTGCGGACAATATACAAATGTAAGATTCATGCCTTGTATACGCGTATTGCATTTATGCTTTAGAAAATAAGAACAAACCTGTGGATAATGGTGACTGCCTTGCACCAGATCTAACGGCCAATTTTGTACCATGCTCAATCCCGGATGCTGATAGATGGGTTGCGGTTGTTGCACCAAGCTCAACGCGTTGCCGAACTCCGTCTGACTCGTGGATACAGGCTGCGTGGAGGGTTGCATCTCGGTGACTTGAGGAGCGGAAGGCAGTGGAGGAAGATTTTGCTGAGGAAACACGAATCCTTGTTGCTGCTGCTGCTGCTGTTGCTGTTGTTGTTGTTGCTGCTGCTGTTGCTGCTGCTCGGTGTTCTGGTTTTGCTTCAGACTTTCCGACGGTGCGCCATCGCCGGAGTATGCCTTTCGAGATCTGACCTTTTTCGAAGGTGTCTTCTTTTTAACCGTGGCACTAGGTCTCTCAGGCCTGCTAGAGTTCTTGGAAGTTTTCTTCTTGCCCAACTGGGTGCCGGTCGGCCGCCATACCGCCTGCTGAATTGCCGCACCGTCCGCATCACTGGAAAATAAATCGGATAATCAGAGACAAGATAAAAATTAAACTATTCTTACAAACAAGACGCTTGCTCCTTTGTATTAAGAATCTTCTGAGATCTTACTCGAACAAATTTGGATTAAAATAAGCAAAGTTACATGTCTGTGCTTGTTACACAAATGCATTATAATCCTTGCAACGAGTACAAGCTAAAGACCAAAATAATTTATTGAACCTGACGTTCCTAATGTATCTCTACATGTACCACTGTATATTTTATGATTGCAAGATAATCTGAAAGAGTCCAAGTTTAAAATGCATTCATAAATATTAACCCCAACGGAATCCTTTGCATGTATTTGCGCGAGGGGCTCCAGTTGTGAATTCCAGCCTTGTGCAGCCTTTCTCTCACGGTATCCACGGAGCAGGTGAGTCCCAGCGCAGGAAGCACTGCCTTCGCCGCCGTTATGGGTGTTTCAGAGGCCAGACGAATGATCGCTTCGTCCTGCTCCCGAGTGGTGGCCCTTTTGCGTCCGCAACGATCCCGCGTCTCCACCGTGCCCTCCTTGTCGAATCTATTCAGCCATCTCTTCACCGTACGTTGCTGGAAGCGGCCAAGACACGCATTAACAAGTGTAGATGGGCTCCCAGCAAACCTCAAGTAATATGTAACTTACATATAAATTAGAACTTTCTACTCAACAATTATATTGCATTTAAATTCTAACTTGCATGTAAAAGTTATATGTTACTTGGAGTTTGCTGAGCTCTTGCTGGGTAGTCACAGAGAAACTCGACAAAGCACGCAAGAGTCAAAATACACTAGAATTTCAAACGTTAGAAATTGAAATTTATCAATTGCATGGTAGTCGAGTTGCTTGATTAAGCGGCAATTGTTATAATTGTCAACAAAAAGGTGTGAAAACAAGGAATGAGATTTATTTACCGAGCAATTAACCGCGGCGGCAATTTCTCTTAGGCCCAGACCGGCCTCGTACATTCCCACCATCCGATTCCTCAATTCGGGAGTCGTCTCGTGGACGCCTCTCGTCTTGCCCATCCTCCTGCTCGTCCTCGGGGCGACGACGTGCCAAGCGGGGATTTAAATCGCACGCGAACGCGTGACGTACGCGAAAGAACGCGGATCACGTGACGAGAGGCGACCACCGATCGTCGCCTTCGAAACTCTCTCTCCCTCTCTCTCTCTCTTTCTCTTCCTTTCTCTCTCAAAACTCGGCTTCGCGGCCACTCGCGAGCATCCTGGGGGAAAGGATCCGATTCCCGGATTAACTCAACGGTGAGTGTGGTCGTTCCCGCGGGCCGTCGACATCGCCGAGAGAGCGTCGCCGAAGACAGACTCGCTCGCCGATTCTCGGCGTCGCCGTTTTTTTCTTTCACCCGGACGCCTCTCCCGCGTAAGCGACTCTTCGCGCGGCGATCGGCGATCCACCACCCGCTCGCCTACGTCCTCGCGCCGGGTCCTCTTCCTCGCCTCGTCGAAACGCGTGGTCTTCCGCTCCGCTCCGCTCCGCGCCGCGCCACGGCGGGACGGAGGGGTACCCCAGCGGGAGGGACACGCGGCCCCGCGGTCAATACAACTGCCGCCGTAGTACAGTCCGTCGAGATTCTTTTGTCCCGCGGCGCCGACGTCGGCCGGCGCGTCGCATATGAGCGTCGCGACGTCGGGACGCGCGCGCGTGAAGAGCGACGCGGATCGCACGCGTGATCCCGCTTCCCGGAGTCGGAGAGCCTCGCACGAGGGTCGAGGTCGAGGGTCGACGCGCGTCGTCAATTAGGATCCCGGCGGACTGTACCGCGCCACCGTCGGTACAGTCCGTGGCGAGCGACAGGTGTGTCGTTCGAAATTCCAAAACTCCGCCGACGTGTGTTTCGTTTCAACCCGCCGAAACTCAGCTAGGTGGAAAGGGGGAAGGGGGGCGATAGACGCACGATTAACGATATATATATGTATATATGATATACCCGACGTGATCCCGTCGCGTTCCCGAGTCCGCGAAGAAGGGCGGTCAATACTTGTCCCAGCGCGGGACGGTCAATATTTGTCCAGCGGACTGTACGCGGGAAAAGTACAGTCGGTGGGAATTAACGGCCGCGGTGGCGGCGCGGGCGTCGGGACGAGATCCTTCTTTGTAATATTTGTTGGGATAACGAATTTTGAATTAAATCGCGTCGCGTTCTAATTCGACTATTTTAGAGAATAGAATATTGATCTTAACTTTCATCTTTTTAAACTGCTCGATTATTTTTTAATGACAGCTTATTATAAGAAATGTAAATATATGGCATCACCGCTGCACTTTGTGGGACAAGTTCTTGCATTTTGATAGAATTATTTGATGATGTCTGCGAGCAATTATTCTAATATTGTTATTAACTTTTTTCAGTGGCAATCTGCATTCAAATTAAAGCTTAATACTCGCTTACTCTCGTAATACCAATTATAATATTAACTATTAACTCAATCCACAATTTTGGTCTAACTGCTCTTGGTTTTATTTTTGTTTTCTATATTTTTCTTATTTTTCATTCAGCTAAAGGATATTTTTTCCTGTTATAATAAAGGGCTATTATTATTTATTTTAACACGGTGTGATATTTAATTCAATATATGACGAATATTTAATATGAACATTTTCGCAACGGCGATCGACCTCGTTTATGTCAATCAAACGCGACCGACTTTAACATGAAACGAGCGCTCATTCGGGGACGGCCGATGGTCAATAATTCCGCCGGCGACTGTACCGGAGAGAAGTGAGGTTATTCGGGGACCCGGCTCTCGGGCGCGCTCGTGCACCTCCACCGGAATTGTATTGACCCAGAAAACTCTTGCGCGGCGTCCCACGTGTGTCGCGCTTTCGCGCGATGCGCGATGCGCGGACGCGCCACGTGAAAAGATCGCGGATATGCGACGAATATGCGTTTGTTTTCTAGTTCCGCGCATTTTTACGCTTTTCGCGCCCAAAAATGACGCGTCCGGGCGTACCACAAAGCCCGCCTCGTCGGACGACCTTTAGCTCCTGTATCAGAATTGAAGATAGAATTCCATTTTGTATTTTTATGTATCGCGTAATACGAATTAAGACGTTTGAAAAATTAAATGCGTGCAAAATATCTATTAGAATACATGCATTGAGATAATACACGACATGCAAAGTCACGAAGTTCTGATTAAAATCTGACGAAATGTCCAGTCAACACCGAACATCAGTTGCATTACCTATATCGATGTTATAATTTCGCATTATAATAATAATATATGTACAACAAAAATATATAACTTAACATGCGTGTCGTATTAGATTTTTACAATTGTTGAGTGCGAAATTATAACATCGATTTAATGTATAGCTGATGCTCGGTGTTGACTGAGTGAGATTAATGCATGCATTATTATTGATTAATACGTTATACATTTATCATTTTTTTTTATAAGGAACTTTGTTTATAATAAGGGTAGCAGAATATTTATAAGAAAATCAGTAAAAAAAAAGGAAGAGAATAAAATCAAAGAAAGTGATTAGAGGATCTCTTTAGAATAGAAATAATAACAATAAAATAATAGTAAGAAACAAGCGTAGCAATAAAAAATGTAAGAAGTTATGCTAATTAAAATTTATATACAATTTAAAATAATATTGTTATTTCTTGCATATTGCATTAATAAATTCTACATCTCGCGAGCATTATTTTAATTCTCTTTTGTAGAACCTGATTTCCCTAATTTTCTGCAGATACGCAATATCTGCGCCTGCAAATGCAACACGCGCTACTCGCGCGGAGAGGCAATTAACATGGCGAGACGGGGATAAGAGCGACTTCGACCAAACTCCAAACTCTGATCAGAATTACTTAAAGCGAAATTTCTAACTGTATAAAGAAATTAACTTTATCCACGTTAATAAAACAGTACAGATATGTTACTTAACAATAAATTAATCGCAGATTAAGTTAAGTGGATTTTAGTCGAAGTCACCCTTATAATCGGTTACCGTTGGAAACAAAATAAAATAGAATATAACTCATTCCTCGTACACAATTTTATGCCGAGTCGTTTTATCAACGAAGATATTGGTACGGTATCTGAATTAATCTACTAATTATGCGTGCAGCATTTGTTAAATGTTGACGCGCGAGGGCTAAGCAAGTAGTCGAGACTGTAATTGATCGTACGAAATATCCATTGACAGATCTCTTCACTTTAGTTGCGCTCTGTATTTCCTTCCTTCTTTTCCTTCCTTCTTCATCGGAAGTCAGGAACTAACGGAATATTATGTATATTTTATTTTAGAACGGAACTGAGATGCGATAACAGCAGAAACGATGTGCACGTTCCTCGTGCGGCCAGTAGAAATGGACTACATTGGTCGGACAGCATTCAATGAAATAAATGTAAAGCTATAGCTTCAATATGTATATAATTTTCTTAACTGCAGAAAGTATCGTTCGAAATTGTTACTGTAATTAATCGGTACAGAATGTTATGAATTAACCGAATTAATTTAAAAAATTGTTAAAGATTTAAGAATTATGAATGATTGTTGAAAAACTTCCTTTTCTATAAATTCTATTCGCGATTCTTTTATTTTGTCCATATATAGTATTTCGTAGTTAAAAGAATACAGTTATTTCAGGTATCTCGTAACGAGGGCAAAAATAATGATGATAAATCTCGACAGGGTGATTCGGTATACATAAAACTGCGTGCGCGAAGATGAAGACTGAGGAGCAGGGAGGGACGGAGGAGTGTCGTGTATTCGTGTCGACGTCGCATAGGATAGAGAGGAGATATTACGTAGGGTCGGATCGTAAACTGGTAACATCCGCCAATCAAATCCGTCTGTCTATGTGTGTGACCTGGCCTAGAATCGAAAGCTCTTCTATACCGAGGAGAGACGGTAATTTCGCGCGATGAAAAGAGCGCGCTATATTACCGCGCTGGCATTATGCGATGTGGAACGTTTCGACCGTGTTGTCGAATCATTTAATCATGATTACGTCGAGGAAAAAAGAAATCTGATCTATAAAATCGGCAGGATCAAATGTTCGGAAGTACTTGTTTGTTGTTTCAATTAAATCGTTATATCTCCTCCGAGCAAGGTGGTACTCTAGTACCACAATACATTGGCAACATGTTAACTGAATATTGGTTGTATTGGGAATATTTTTTGGCTAATATTTCCCAAAGTAAAGCTAATATTGGTTATTAATAAAATGCAAGTGCACTGCCAATTTTAAGCATATAATATTAGCTCAAGAAGAAAGATCGTCTTTACAATTTAGTACTAATATGAAAAATTAGTCTCTATACCCAACATAAAAATTAGATATATATTGTTAGCCAATATTGCTGCAATTAAATTGTGCTATTAGGGTGAATGAAGAAAAAATCGCGCTATTTTCTAATTTCTATCCCAAGGCTCCTCGTGCTCGAAACACTTCGAGATTCACAATATTCACATACAGAAGACGTTATGCGAAATCAAATTTAAAGGTCGATTAAATTCTAATAACACAGGAGCGTCTATTATAGAACATCGTTTTGCGGAAAACGACGCAAGGGCGGCGCACGAGAACGAGAGAGAGAGAGAGAGAGAGAGAGAGAGAGAGAGAGAGAGAGAGAGAGAGAGAGAGAAGGATAACAGCTCGCGACCTGCTCTCGAATCAGTTTCCAGGGCTGCGCGCGGCAGGGCTCGCAGCTTCCACCTCTGTCTCTCTCGGCCTCTGGACCTCGTGCCTCATCTCTCATCCCGACCCCCGTTCGGCCACCCGCGTCCCGCCACTCTCTCTCTCCCGTCTCCGACGTTCAGTCCGCACCCTCGCCTCGCGCACGGCGCGTACTCCGCACGCCTTCGCCTTCGTCGACACGCGCCGGAAATCGCCGCGGGCAAAGGGAACGTACCGTACGCGCTCGCACCACCGACGGCAGCAAGGAAGAAGGTTCCGCGATAAAGTGATAAGGATACGGAAGCTCGAGAGACACCAAGGATGAGGCTCCTCGCAGTCGCCCTGACTTTCCTCCTTCAGGCGTGGGTCGTGTCCTGCGGGGTACGTGACAAAACGGGGCGGTGGCAGAGCTGATCGAGACATAGGCGAATCTGGGGGGATGGGAACTCGAACGAAAAATTGTACCTCTTCGAAAATTAATTAAATTAAAAATATATACGAGGGAATTCGATAGAAATCTATTTTTTATTTTATTTTTATAATTTTTCTAAAATCAGAGAGTCAGGGGTGCGACTATGTCTCTCGAAGCTTAAACGAAACTCGATAGAAGTGAACAGAGACTCGAGAATCGTGGAAGTTTTTTTTTTAAATTGAGTGTTCAATAATGCTTTCTTTATTTTCCATATAGAGATAATTACGATCGCGATTTGCTCGGTTTTTTATTCAACATCGAAAACAAAAATTAAAATTCTCTGTGCAGAAAATGGAAATGGGTTTTAAATCAAGAGGAGGTAGAATATCGGTCGGAGACGAGTTGTGCGTTCAATAACGCGTGCGACACTTTCGGAATCGATATTTTCCATGTAGAGACAATCACAATCGCAATCTACTCGATTTTTTTATTCGACGTCGAAAACGAGAATTAAAATTTTCTGATGTGCAGAATGCATTTTCTGTTTTGTCTCTTTGTGGCGGAACTTATAGAAATGAAAAACGATATTGAAATAATTATAAAAATAATCGGGTATTGAAACAATAACAAAGAGAAATAATTACGTTACGACAATATTCCTTCGCCAAGTTGCTGTAGATAAACAAATAATGTATTATAGTTCGCCAATACAGCTTCCGCGAGAGCGCTCGTTTCTCGCTATTTATCTCGACTACTGTCTATTAGTCTCAATGACACCGCCGATCTATTTTGCAGACGAGACCCAGCTTCGTTTCCGATCAGATGATCGCGACCGCAGCCAGTGTCGTGAACGCCTGCCAAACGCAAACGGGAGTTGCTACAGGTATCCAACGAGAGAGAGAGTTCGTTCACCTCGGGCGTGAATGAAATTATCGATCGCCCTTTTAATTGCCGCGACGACGCATAAAGTTATAGAATGCAGCTGATGCTCGCGAAACCGAGTTTCCCTGCTTCAAATTAAATTGGCAGAATAATTTCCTAATCCTATACACCGTTAAATATTAAAAGATAAAATTTAAACCAATACCCTAAGTTAAATTACATTTTGTTATTTTTAACTACCGTGTGTGTCAAAATTTATTATTTTGACACAAAACAGTATTATTTTAACATTGGTTTAGTTAAATTTACATTGCTTCAGTTAAATTAACGACATATTGATTAGGGACAGATTTATATAGGAATGGTTTAAAGTGATTCAAATTGATATAATTTGACTACGAATTTAACACTATATCAAAGAGATAAAATGAACCTACGTTAACGCGTTCGGTGCATCCAATTTGAGTTCCAAGAAACTTACAATGGAAATTAAGTTTCTTGGAACTGAAATTGGATCATATACATATACATACATATATATATATGTGTGTGTGTATATATATGGAATACGTATTTTTTTAGCCGACATAGAAGCGGTAAGAAACGGTCAATGGCCGGAAACACGTCAATTGAAGGTGAGTACCGATGCGCGAGGCGCGTGAATTGTCAATTATGCCTGGCAAAAAAAAGAGAGAATCGTTATCCCAGCGTCGAAATGCAAAGATTCAATCTGATTTCTCGCAGTGCTACATGTATTGCCTCTGGGAACAATTCGGTCTGGTCGACGACAAGAGAGAGCTAAGTCTGAACGGGATGCTGACATTCTTCCAGAGAATACCCGCTTATAGAGCCGAGGTGGAGAAAGCGATCAGCGAGTGCAAGGGGATCGGTAACTATTTGGGTATCTACTGTCCTTTTTCGTTTTCGTTTGTCCCGATCGATTGCGTGTGCTCGAAACTTACGAAATCTGGAAGTATAATCCTCTTGAAAATATTACCTGAAATTAGTTGCTGTATATTAATTAATAACTCGCTTCGAAATTGAAAGGATTCCAAACTGATTAAAGCGCAGTTGATGATTCCAGGAGTTTTTAACGGCACGTTTCGATGATCGCAATTAGATTGATTAAAAAGAGAATAATTAAAAAGAGAAAGAAATTGCGATCGAGAAGCTCCCTAAAAGATATATTTTTGTGTCTCTTGAATTATTATAATATAACAAGCGCCTCTTCAATATCGAAAGCTTCGAGTCTTTGATTCGTTTTTTTACTTTCTATTTAATTCTGATATTTTACCCGAGTATGGTGTTTTATTTTATTTTCGATTACACACGATCCTTCGTTTCGCGTCACGTAGAATAATTAATGGCCAATCGCATCTCTCTCTGTTCGCAGCAAAGGGTGATAATTGCGAGTACGCGTACACGTTCAACAAGTGTTACGCGGAGTCATCTCCGAGGGTAAGTGATTCCCATAATCGTTTATATAAATCGCATATTGCGTTATCCTCATCATCTCACACGCGATCGCAATGTCCGTTTCAGACTTACTATCTATTTTAACGAGCCCCGCGGGAGGACGACAGTTATGAAGACCAAGAACAAAATGCTCAAGATACAATTTCGCCGAATGTGTTGAGATGTTTTTACGTTTGAACCACTTTCCACATTATCATGTAACTGTGCTGTATATACCATGCCGTATTGCGTAAACCGTATACGATGTGTGTGTCGATGAAATAAAGAATTCAGCGATCTAATCGACATATCTTCGGCTCTCCTTGCCATTTTGTACCCTCGTTGCAACGCAAAATCGAACGTATCTTACTTTCCGAGAGAAATAAAAAAAAAATAAGTTCTAAAGTTCAAGGTTTTCGTACGAATTACGATGTCGGAGTTTCTTTTTCTTTCTTTCTTTTTCCGAAGAAGATTTGTATATGATTTGTATAAAGTGTCTCTATCGGATTGATTGCCGGATAAATTGATGGCGCTCTCGCGCGTGACGATAAGACCGAGTTTGATATCGCACAGATTGCGGCAGTAGAACGGTCCAATTGCCGGTTGAGGTCACACTTGATGATCGAACGCAACGGATGGAAGAGATCTACAACTATAACACACTTGAAACGCTCATTCGCAAACGAGTCCTTTTGTGACGTCCAGAGCAGAAATAGCGTCGGCTCGTGCGCGTTCAGCAAGTGGAAAAGCATTACGATATATAACGCAACGCGAGAGCTTTCCGATGAACGCGAGGCAGACGGCAACGCAAAAATCATGATTATTAGATAAAATCACAAACTTTAATTGACTATAACTGGCAAATTTATTCATAAAAAATCACATGTGTGATTTTTTATGAATAAATATATGCCAGTTATAGTCAATTAAAGTTTGTGATTTTATTTTATATTCACTGGCGGAAAAAACTTTTCTATTATTTTTGAATCATAATTATTAGATCGAGATCACGATTATTAGATCTAGATTAAGTCTATAGATTATAGTTTACATTATATTATTATTACATTTTAGATTAGATTAGATCTATAGATTATATTTCAGAGAAAAAAAGAACGAAAAACTCTTATACGATTTAGTTTACGGCGATCTAGTAGTTTCTGTTCAATAGCAAAAATGAAAATCTTGCGACAGTAAAATGACTTAATTGTGCAAAACCGGTTGCATACGAACTCATGACGCGAAGTTACACAACGCGCAGGATTACCGCGGCTTATAATTAAAAGACTAAAACATTTCATTTGTCAGTCGGGATGCATTGTTACAGTGCTCGATTCAGACGTCTAGGTATAATTTTCTGAAGTACCGAAATCACAGGCCGCGGAACGAGGAAGAGATTATCGTGCGATTGTTAATTACTTAGGAAGTAGCTTAGGATATGATTTATTCTAAGTTACTATTATACGTTTGTTTACCGTCATGCTTCTCGCTTACAGCCGCACGCGCATATTACACAAAGTTTCATATTGCTAATCTTTTCCCGGTATTTTAAATAATTTTGTCTCTACTCAAGCTTGCGTCTCTTTCGAATTTTCTTCGCAGAAAGCCTATATAAGAAATAGTTTTCGTGCGAGAATTATAATTTTACTAATTATTTTACGTGTCAGTTACATATAGTGCAGAAGCTCAGATCTATAAGTAAAGATTATTTCGAAACATTTCCGGAAAATATTTTCAAAAATACAATTATGATTCCGCGATTATAATTCACGAAATTTGAAGCTCTTGACTCTGATACTTATAGTTAATTATCCCGACGTAATATATATTCGTGTGATTCGCTGATAGTTAAGTTTTGTCTTTGTCTGTTAATTATTATCTCCCACCTCATCCCCTAGGACAGCATAAATTCTCGATGATTCAGCGCGACCGCGCACTTAGTAATCCTAGATGGCCGAGTAAACGTTTTTTTTCGGCTAGATCCGTATTGACCGCGTGTGTGAAATACGAGAAATGGCAAGGGAAAGCTTAATTCTCATCTGTGCCTCTGTTATCTTTACGCAGCTCGTCGTCGTGAACGCCGCGCCCGGTGACGAAGTGAGTACGAATATATATGAGTTTAAAGTCTACCCGGATCTTTACGATTGCGGCCGATATAATATAATTTTCTAGGATATAGATTGGACCACCGTTCACGAAGAGTTAAGGAAATTGGCTGGAGGTATACGGAAAAAGTGTACCGGTGAAACTGGCGTGACAGTCGGTACGTTCTTCAGAGTATCGCATTAGATTAACGAGCGAAAGGACTTATTCGATCCTTAATTATTATTAATAAGAGAAACGATCGAAGTACGTCCAATCGTTTGATATTCGCCAAGAATAATTTGCACTATCTTCCTTATATCTATTAATGTTAACGATTTTAATCGCAGAGACGCTAGACGCGGCAGAATTAGGCGATTTTGACAAAGCAATCGGGTGCTACTTCAAGTGTGCGATGGAAAAAGGGGGAGTGGTAAAAGCTTTTTTTTTACAAAACGTAGACGTAATAACGATTAGAACCGAATCGCTGAAGCTTTAATTTTTTCCCGATCAGATGAAGAAGGACGGCAAAATAAACTACAAGCTCTTATCCAAGATGATGCCGCAAGCATACAAGCATATTGGGATGGAAATGCTCGACCAGTGTCGTACCACTGGCAAGTATCAGTTTGTTGAGATAATAATACTTGTCTTGATGCGACGCAAATTACATTGCATCGTCTAATTATAAAAATTAAAAAAGTATAAAAATTATCGACAGACTATCATAAAAAAGCTACATTATAAAAAATAATCTTCGATGTTGATTAATGTTGATTCAATTAATGTTTCACGTTTTATATAATTGTCTACAATTTCTTTCAGGCGGTAGCGACAACTGCGACAAGGCCTTGAAGTTCAATCAATGCATGTACAAAGCAAATCCTGTGGTACGTATATAATGATTGATATACTCGATTGATACAATGATTCTAAATGTGTCATGCTATATGTCCTATTGTATTTCTTTCCAGGCATACTTCGTTATCTAAATGTAGGTATATGTATAAGTGACAGTAAGAGATCCCAAAATATTGCCTGTACAATTTGAGATAAAACTGAAAATAAAACGCCCAACAGCCATCCGTTCTCCGTTTCTCGTTCTTACGCTAATTTACAGAATGAAGTGAAATACATCCTCGAAAGAGTAAGAATTGCATATATTATTTGCGAGAACGTTTATAATAACAATTCCATGAATATAACAACAGCAATTTTTGTATGTACATCTTATTTTATATAACTTAACGGTTATATCACGATTTACGTATCGGATGCAGTCGGTGCGGCGCATACCTTGCATTAAACTATTCCATTGATAAAGTTTCTCGATATACATACAAACGATTCGTGTACGTTATATACATTTCTGATCAAACACGTAATTCTTCCGTTAATATTATCCACATATATGTATAAATATTAATAAATCTAAATACACGCCAAGTATACCGCGACAGTCTTCTATTGAATTGTAAATAAGAAATCTTCTTCGTTTCCGTGATATACACGACTGTTGTGACAGATATTGCGGACAAATCACAAATAATCAGACATATAAAACAACGAATGATGTAAAATCTTTACATCTTGAATGATGTAACGATCCTTACATCTTCGACAATCTCTTGAGATCATTACAAATGAGTCTCACTGTATAAATAATGATGACGCTAATAACAACAATATGATCTATGCTTTCCGCGGCTTCGTCTTTCTCTTGTTAATATTCATTATTTGCTCGACTATGATATCATCCGCTCTGGGATCAATGGGAATGGCCTGGACGGGCGCTCTGGAGCTCGGCACGGGCTTGGACCGTCTCTCCAGTAGCGCATTCAACCAGACCCACAGCTTCTCGCGATTGAGAAACGCCAGCGCGACCAGCATGATGAACGGCAGCGCGATCACCGATGTCTGATTCATCTCGTTCTGATCGACTTTCCGCTCCGCGTTGAACGCCAGTTTGACGTACTTGAACGACGAGTTCGCCTCGAAGTAGACCGGAATAGTGCGGTACTTGTGCACGGTCTGGGACAGCGACGACTCCAATTGGACGAAGTACTTCCTGCCGTCGGCTTGCAACGGCGGGAAATGCACCAGAAAGCCAGCGTTGTAGCTGCCGGCGTTTTTGCTGGCGGTTTGCTGCACGTCCAACTTGGAAACGTGCACCGGCGAGTCGGGAGCGTCCTCTCGGCACAGCTTCACCTTGATCGTGCGATAGTGCTCCGGTTGGGCGGACGTGACGTGCACCGAAACGTCCGTGCGCGAGATCGGATGGAAGGCGATCAGCCGCAGGCCACGAATGTCCTCCACCGGCTGCACCAGCTGAGAGCTGGGACTCGTGCGCTGTATATGGGCGTTGCTCTCCACGTTCGGCTTCAAACGGAAGGTGTAGGTGCACTGTAAAATTAATAAATCGTCGCGTCAAAATCGTTACCGAAACGATTAAGATCACCCTGTATATTTTTTTTGCTCGAAATATATTATTAATATAACTACTCACTGTAGGTTGAAGACCGCGAATCCTGAAGTTACCGTTCTCCTCGGTCGTAGCCTCCTCTTGAAGACTGGAGCAGTTCCCTTGACCCTGGACTTCGACCAGCAGACCAACTTCCGGTTCCCCGTTCAAAGACGTAACAGAACCGTAAGCGCTATAGGCAACTCTGTTACCGAATAGATTCACATTGACGGTCGCCCCTTCCATGACATTAATCATCTTTGACGGCGGATCGAAGCGGTACTCCTTCATCATGGGTCGTAGATAATATTCGCCCGGCGACAACGAATTAAATATGAATTTTCCATCTTCGTTGGTTATGCTGTTCTTGCGGTAACTTTGACCACCAGACAAAGAAAGAAGCACACCCTGCAAAATGATACGATATATTATATTTCCTTTTCTTCAGTTAATGTCTTATCTATCAAGTTACCTGTAATGAAGAACCATCAGCGTGATCAGAAACTTGTACAATAATCTCGGCTAATTTGTGCGCCAAGAACACTCCTTTAGCATCAGGTCCAGTGATTACAAAACCCTCCTTCTCAGCTGTAACACTAATAGCAGACAATTATTAATTTCACAATTGTTATAATAAAAAATATATATATATATGACTGCCAACATACCTATATTCGATTTTCCCATCCAAAGGTCCAACGCTGTAAGTCCCGTCTTTTTGTGTAACTAACGTGTGAATTGGAGACTCTTCGCCTTTCCCAGTTATCCGTATAGTTACACCTTCCAACGGCGGAGAGATCTGTCCGGCTATAATCTGAATAATATTTTCGCTTTAGCGGTGAAGTTTATACGTTTAATACAGTAGTAGTTACCCTACCTTTCCTAAATCACCGGCGAAACTTGCGATGTCGTTGTGACAGTCATTCACGCCGAAGATTTTCAGAGACGGCGGATTGAAGAGTAGAATGTCCGATAACGGAGTGATAGTGTACATATTATCCGTTTTCGCCTTAAACTCGAACTCGTATTTGTATACGTCGTCTTTTTTTACAGGTTTCAGTGGACCAATCCTATTAAGAAATATATTAATAAAGATGTACACATGATTTTTTATATCGCAAAGAAATTAATTAAGACATTAATATCACTCAGATATGAGTGAAAAAATATATGTACAAAATTTTTCTCAAAATATCACTTACGTGACACTGTCATTTGCGTCTTCGATTTTTACTTTAAGATCGTTTTGCACGCTCAAACTTATAATACTGCCTTTGTGAGTGTGTTCGGTGGAATGCAGCAAGATCGGGGAGAGATTGCTCGTGTCCCAAGTATAGGAGGAATTTTCGTATACGTGGCAACCCTTTGGAACAAAAGTGTATTCGCCAGATTTAGGCACGCAGTGCCTCATGCTGCCTTTGTTCAGGGGTAGAGTTATTAGTTTCGTGTTATTGGGCTCGAAGTACTCCACGGCCGTATCGTGAGACGATATGAAGGTGATGGAGAAGCCGGTCTGCTTGAACGGCGGCACCTCGGCGCGCTCCGACGTTATCGAAATCCTGTAGCTGGGATTCTCCCAGCAAAACACATCGTTATCGATGAAGATCTCGTAGTGACCAGGTAGCACGTCCGTGAACTGGTATTGACCATCTACGTAATGGAAAACGACTTCACAGACAGGGACAGTAGTATCGTATCGAATTAAACGAGCATTACTGCAATAACAAATAGGTATACAAGGTACTTTTATTTGCTTGAAATCAAGATAACTTTCAAGCTTATTGCAAATGCAAGATTTATAAGATTATTTTTATTTTACAAAACCATATTTGTTATTGCAGCTCAAGTTATATCATTAAAAAGATTGAGTTAAAAGATTGATTAGCATTTATGTCAGCACACCTCTAGCTTGTACCGTCTTTATTGTGACTCCATCAAGGATTTTCAGAGTAACGGAGGCTTGACTGCAATCCGTCCCTGACAAACAATGTACCGTCCCCGTTAACGTGGCCTTCAATTGTAAGAAGTTGACATTGGTAATTGGTTGAGACGTCACGTCAATCGTTTGTTGCAGCGGGTAGAATCTAGAAATATAATAAAGCTTTTATAATTTGTAACTTTTTACACATACAATTTCATAAACGTTTGCGTATATTCTGATTTATTTTTATTTTATTACTTACTGCAAACCCTTAGTTTTCTCTTCCGTGCTCACAACTACGCTCAACTGGTATTTATCCGGTGCGAGGTATACAGAGTACTCTCCCGTCTTCTCGTCGGTGTCGAGCTCCTTATAGAACGTAGCGGCTGTGTTCTGAATGGATATTCGGCGAAAATGCAGCGTCCCCTTTGCCGACAGGGTTACCTTTCCCGAAACTTTATACGCCGAAGGTATCAGCACCGGAAGTTCAGGCGAGGTGGGAGATATTTTAACTGTCCTTTCGCTAAATTGTACATTTGCTGAAATAAATAATTTACTGGAAAATGATTCCTGAAGATCTAATTTACAAGAAATTTCGTAAAATTTCATAAATTTTACATACCAGATTCCGCTCTGAGTGTATATTGGCCGGCTTTCATGTTATCCAGTACATATTTTCCGTCCTTATCCGTAACTGCAACTTCTTTCTGCGACAAGAATATCTTTGCTCCTGACAAGGGATTTCCATTCGTCGAGATAAGAACAAGCCCGCCGACTGTGAACCCAGTTACTTTAAAGTCTTGAGCAAGGACCACGCTGCCGTGGCCAACTTTGAAAGACAATTCCGGTGGTTGAACGTCGAACTTTGTCTGGGCGCCGGCGTAGTGAGGTACAAGCTTGTAATCGCCCGGCGATAGACTGGGGAATATAAATCTACCGGTATTGTCCGAAGTCACGTGGCAAAGCGGTTTCTTGGATTCAAAGTTCTTATCCACAGGGGTAGTTTCGCACTTCTCGGCGACACCATTCTGTAAGACGTGCAAAATTATTCATTCTACGTATAAATCTAATAAGTACTTAAAAATTTAGAAATATCAATCTAATATTAAAACACACTGGTAACAAGAAAATAATAAAATAAATCTTACGCCGAAAAGGATGAAGGATACACCAGCCACTGGTTCATTCTCGCTGGTGACTTTGCCACTGACATCATATCCCAATACTACCAAGCTGCCATCCGCGAGTTCTGTGTTTCCTTCTCGTACAATTACTTCAACTTTATTTTCTTTTAGTATCCATCTGAAAAAGATAATTAATATCGTTGTCACCTTGTGTATCTTTTGCAGCTTAACCCTAGACAGACTCACTTATTTTTCTCATACGTGAATGACTCACTGGGGTAATACGTTACCCCAAACTTGTACCGCGTGTATAATATTTCCAGAATGTTCTTAAAAAAACTTTATAATAGATAATTTTGTTTGTTGTTTAATAGGGAAGACGATAGTAGTCATCAATTTGCGGTAGTAAAAAAAAAAAGTAAAAAAATTTCGAAAAACAAAACAAAGAACCAAAATTTGGCTGAAATTATGCGAATTAGAATTTCGCGTGGGGTAACGTATTACCCCAGTGAGTCTGTCTAGGGTTAAAATAAATTTTTTAGCTGTCAGACTGCACACTTACTTAGAGTGATGCGCAGCAAGGATGTACTTTCCAGGCTGAATGGGAGTAAAGTAAAATGTGCCACCTTCTGCCGTTAACGTCGATTTAATGGCAACTTGTTCATTATTGTTTATTGCATCTGCGTATCCTAAGTCGATAGTGACTCCTTTAGGACCAGAATCAGTACCTAAACTAATCACCTAAAAATAGTAATTTATATTAATTCAATAACTTTTAGATGCATTAAAAATTACTGTTAGATTGATTACAAAATTAAATATGTAAAACTACTGTTAAATTGTAATATTCCTCTGAATATAAATATTTTCACGTAACAGAGAGAAAATTTATTACTCACACGTCCTGTAATACCAAATCCTTTGAACGTAAAGTTAATATCTTTTCCCTGGCTGCAGTCATCCGTGACACCATCTACATTCAACGTTACCTCGGTGGGCTCAAAGCTCCAGCCTCTGGGAGGATCTACCTGATATATTAAAACACAGATAACTTTCATAAAATCTTTTTACAGTAAATTTTTGAACAACAATTGTAGAAACTAACAATTTTATAAATTTTGTACAAGGATTAAAGACCAATCTTATTCTGTTCAAAGCAAAAGAGACTTTTGTAAATAAATTTATACATTTATATATTACATATAAATTTCTTTTGTCGCGTACTATTTAATAAATTTAATTAGTGACAATGATGGTGCATCTTTCTCATTTCCAGCTCACCTTCAACACGTATTCTCCCTTGTCGTACAGAGGCAGGAAGTAGTACCCGGTGTTAGGCGCGCACTCGGTCTGATCCTTCAGACTGCCGGTCTTCGTGTACCTGACAAGTTTATCTCATGAAATTCAATTAAAACTACAGAACCTAACCTGCAACTGGCCTAACCTCTCGAGGGAGGCGAGGCGGACACTCACAGTCTCACGTGCACCTTCGTGAAATCGATGTCGGCGTGACTCTTCAGGAAGCCGCCGCATCCCAGGATGTCCTGGGCGAGCGCGCCCGCGACAAGGGCAGGCAGGCAGGCCGCCAGGCAGGCGAGGAGAACGAAACCTCGTCGAGTCAGATCCATGCCGCTTGTCATTGCCAGAATGGAGCCGCGGCGCCGACCACGACCAGCGCCGACCAGACCAGCCTCACCAGCCGCCGCCGGTGGTGAAGTCATCACAGCTCACAAAGCGCGTGCGCGTACAATTCGTCCGGTAATCCGGAACCCGGGGTATATTGTATATTACCGGCTTGACCGGCTTCGTCCTGTCCGGGGTGAGCGGGACGAATCGGGTAGAAGTGTGTGGACGCATTTACTCCCGAGTGGTAACGTTTAACTTCTCTTTTGATTATTATCTAATACACTCATCCTCATCTGACGTTTATTCTGAATTCTAAAATGTAGGAGGCAGACGCACGTTGGAAGCTGAGAACTTCAGTCGCTCGTTGAGAACTGGTCGGTTTGTTTACCCGCGGATCCGCTAATCCGGCTAATCCGCTAATCAGCCTGATCAGCCACACTCGCCGTTTGCTGGCTGTCGTTTTGCAATCGCGACACTGTCAATACCGTCATCCGCACGAGGATTTATCTGTGAATTTTACTGTACGGGTCGGCATTTTAATCTCGCACAACGAGGAATCTCGTAGGTAAGCTGATCAACCTGAACGAACATTCGTCTTTCACGTATATGCATATACTTACGTGCTACTTAATTTATCGACCACTTCCAGGAGGGACGCCGGCGTGCCGCGATCGAAAATGGTGAAAATAGCGTTGCGGATCAGGTGCAGGCTCGACAACGTCGAGGAGCTGAGGCCGTGCGGGCCCGAGTTCCGGTGGTGTCTCAAGTTCATCTGTGGCAACTGCGGCGAGAAGTCGGAAAAGTGGAACTACATATCCCTGGACGAGTCGACGCCGATGCAGCGGGGCAGCGGGGTCAATCACTTCGTGAGCAAGTGCAAGATGTGCATGCGGGAGAACACCGTGACGATAATCGAGGATTCGATCGGGTCTTTCACCGCGGACGACCAGGGGCAGTTCAAGACGATCGTCGTCCTCGACTGTCGTGGTATAGAACCCCACGACTTCTCTGCGAGAGACGGATGGATAGCCAAGGTCGCGGACGGCGGCACGGAGTTCGCCGACGTGGATCTGAGCGAGGGCGAGTGGGAGGACTACTGCGACAAGATCATGGAACCCGTTGGGATATACGAGATCCAGCACAGGTTCGAGAGAATAAAGTGAAATCGTACCTTGCACACCTACCGGAGGCACGTTTTGATTATCCTACCGGTTAATATACGAGACGAGGCGGCATGTACGTCTGTTGTGTGTAAATACTATGTAAAGATATGCATCGCAGTCCTCATGCCTCTTTCACTTCTCTCGCGCACAGATTGTTAATATATATCATACAATTATGGCTGCGGTCCATTTGATGTTATAAGTGCTTCGAAGCGTACTTTTCCTTCTTCTTTCTTCATTGAAAGAAAGGAAAGGAAGAATGCTTCGAAGCATTTGTAGCATCAAATGGACCGCAGCCTATAATATATTATAATATCGTTAGATTTCTCATTGAATTGAGAAGATAAATACCGTTCACTTTCTGCCTATATGGAACTCGCATCTGTGACTTCTATTACACGATGGCCTCTGGTTTTTTTCGTTTGCGTCTGTAATCAATGAATAAGTACGTCAGAAAGATCCATTTAACTCGAATTTCATTGATCGTATGATGGATGATAATTCTGTTGATCTTGTGTGAACAATTATTTTGATTGTATCTGAAGTTTAAGACAATATCGTTGCACATACACTTGTTTGATACGAGTTATTCATATTTGCGTGAATAAGATAACAATTATCGCTTTGTAATAAACATATAGTCTTTTCATAACTTGCAAGGTCTCTTCTATGTAATCCTCAGGCGTCGGGGTATTCTTTCGCGCACAGAAATACCTTCGATCCTCCTTCAAGGCAGAGAGTAAAAGCAAGCACCAATCCAACGACATAATATAATTTATTCATAATCATATAAAAAAACCATTTTTATTTCGTAAATGGCTTGGTACACAAGAGATGTCGTTTGCAACAATAATTCCACTTTGCCTCCAAGCACGTATTCGGAGTTTGCCGATCCATACCCTGCGTAAATAATCGAGTGACTAGAGTGTCGTTTTGCGGCAAGGGTGCCCAATGCTCGAAACTGTTATGCTCGGCTTTAACCGATTCGCGGATCGCACAAATCCGGACAACATGCCTCTCTCTTCCCGTCACCAATGCAAACTGCATTCTTGGAATGTCAATGCGATCGCATAAAAATCATCGAACTTATGACAACGACGCATTAATCCGTCTTTACGATTATAAAAAATTAAAATATTCCTCGGTTAAAAAATTATGTTATATACAGTGTCCTCTGTGTTTTTTTTTCTCACGTATAAAACTCTCGAACAACGTCTCACTTAACGATACTCGGGCGTATCGCGCAAAGACTTTCGATTTACGATCTCCGTCTGTCTCCACAATAAGCTACAAACGGAAAAGATTACGATGTTCGAAAGGAAAATCGTATTAGAGGCAATATTTCACGGCAATAAATCACAAACGCGATTCGAAAGAAAACGAAGAGAGGAAGAAACAAAATGTGACTTCGTTTACTTGACGATTGCCTAATGCAACTAACGCTACGCTACATTTGTCTAATGCTTTCGTTTACTATGCTTCCTAATATCTAACACAAATAAATATATCGCGTGCGTATTACAATCCGCCGTTTCTCGGTGAATCTTTTAACGTATTGAATCACATGTAAGTAATCGCTAAAATTTTTTTTTAATCTAACAATCGATAACGCTATCAGTCTATTCTCACAAAAATATCACTATGACCGAACATACCGCGTTGACGATACAACCAGAGCCCGAAATTACGAAATCGATCGAAATTAAATAAACGCAAACGTAACATAAATAAATAAATAACGCAAACGTTCGAAATATTCTTAAAACAAGAATACTTTTTTTAAAACAGAAATAACTACTGTGTCTTTTTAAATCGCTTAAAAATGTAACTCGAAAAAAATACGAAACCCCACGTAAATTTGTTGCGAATGCTGGAATGGAACACTCGACTCTGGCCGGCATGGAAGATTTGTAATCCGCTTGACGTAACTCGAACAATTATCCTACTAGCAAATCGAGGTTTCTAAAAACGCTTTAACCATGATCCTCTAATGTTACGAATATGCATCGCTCGTGCGCTTTTTGATCGGTTAAACGGCTCTAATCTACTATCTAAGCTATCGTCTTTGGTATACTAATCTGGGGGATGCTTACTTTATTCGGAAACAGAGGTGATTGTTCACGGGGAAAGATCTCGCTTCCGGGGTATACGAATATCGCATAAAAATAGGAACATTACGAGTAATACGTATAAGCTATGCTGATTATGGCGTCCCCATTATGTCTCACGGCGAGAAACGATTATCAGTAGTCCTCGTCCTCTGTGTGAAAAATAAGTGACGTTTGCGGATGAAGAATCGAACACGAACGAGGAGCGAAATATAGCTTTCTCCACTGTGAGTGGATATGGAAAGCCCCCGTTTTACAATTGCCTCCTGTATCGCGTCCAATTCAGCTCAAAGTGGAAAAGGTGCGCATGCTATAAACATCGTTATTCTGCAACAGATCAAGTTGGAAGAATCGAGAGTGTTGGAGAAGAAAAGCCTTGACTTAAAATTTTTATCTGATGTTAAATTTTTTCATCTCTATTATGATCCGCGTTATTCACACGTATTCTCATCGCTTTGACGAGAACGCATATAAATGATTTTCACGTACGCGCTTGTCTGCTTAATCTATTTAACCCTTTAAGCCTCAATTTTTAGTTTTTTTACGAAGTACATATAAAAATTAGTTATATCCATAGAGGTGATTAGACATATCTTGCTTAAGGAGCTTACATACGTAGGAGGTTTTATTTGTCTCGATGAGGCTCAAACGGTCAATGAAACTTATCTCAATGTCTATCAGCGTTATCCTTCCCCAACCTATCTCGATCGAGACTGGGCCGTATTCCTTGGGCACGTATCGTTTAATGTCTTTCTAATATCTAAATCGATTATATACGTTTTGAGTCGCCTATCTGCTAGTGTATTCGGCTAAATCCGTGAGTTTCTAAATTCGTTAGATGGATACATGCTAAATATCTATGCTTTTTCGATACTGTTATATTACTCATTCGCATGACGTGCGTTACTTTTGACGTTCCTTGCTACGATTTTTCACTATGTTTCCTTGTTTCTTCTAAAGTATATCAAAGACAGACACCCGTGAATAGGCCCGTTAGATGTTGAATAGTATAGGCTCAATCCTAAAACGCTAACAGGGACTCTGGCAGAGCCCAGTGTACAATCTCAAACTAGTGCGTACTATCTTTCTCCTTGTTTCCTATTGCAAATTTCGTAATAATATATTAATAATTGATAATATTATATTTTGTATATATTTGAAAAAATGTTAAATATAGAGATGTTAATATAGTGATAGTGATTAATAATATTAATTATTCTATTATAATTACTTGGTAATATATCGGTTATTAATAATTCCACGTTAGCGTTTTAGGACTAATCTAACGTGATTCGACGATCTGTAAGAATTTCTCGTCTGCCGTCATTTCGGGAAGAAATTTCGGAGCGAGCACCGCGAAAGACGATAGATCGAACGAGAGTCTAACTAGTGAAAAAGCTAATCTAAAGCGACAAATGAAAGTCGTCCTACCCGCGCGAAGTTGCGTAAACTAATAAAAACGACGAAAGGAAAGTTCGTGAGAAACGTTAATTATTGTGCGAAACGAACAATAGAGCTCTCTCTCTCTCTCTCTTTCTCTCCCTTCCTTTCAATCTCACTTTCTCTCTCTCATATCACGTAGACGGACAGAAAAATAGAGATTTGATGTGCGCGTCCGCACTCAGCCGACCCTGGTATCGTCGAGCCCGAGAAGGATCGCGTCATCGTAATTCGGTATTCGGCGCGCATGGAGTAAACGCCGCGCTTAATCAATACTCGTCGCAGCGCGCGGCGGCTCGACCAATCGCGGATTCGCCGAGGACAAGACTCGTAACTTCGATCCTGTCGGTCCGGCCAGCCTGTTCCCCTCGCAAGGAACAGGGTATAGACGCCGTTAGTCGTGATCGTGCGGCACAATAGGCCGGAAACGAGTCGACCGGTCGGATTCAAGGCAGCTCGTCGGTCAGCAAACTCGTCGGTTCCAGGCAAGTCTGCTTCAGAGTGGCTGACTGATCTTCGAGGCTGCGCTTCAGGCCCTCGATCGTCTGCATCAGCATCTGCCGTCGTAACTGGGTCAGCTGATGCTGGAAGAACTGCGAGTCCTGAATGTTGTTCGCGTTCGCCTCGGCGGCCAGTCGCTCCTGCCGCAATTGCGCTACCTTCTCCTTCAGGGATCTCCTCGAATCATCTGCGTATACAAAAATAGTATTAATTAGACCGATATCGCGATAGAACAATTAAACCCGCGTAAAATCTATTAAGATTAGAATGGGACAATCAATGCAACTTTAAAATTTAGAAATTAGATATTCCTACCAAAAATTATGTAATTAATTATCGAGAATTAGAATTATATGTATTAAAATATCTTACATATTTGTCGTCGCTTGATATGGTTAGTATTATCAAGGAAATAATTCTTCAAGTGTCTTACAAAAGAAGCAGATATAAAGAAACACGTACCAGTATCATCGGTTGCTGTATCGCCATCAGAATTTCTTAGCATAACATGCTCGCCCAATGTCTTTTGTATTCTGCCATATGTTGCGCTTCCGGCGTACACTTTCCTTTTCACCGGCTCGCTTTGCGGGCAATAGGAAGAACCTTCTTTGATGGGACCCATGTCGACTGATCTAAAGATATTTTTCTGTTACAAGTATTCAACGATCGCACGTTCACTGTTGACATTAAATCAGTATTATAATATATCAATAATTACCGTTCATCGTATGCAAACTTTCTGTGTAGATTAATTAAGTCGTTTCTTCTGATGAAATATTATAACATAAATTAATAACGATATAACAAGGAAGAAAACTATCTTTGTAGATCAATTTTTTAAGAAAAAACGAGAAACATTTAATCAATTTTCCATTAAACTACAATTTAGAAATTATTCAAAATTTCGTTAAACAGTTTTCAACCTGAAAGTCATCAACGGAGCCCTCCGTCTCACGTCGCACTTCTCCTCGGAATCCGACGAGCTGGACGTCACTCCCTCCTCCTTCGTCGATTCTCTCGCGGCGCGAAATTCCTTTCTACCACCGACGAGAGAGCCCTGCGTCATCGCGTTCGCGTGTATCTTCTCTCCAAGAGAATTGCTCATATTCATGGTTTCCGGTTTCATTCCGCCGTTACAATTCAGGGCGATCCGAGGTGATCTGTTGCCCTCCTTGCTTTCCGGATCGCCATTACGCGCTCGATGCACCTGCTGGTGGATCAGGGTCCTGCTGGGCGAGCTCTGGGGCGTCGTTCTGCGCGTCATCGCCGGCGAGTCCGGACACTTGGACAGCTCGTGCTGTCGGAAAACAGGCGGGGGCTCCTTCGGCGCGAATCCGACCGGTGAGTTCCTCTCCATAAATCGATGAATCGGCGAACACGGCTGAGCGAACTGCCGTTTGGGACTGGTGTGCTCCAGATCGCGGATACTGCCGCTCTGCAATTCCGGCTGGGAATTGCGGCTCTTCGACAGCGCCAGTTCGATGTTCAGCTCTGTGTTCTTGATGAGTTCGACACGCTTGTTCGCCAGGCCGTTGTGCAGTTTACGCGACGGCGATGGCACACACGGCGAGGGATTCTGGTACTTTTGCATGCTCACCAGAATGTTTTCCGCCTCTAGGATAAGCTCGCGATACTTGCGATCGGCCTCCTTGTCAGCCTCAATCAGCGCGATCTCCGACGCGAATGTGGTCATGTACGTGTTGCCGGCTACGTGGCGTCGCACCATGTTGCCATTCACGTAACTCACCTGAAGAAAAAACAAAGTAATAATATAATTTAAGTTCTTACTAAAAGCTCTTGCTACCTAACGTCATCTCACGAACTGGAGATAAGAAAGCGAAAATAAAACATGAAAAATGCTAATTGATCATTTAGTAAAAAGATTGAACGGAACGTGATTAAATTAAAATCTCACCGAGTTCGACCGTCTCTTTACGATCTCATTCTCGATCACAGGTCTGATAGTCGACGGGTTGCCATTCAGTCTCATCGGCGAGAGATTCTTGTTCACGTCGTGCTTCCTGCGTCGCAAGCACATCGGCGTGCCGCCTACGCTCCTGCTGCCCTGATTGAATCCGGAATTCTTCAGTAGCATCCTCTCGACCAACACGCGGTTCAGATTCGCCGTCTCGTCGTCGCGGTCTAGAGTGGGCTTGCGACGCTGCGATATCCTTTTCTTGCGTTTCTCGCTTTGCTTATCATCCATCTTTCTGTGTCGCGAGCTCTGCCTTTTCGAACTGGCTCTGGTATTCATGTTTCTAGCAATGACAGAAGTAAACGATGTAATATAAAATTATTGTTTGGCATATAAAAAATGATGTAAAACGCTAAAATAAGTCCTCGATAGCTTTAAGGGGTAAACATTTCTTAGAGCTTACCTTTGAGAGACGATCTCGTCCTTGCTTCTACGCTTGAGGAAGGACTCGCGGAGCCTGCTGCCACGTCGGCTTAGTTCGCTGGTGAAGGTGAAGTAGGTGCAGTGACCGGTATTGGGAAAGTGACCGGCGCCACATTCGAGACTGTCCAGGTCGAGGAACGAGCCATTGTCGATGTAATCGAGCTCGTCGTTTTCGAACGGATCGTTCTCGTCGCCGCCGTCCTGGCCGGTGTCGATGTCCGACAGCGAGTCGATGTAGTCCTCGCAGTCGGTCGGGTCGCTGTCCGACAGGATGTCCGTCTCTTTCTCGTACACGTAACTCTCGTCGAACTTGCCCATCATCTCGTTCAGCGTGATGTCGTCCTCGGACGAGCGCACGCTGCGCGTCACCGAGGACGCCGACGAACTGCTGCTGCTGGCTCGTCGTTGCAGAGCCAAAGAGATCTTCGGTCGGAGATCCATGCCCGATGTAATCCTCCAGTTTTGATTAATCCTGCGCAAGACATATCGTAAAAAATCTTGTTTCAAATTCAATGGACTATTTTAGATATAAAAATACTGATTGAAAATTGGTTTAAATTGTGTTAAATGAAAGTAGAGGAGTCAATTGAAGAGAAACAGTTATACGTATGAAAATAAATGATACGTACAAAAATATTTTATTTGGACTTTTTTTATGCACTTTTAATTTAGTTTTTCTTTAAAAGCTCTAAATGCACGCGATTGCGTATAAACTGCGTGAAGCTATCGACAAAAGAATGAAGTTTATATAAGCTGCCGTCAGTAAATTTTGTTTTAATCAAAATTCAAAATTTCGTTTTACCAGAACGTAACAATAATGTAACGTACACAATAATTTGCAAATCAATGCATATGCAATTTGTAAACTAACGATAATTGCATTGCAAAGGAAATTACGACGAGCGATGACATTAGCCGTGTAATCAGCTTATAATTGCGCATAAAAAATTAATCTGGCGTAAAGGGCGGACGTTTTCGTAATTGCGGGTCGGCGGCCAGTAAAGCGCACAGTTTCGCGGAATCTTTTCTGCTTTGCGGAACTTTTCTAAGAATTGTCGGTCTCTCCTTTAAGTAGGTACCGCCCTCGCCTCGGTTAATTCCAGACCGAACACTGGAAAAGCCGATAGATTTAGAGAAGAGAAAAACTTCTTGAAAAAGGGCGTTCGCCAGCAACTTACGCAATTAGAAGTTTCTTCTACAAGAAATTGGATAAATTCCAGGAGAGCAACAACACAACTACAGAAATATATCAGATACTTTTACCCGCGAAATTTCTCCCGTTTCGCTTTTACATTTTATTTTTCCGCAGCTTCTACTTAAGCCCGTCTATCAGACTACGGATTAGGATTGAGATTGGATTAAAATTTGACCAAACAGAGCGAAATTGAGATTAGTTTTCTTTATTATGATTGATTAAATTTCACTCCAATCTCAAGTCCAATCCGTAGTGCGATACGGACTTTATCAAGGACGATTTTTAATTTTGACCTTTCTGCTTTCATTCAGACAAATTTCTAATCCGACTAGACGTCTAGTTAATCGATGTAATCGTCTAATTCTAATAAAATTAGATTTTATTATAATAATTCCGGTTAAATCCCTTTCACTAGAATGTAGCCTATCGGGTGTAAATCGCTTTGTTAAAAAAAAAACACTAAAAAATATCACTCACGGGCTTCGGCCTGCGCTAAGGCTCTCCTGACGATGCTCCCTCCTGCCATGAGGCTCCCTGCCGCCGTTCAGGTTGACGTCGCTGGCACTGCCGGAGGATTCCGTGAGTTTCAGGCCGGAGCTGCTGCTGCTCTCGTCCAAGGCGAGCCGCGATTTCAGGCCGTTCGTGCTAGATCCGGAGGAGTTGGCCGACAGCCACGGGTTCGTCCGGATGCGGGAGCGTTCGCGGGGTGACTGCACCGGGGGCGAGACAAGCGGCGGCGGTATCGACGACGGTACCGGCAGACTGTTCCTCGTCGAATCGGCGGAATAAGACTCTGTCCTGCGATGAGTGCTCTCCTGCCTCTGTTGCTGCTGGTGCCTCTGACCGTGATTCATCGGCGTCTCTGCGCTCTGTCGATTTAGAATAGAAATAGACAAACGAAAGGGGAGAGACGAGGCATTTATATTTCATTAGTTTTATATTCGGTTTCATCGAGCATAATTGATTAAAGCTTCCGTCTTTATATCTACGGTAACTAATGTTCCGTGATGTAAAAAGAGACAAAAGATAGGTCGGACGACGCTTAAAATTAGCTAACGTCGACAAAATTGGCGAACCGTCGTTTCGCCGTTTCCTTTTAACGAGATAGTGCACGTTTTACGGTCGTTGGTCCGGAAAGTGAAAATAGTGAATATTCTGTAAAAGAAACAAGCGTTCAAGCTTGCCGATAGCGCTATTGTAGGCGAAAAGGTCGTTTCATTTGCATTTGCGTTTAAGATTAAAAAAGAGATTATCAAAACATAAAGCGTCGACAGCAAAATTTTCTCTGTTAGTGTAATACACAAATCAATTAATTATTCTTGACTCTACACAATAGAAGATATATCTCTTGGGGACGTCTTCCTTATTGCTCCGTTAAAAAACGCGCATGAAAATTGATTCGTCCATTCATTCAACCCTTTAAAGTCGCGCCTTTATACTCGTCCCCTGTACTTTCGCCCTTATCGCCAACCTAAATCGCAAACTCGACCGTTCCTCTCCAACCTACCGAAACGGAGTTTCGCGCGACACGCAATCGATCACGAGCCTCGAGGAGGAAGGATTCATTTTTCACTCCTGTCGCCCATTAACGCTCCGATATCCTGGCTCGTTTCGCGACAATAATGCGTCTTTCTCTCGGAGTCGCGCGAAGGGAAGAGCGGAGCGAGCGAAATAACGTTTCCGGACTTTTTCACCTCCGTGCTTCAGAAGGTGCGCGACACAATGCGGCTAATAAAATATTTTTTTCCCGCGACAAATAGCGGTACGTGCGCCATGAAGGGAATGGGTCATCGCGCCACCACCGCCTCTCAAGTAAGCTCAGCATCCGCGGGATTCACCGAGAGAGGGAATCTCTCGCAAACTCTCCTCCTGTCTCTTGGCTCTTTTTCTCTCGGGCTTCCCCCGCGATACTGGGGATGCCGCGACGATAAACGCTACTTCCAGAATGTGTGTACTTCCCGCCACGACGAAAGAGGCCGGGTGTCGTTGAACTCGCGGCCTCAAAGACCCTGGGGCGGACAAGCGCGCCCCGCAAGACGTCGCGCCCGGGGGTGTGTTTTAGCGAAACGACGACGGTAATCTCCGCGCGGTAGACTCGCGAAGCGTACATTTACTTTCGGCCTATTAACTATTTGAGGCTGGGCTGAATGGAATGCGACGCGTTTGACGGAAGAGTCGGCGTCGCTCTCCTCTTGTGAATACGCTACATCGAGGTATCTCGAAACTTTGCAATGGCAGACGCTTCGGGCGTTTCATGAGCGATATCTGAATTAGAATTTTGCCTCGGAAAACTCTCACGCAACTACGAAAATTTCGTGAATTCTGTGAATCTTGCGTTCGAAAACGTTGTATTATTGCTAAAATTAATTAAAGTATGTGCTTAAAACAGCAAAACGTTAAAACACGTTTAATTATAATATTATATTTTACATTTAAATAAAAAAAAATATTAAAATATTATATTAAACATTTAATTAAAATAATATAAGTAGTTTATAACATAAACTAAAAAAGTTCTTTAACATTCTACAGAAAAAACAGTGAAATATATCATTGAGAGTAATCGTAGCAGCTGTGACGATGAAAAAATTCGAAGATATATTTTTATTTGTGTAACAGTGAGGATATATCTTTACTTAATTGTTTAAAAAGTTACATAAGTAAAAACGAAAAGAATGTATAGTTGAATTTACACGTTTTCTCATTAACGCATTTCTTTGGCAGAGAATGCACCTTTTTCGACGCAGAGGATTGTCACCTGCCTCAAATTCCGAAACTTATGCCGACAACGCACTTACCTTGTGCGGCGTACTCGTTCGTACTTCCGGCTGACCGTTGTCTCTGGTCATGTTCGTCGTGCTCGCGGATGACTGACCCCTGTCCTCGACTCTTCCATTTCCTGGAGCACTACCGGTCGGTGGCAGATCCCCTGCGTTGCCCGGTGGCCTCTTCGCTCTACTCTTGTTGTTATTGTTATTGTTGTTGTTGTTGTTGGCGGTGGTGGTACCGCTACCACCGTTGCTCTGAAAATAGTGGGTGCCGGTCCTGATGTTGATGTAGTATTCGGGTGGGAAACTGGTGCCGGGCGAGGTGCCGTCGGTCGAGTAGCCGGTCGAGTACGCGCTTTCCGGCGAGGAGAGACTCACACTTCCGGCGGTACCGCCGGAAGTGCCGGACGAAGTGGTCACTGTCGCGCCGTAGCCGCCCCCGTGCAACCGGATACCGTCCACGTTCTTCGTCGGCGAGTCCACCGGATGTACCTGGGAAGAAGATCAAGAGTTCCTCTGAATCGTACTCGCGACTTGTATCCCGAACATTGTTTATTAACTTTTATTCGATACGACGAGGAAAAAATATTCCAACTCAATAAATTGATAATATAATAATGCTTATTTAAAATTATCTTCATATTTCGCAGATCTTTTAATGTTGGTCACATTAATTAAATTGATAAAAGATGTACTGATTAATGAACATCGACACTTGCGAAAATAATCGACTTATTTTTACTAAAAACTATTCAAAGATGTACAGAAATATTAATGTAAAAAACTCATCTTATTTAAAAATAAATGTATTTTGTAATAATGGAGAAGAAACTTATTTTTAAAAATTTATTATAAAATATCTTTTAGAATTCTTTAAAAGTTTCAGACAGCTTTCAAAAGTATCAAGAATGTTAATCTTGTTAACGTGATCTTCGAAAGAAACCCGCGTATTATATTAATCCGGAAGACACAGCAAAAAAAAAAAGAATTTATACGACGCAAAAGTTCATAAATTCAGTACTGTCTACAGTCTACATTAATGTAGTTTCGATAAGGCAGTCGTCCGGTAACTACACAAAGCCCGAAGATACTGCGGCAATCTGCAATGGATGGCGCGAGAGAATGCAGGGGCGAGTCGCCTGACGGGGTGTGTCGGGAAAAGAATACTGAACCCTTTTTCTATCCGCCTTAACGATAAGCGTCGACGTGCCCTGGCAAGCTCCTTCCACGGAAAACGCCGACCTAAGGGTCTGTTAGCGGAGAAACGGACGGGCGTAACGAGCAAACGCTGGCAAGCAGTAGGAAAATAGGGGAAGCACTTCGCAAACTAGTTTGCCGATAATGACGATGAATCCGACGAGCGTGCGCCTTTCGAGATACTTCAGAGCACGAGTACCTACCTCGCGCTGAGCGATCGCGAGTGAAAGCAATTAACGTTAGTCCCATATATAAAATCTCGCAGCGTTATAAAGACTGCATGCGGAAACGATAAAAAAATTCCAAACTTCTGAAAGTTCCACTAAAAAGTTAATACTATTTATTTGTTATACCGATTGTTACACTGAGGGAAAAATATTGTAGAATCAACAAAACAATTTTGTTGATTTTTCAATTTATTGATCTAATTATTTATTTTATTAAATTAAGTACACGTCTAATATTTGAACAAAATGAAATAATTGAATTCTGAAAATGGTATCATACAAAATCATTTTTTTAAGTTAATGATCAATTTTGTTAACTCAATAAAATAATTTTGTTGAACCAAGAACATTAACGTCTTTAAAAATAGTAAATTTATTCAAAGAAATATTTAGTTAATGTTATATTATTTATAATTGATAGTATAAAATATTTAGTTAAAAAGAACAAATCAATATAGTCAACAAACAAAATAGTTAAAAGAACAAAAAGAACAAAATATTTTGTACAAATATTTTGTTAAGCTAATCAAATCATCTGCTTGGCAACATACAATCTTCCGGTTTTATTAAATCAACAAATTTTTTTTTAAATAATTATTTAAAATAAAAAATTTGGTAGAATATATAAGACGTTCTTTTATGTAAAAGGAGAGTCATATTGCAATAATAGTAGATTTCTTATAGTTTGTTTTAAAATTTAAATTGAATTACATAATGAGAGATATGGGAAGGGATCACGAGGCATCAAAGATTTACTCGGGGATCGTTTCGCAAAACGATCGGGAAATTGCGTCGTGATTGCTCACCTGGTGCAAAGCGGGCGATCTGTTGGCGCTGTGGCTCCTGGGGGAGTTGCAGTTCGAGTCGAATCCCTTGTCGCCCTTCTTCCGGTCCTTCTTCTTCTTCGATCGCACGATGTGTGCCTCCATCCACGTGCGCAATTTCGTCCCGAACATGTTGCACACGAGTGTCGGCTAACGGAGCGGCGCCTCGTCGAAAATGCCCAAGTGGATAGAGGAACTCCTTCCCACGATTATCGTCCGCCGGAGCCGGCTGCGATCGCGTTATTTGCGCGCACGTACACTGCTCGAGCGTTCCATTTCACGGTGAAACAGGACCTCTGCAACGAGAAGAGACTCGCTCGTTCAATCTCGCTATAGGAATCGCGACGATCGCAGTAAAGAAGCGACGCTGAGGTGCATCGGGAAGAGAAGCTTTTGACATGAGCATCACGTAACAAAATGTAAAAATCACGAAAAATCTTATCAAGTCTTGTCTGCGCCACGTAAAAAGCTCTAATACGAAACGTTACAAAGATTAATAATATAATTCGCTTTTATTAGACGCTCATTAGCATCAGCAATATTAATTGTGCAGCAATTTAATAAATGTGAAATTATATTTCAAGCTTTGTGGTATATAAAAACTACAGTTCCAATACCGAATAGTACCTAATTTGCGCATAGTTTTGTACACACGAAGTGTATAAAACTCACAAAAATTATTATTAAGCATAAGATCCTGCCCGATGAAAATGTTAATTCTTTAATTTGTTCTGTGTTATATTAATCATTATTTACATTTATTAAAATATTAAGGACTTGTGTATTATCACAATCTAGATCTGCCAACAAGATTGTATGTTTCGCGGAGCATGATATAATTACTATACAATAAAAGTTATTCGCCAGTGATGAAATAATTCGGTAAGTTAAACGGCCTGACTGGCAAGTTTTATTAAGCATAACACAACAGGCGGGGATACTGACCACTATACTACACGAGGAAAGTATAGTGGTCAGTATCCCCGCCTGTTGTGTTATGCTTAATAAAACTTGCCAGTCAGGCCGTTTAACTTACCGAATAATTACTATAATTGATCCACCGATTCGACTTAGGGCCAGCGCACGAACATTGCCGTAGCGTCTTACGCCTTACGTGAGAATCTTGCGTTACGCGACACGCAAGTCAATCTTACGGCAACGCACGAAGAAAAGCGTAACGTAACGTACGTCACATAAGACCAATTAAGTTACGTTCTTGGCCCTTAATCATTACGCGGCAAACGATCGCGATCGCCGGTGTCGGGTTTCCTCCGGTTCTCTCTGATTACCTCATAGATCACTGCACGCCGCTCGTTGCGGGATGATTATTACAGACTCGCGTTACACCGCTATTTACACAAGCTCCTCGTTCGTCAATCTCCGCGGATCGTCAATAGCCGAGTCGCGGTCATGTAGCCAGAGCTCGCATTAACATACTAAGTGCCTCGTCGTCGCTTTTACGTCATTTTTCCTGCCTCTAACGCGGACGAGTGACGGGCCACCAATCCGCCTCGCCGTTCCCCGATCTCGCGAGACAATAAATCTGTAACGGAAGACATATGCGCGCCTCCGTGTAAACCCCCGTGTCGCGAAGCGCGGATTTATGCGATCGCCAGCGGGGGAAAAATGCGATCGATCTCGCTACCAATGCCGCGGCTTGTAAACCTATCTGCAAAAGATATACGATATTCATCGCTCCAAGATTCGCGAATTCATAGTAAATCTCCGCCTAAAACTTGTTGTCCAACTAAAATGCTGAATTTAATTTTTAATTCTGTAAAATTCCAGAAACTCTTCGGGGAGATTTTTCGCGTTCGTTTCCAGTCCGAATCAAGTGAGATCACTTGATTCTTCGACCGTTCTCGGTCGGGGGTTGGTAATCAGCGGGCTAAACTTAATTAGGAACCATCGGGGGTCCGAGCAATTTAACGGACCGGATAATTAATGCGCCACGCGTTCGAGGAAGCCGCCTTGATTTAAAACCGTTTCCAAGGTCGCGTAAAAAGTATAAGTATTACAAAATTTATTTCGCTATTAAAATTATAAGTCGAAAAAGTGGAACAATGTAGTCTGAAAGTTTCGATTAAAGTTTCTCCCGTTTTAGAACTTGAATTTTTCAAACGAGATTATATCTTGTTGCTTATATACAAACGCGCTACAAAAGCAAGGTGTTACTTTTAATGCTCTCGTATATTTGTAAGACGCACCTTTTCAAAGAACCTTTTACATTTATAATGTTTTCAATTACGCCGAATAAGTCGCCGCGCCTGTTTGCCGTCGGTTTATGCCTTCGACGAGGGGATATACAAATTTGCATAAACGCGATCGAAGTTTCGGGCACGATTTCGAAAACTCGCGGTGGTGGAGTGATCTCTTTATGGAAATAAGCGGATAGGCGCTGTCGCTTCAACTTTTAAGAAGCACCGGAAAGGTATTAGTCGAGCCGACCGAGTTTTAATCAGGGCTTTCCGTCATCGTCTCCTACGCCCGAGAGAAGGACGTTAGGAGAACGGTTTTGAAACGTATTTTTAAGAGACCGTATTTTTAAGAGAACTTGGAATTGTCATGTACGTCGGAAGTCTTCCGGATGAAATCTTATTACATACAGAATTAGCAGCGTTAATTAAGCTCCATGCGGCTGACAGATTTTGTGAGGCATTAAATGCGCGCTCCGGCAGAGCGTACTACAATCACAAATCTCTGCTCTTTGCCCTCCCGGCTTAAAACGGCTCACAATAATTCATAAATTCCTCTTTCGCGTATATTTCCGCGCTTTTATACAGTCTCGCTCGCTTAAATATTGTTAATATTTTAGTAGCACTTTCACGTCGCCGGGTTAGTCTCTTCTTGTCTGCCTTTCTCTCTCTCTCTCTCTCTCTCTCTCTCTCTCTCTCTCTCTTTCGTTTACTTCCTTATCTATTTGATCAATTCGGGTATTCAATTTTACGTTTCTACTATAGGACCCCGCAACGGTCATGGGGGGTTTTGGCTCCCAGTCAAATTTAACAATAATGTAGGATAATTTAGTTGATAAAATGCTGATGAAAAGTGTCTATAGGCAAAAAGCCCAAAAATGGACAGTTTCCGAGATATAAGTCATTAAAGAGTGGAAAAATGAGAGTTTCAGGTTTCAGCTAATGGCAGTTTGCAACAGGAATGCCATGCTTTCACTAAAACATTTACTTGATTGCTGAATGAATTATACTTATGCACAGTATGCGTGTTCACATAGTCAAGTCAATGATCAAACCATACATAATATAATGTCATTGCATCGAATGACATGTATGCAACATATACCGGGTGTCTGAGATCACCCGCCCACCCCTTTTCTTTCAAAAACTAAGCATTTTAGAGAAAAACGTTTTGAACACGCATACTGTGCATAAGTATAATTCATTCAGCAATCAAGTAAATGTTTTAGTGAAAGCATGGCATTCAGCCTGTTGCAAACTGCCATTAGCTGAAACCTGAAACTCTCATTTTTCCACTCTTTAATGACTTATATCTCGGAAACTGTCCATTTTTGGGCTTTTTGCCTATAGACACTTTTCATCAGCATTTTATGAACTAAATTATCCTACATTATTGTTAAATTTGACTGGGAGCCAAAACCCCCCATGACCGTTGCGGGGTCCTTTACATGCCTCTCTCCTTGCTCTCATCTTACCCTATATTTCAATCACCCAGAAAAGAAACGTGATACGAAAAAATTCCCTCTTCTTTACTTCTTTTATGGTATCGTTATCAGTTGTTCTCCTATTTCTAAGTTATATATATATATATATATATATATATATATATATATATATATATATTGCGCGCCTTCCATCTTCTCTTAAAATCCACAAATCGACTTCGTTATTCTTTTTGCATTTTTTATTCATCCCCATCATCCGCGGGGCAGATATGATTTCTCCCTCGGCAAGAAAACCATCTCACGTACGCTTTTCCATATATATACCGCGCGCTATGTGCAAGTTGTAGACGGATATATGTAAGCCTCGTCGCAATGCATATTTACTCGCGAAACCAGACTCCTCGATCCCACTCTGCGACGCTTATCTATCTTCAGACCAGAAAGGGCTTTTCGCGAAATAAATATTTCGTCGACCGCGCCCGCGTCATCGTCGTCGGCGCGATTGAATCGTCCTGCGCTTCTTTTCCTTTCCCCTGACTCGGCGGTTCCTTTCTACGTGAGCGGAAACCGGAAGACGCAGACGACGATGACGGCGACGTCCTCGAATCGAATGCGACGAATTTCTCGCGGGGACGCCGCCGTCGTGACTGGAAAATGGATGAATCGAGGAAGAATCGAGCTTTGTTCGGAAAATCATGCGATTAAAGGCGTGCGTGAGAATGGCTGAAAAAATAGATATCCTCTATAGATCCTGAGAAAGGTCTACGTGCTCTTATCTGAGAGGATGAAAAGCAAAGGGAATAAATTCTTATTTAAAAAAATATTGATCATCTTGAATTACAAAAATTATATGTATAAAGATTAAACATCGAAAAAGAAAATTGTAACTAAAAAACTAAAATTCTTTGAATAGATTTTATAATTTATATATTATATAAATTCATAGTTTATACGATTACATATAATTTAACATCCAGAGCGAATTTTCAAACAAAATTGGTTAAAGACGACGTATACCTCAAAAACTTTCGAATTTATCAAAAGGTATACTTCGCTCAAGGGATGTTGCTTGATTAAAAGCGTTTCCAAGACGGCACATCGAGCGACGTGGAATATATCTTGCGCTTTCCCTCCGTTTGCCGCGAACCGCCGCGCTCGCTCGTCAGATCTCTTAATCGCATCTGGCATCGCGACGCTCGTTAAGACGTCGCTCGCTCGCCCGCCACCGGTCGCGATGATCCGATTGCGTATGCTAACGCGCAAGTTATAACGCAGTTAAATTCACCATCCTCGTCCTCCGCCTTCCTCACCCTCGTCCTCGTTTTCGTCTTCGTCGTCGTCATCGTCGAGTCCCGGGATTTCATTTCCATAATGTTTCGGCGGAATTTAAGGACATCCAGAAGGACAACCAACCCCCGGAACCCGGGGAGGAATCCTCGTTAGTCTGGGACCGCATCCCCCTGCTTCATCCCCCTTCGTCTCGTCATATCGACTTTGCGCGGACAAAGCGGTCCGTTTTGAACCACTTGCATGTATTCATGAAGTTTGCACAGTTCAATAATTACAGAGTGGATTTACCTCACTCTTTCTATTTCTCTCTCTCTCTCTCTCTCTCTCTCTCTCTCTCTCTGTCTGTCTGTCTCCCTTTCTTTCTTGACATCGCACGCTTGATCGAGGTGCCATGCTAATTATCCCCTTAAATTTTTGCTCTGCTAAGACTACTATATATAAGATTCTATATTCATAAACGTGATCATTGAATACGTACGTAGAGCCGGAAAAAGCCAGTTCTCCATGAAAATTAAGTATATTTAAGAAATTAATTGTGAAAAATGTGTGCAATTTTATGTATCTTCCTGAATTATTTTATACTGATATAATATTTAATATAGTACCTCATTATCTATCTAATAATATATCTATTATGTATTTTATTATCCTATTACTTCCCCTCATTTTATCATAACCATAACTTTCCTCTCTTCTATATCACAGCAGGGCATTAAATAAACACGTTTACTTTATCTTCGCAATAAGACAGGTAATGTAGGGGAAGTTATTCAATTAAATATATTATCAATTCATGTATTTTGAGCTTTGTGCTGATATCCAGTGTCAATTATTGAAATAGCTAAAACTAATTCAAGATATTCTCCACTTCAAAAGCGAAAGTGCTTCGGTGGCTGAAAGGATTAAACTAATATATGACACGTCGCCACGCTCCAGCAGGAACGTCGAGACGGAGCTGGAGAAGACCGGCGCGGCGGGTAGTTTTCAGGGTTAACGAGGGCTCTCCTTTGGCCAGGATGTACGGCGGTATCGCTGTATCGATGAATGGTCAGAGACAAGAGCTCGTTAGTCTCGTTAGGTTCCGGTGGTCGCAAACGGGCGCGTCCTGCGGATGAAAGAAGAGGGAGAGAGAGAGACAGAGAGGAGAGGCGAGGAGGCTTCGAGTGAGTGCACCCCCTGTGTACCCTGGTATAATGCCAGCCCCTATAATTTATCGTGGTCGAGCTGGCGTGTAATAACGATGATATCGGGGTAACTTCTGGCTTGATTAAAGCGAGGCTTATCGCCCGGCCGCCGCGCCGGGGAGACACACGCTGCTGCTCCTCGTGGAAATTTCGCTTCTTTTGCGGCTGAAGGTTCGCGCCAAGTCAGCCCGAAAACTCGCGCGAGACTACGGCGCGGGTCAACGTACGAGTGTAATCCGCTTATCCGAAACGTGTAGCACAGCGTACCTGCTGCACTTCCCGAAATACTTAACTCGTTAAATATACTAGAAGGAGAATGTATGACCTTTGTACCTTCGCAGCTGTTACTTAAGGTAAATCTGCCTTAAGAGGTCTTAGGGAGGAGTTTATTGGATATACGCGTATATGTATCCAGATATCGAGAAGTGACTTCCTTTAGTGTGGAAAAATAATTTAGAAGCAACTGCTAAGAGCGTCGAAATGAACGCCGGAACGTTACGCTGCCGTTCACGGTGCGTAAATCGAAACGCCGGGAATGTACGGAATATTAAGGAAACTTTCGGCGTAACATATCGGCCATTAATCATCATGCCCCGTTACGGGGTAGGTAGTCGCCTAGCATTTCCCCTCGGTGAAATGGAAATTGCCCTAATGCGTGTACGGATGGTATTCCCCGATATTCCTCGGTATACACGAGCAGAATTTCAGAGTACTCGTATGAAACATAGTGATTTTCCCTACCACGAAATGTAGCTGCATATGAGAGTGAGAGTGAGAGTGAAAGGGGGGGAGAGAGGGGGAGGGAGGGAAGGAGAGAGGGGGAGGGGGGGAAAGAGAGAGAGAGAGAGAGAGAGAGAGAGAGAGAGAGAGAGAGAGAGAGATACATATGTATCTTCGTAAGAGTAAAGTACAGGGATATTACCATTTTTCTCGAACCCCCTTTCGAGTTCGAGAAAAATGGTAATACCTATCCCTGTACTTTATCACTGAAGATATACCTAAGTCAAATGTCTTAGAATCTCTTACGGATTAAATGTAATTAAACAAATTATAGCAGCTCTTTAATTTCTAAATTAATGTTATAAAATCGCTAAGAAATTCCCGCTCAAATTTTTTTACACCAAACACAAAAAGACCGAGAGCCAATTGATCATGCTATAACTGCTGCTACTTCTTTTTTTGGAACACATGGCGCGCATCTACTTATGTAATTTAACTTTTATTTTCGCGGTTGGTGCCACCTGCAGATCCTCGCCACTTTCTTGTCGTATACCCTTTTTATTAGTCTAACGAGCATCTGGAGCGTCTTGAACACTGTTGGTTTAATTTAGCAAATGTGTGTAATAGTTACTTACTTCCTTAAAAAATTGATCAAATGTTTTAAAATTTTCGCAAAACTTTTTAACAATAAAGAAATAAGATATATAAAAATAGATTTTTATAACTTTCTAGTAAAATATTGTAAAAGAATCCAAATAAAATATATATCTAAATAATAAGTTTCTAAACAATCTATCTAAACATCTTTTATGATTTTCGAAACACTTGTGATCAATTTCCTAAAAAAAGTCACTATATTTTAATAAAAATCTTATTATACAGCTTTAATTAGTTTTCTGATTAGAAAAAACCAAATGCATATAAGCACAATATCGATATTCATTTTGGAACATCTTAACATCTAAACACCCTGTCTTTCAAATTTACAACACTTACGTAACGCAATCTTCATCTTCGCGGATGTTGCCGCGCCTGCGGGAGATTTTTCCTTCTCTCCTATCTTCCTTTTTAATCTAACAGACGCCCGGAGAGTTTCGACGACGCTGGCTCGTAACGGACGTATACAACGGCGCGTTAATTACTGGGCGCAGCGGTCGGAGGAGACGGGATTCGCGATTCGACGAAAATTCACGACCCCCGACTTAACGGCTCTTAGAAGCGTGTAAACGACAGTAACATTGCGTGCACGCTGAACGCAATTAATTCTCGGCACGTGACGTCGGTCATGCGCGTATAATTAGCAGTGCCTGTTTCACGGCTGTAATAATCAACGTTCGCGTGCGGAGACGTCGTCGTAAAATTTGTATCGACTGATTTGTAACTTTCGACGGTCCTCCTTTGGCTCGAGGCTCGCCTTTGTTAAGGCAGATCAATGTCTTGTCGATTAATATGCATGAGACAACATACAGGGTGTCACGGTATTCCCTATCTTAATTTTAACGATGGATTCTCAAACCCCAGTTTGAAGCTCATTTTTCGTTGATTAAAACACCAGAGCATCGAGCTGTTTGTTAATAAAATCAGAGGACGTGAAAAACTATATCGTAAAAAAGATTACAAAAGTGGATGTAGGAGGACAAAGTTATGATATAGTAACGCTAAACGAGTAAAGACTCTAAAAATACCTGCCAATTATCTATTAATTCTTATCCTGATAGATCGTGATTGCCTTACAGAAAAGATTTGAGCAATTTTTCAATTTCGTCTGAATTTTTATCGTTAAAAGTCTCGTATTATAAGATAAATTTCGTGCATACACGGTTCCGGATTCGTTTCCGCGCGTGCGAGCATGAGGCGATTTTTCATCTGGATTGCTTTCGTAATAAAGAGGAAATAACTTAAGCGCTCTGTATGATCTACGGCTTGTACGCTAATCGCGTATATGCAAATGTCACCCTTATCTGGTACACACGTACACGCCTGGTACACGTGTACGGTTTGATGTACATCGCTCCGGCGCGGGTGGTACAACACGCGACGTAACTCGAGATTTCTCATCGGATCTTGATCAACGATTTTGCGGGTATTACATAGCCGCGCGCACGCGATCGTAACGAGTTCGTTCGAGTGTATGAAAATTTCACTTTTCCCCTTTATTTCCGTGCCAACGCGAATCAATACTTCGCCATTCACCACGCTCTGTTATTTACGAAGTTTCTCGCTATCCAATTTCGCGAATAAAACAGCGGTAACGGTGAAATCAGAGTAGAACATTTTATCTTCTCGACAAATTGGACTCTTGGGTACTTAAAAATTTTCACTTTTGCAGAGAGATCACTTCCATTTTGGTATTGTCGGAGACCTCAGGTCATCGGAAAGAAAATCACGACTATCGGAAACATATATAAGTTTGTGATCTTTAGTAAGTTTGTGTCTTTGTTAGAAAACTCTGGAGTTTTGAAACATTCGAGTTTTAAGATTATGGGACTTTAAGTTTTAAAAGGGGAAACTAAAGTAACTTCGGATTGCGAAACCGTGCGTAGAATATTTTATACTTTCGAAACAATTATAATATTGGAGATATTTGATGCTATGATATTTAAGTTATTTAAGTTCAAGTGAAGAAACATTGGAAGACTTATGTGTTTTATATTATGAGAGCAAGACAAATGTAACGGACTATCTGTCGCCGTCAACGATCGAGTTCGGGGTCTCTGGAGAGAGGTATCGTCGGAAAAATAGCGACTCCGATTCCACGGCAATCTCGCATTTCCGTTTCTTCCTTCTGCGAGACCTTCCTGGCGGCGAGAAGTCAGCCGGCTCTTCCTGCGGGACGCACGTGCGACGGATTAAAAGCGGACGGAAATTATGGCGGTGGCAGCGCCGCTGGGAATCCCTCCCCGGACATCCCACGGGACCCCACGTCGCCGGAAATAAAGGTGCCAAGCTACTGGCTGAAGGGAGTGGTTAAATTCACTGACACTGCAATGCGGCGGGACAGAGAGAACTCCGCGACCCCTCGACGCGTGAGTTCCGCATGGACCGGCGACCGGCGCCCTTCTTTCGGTGCCCGAAGGGGGAAACGGAGCGGTGATAACGTTTGCCCGCTGTAAAAGTGTTTTCCGTAATCATCGGCGGAGATGCAAACCAAATGTGCAAAACCGAAGGATGCGGAAATGCAAATCCGAAAGATCAAATCCGAAGATTTTACAAATCGAAAAGTGAAATATCTACGATTTTTTAAGATCCGACGTTTACTTCGAAAATTCGCAGCTCCAAAGGAAACGTCACATGAAAAATGTCAAATCCTTCTAATGACGATCTAATTATGAACGACCGCAATTAATTTAGAATTGATCGCGAGCTTGAAAGTTTCGAAATATCCAGTTTTTGCATTTTGAAAATGGAGACAAAGTTTGCCGGATGTCGGGGGTTTCGTGGATTTCGAGTTTGCGAACTCCGAGAATGTATAATTAGGAATGAAATAGCAGAGCCACGGAATATTCATGTCAATTCAGAATCTGTCTTCGTGTATCGCGGCCGTCGGCATCTCGCACGCGAGCGAGGCACACTTGCATAACTCCATCCGTGGAGAGTGCATGCATGCATAATGATCAAATAGCTCTTTTTCTCCATTAGAGATTGTTCTCGCGGCAGGCAACAACGGAGCGCGTTGTGCTCGACGCACGCGTACTTAATTACTTAATTAAGTAACGCGAGAACATGCCTGTGCATTAGAGCCAACACTATCATTTGCTATTTCTAAAAATAAACGACTGGAAAAAGAGATTTTTATATACCGATAAAGAGATAATTTATGCTCCTTCTTTAAGCTGGAGGTCTTTAAACTGGCTTTTGTGTCAGCGGAAGCTCGCTAAAGTTCGAAGAAGTTGAAAGAAGTTGGAAATAATGGTGCTGACTGTACGTTCGCGATGTGATTTAGAGTTCCTCTCGGCCGAAACACATTCTTCCGTTCTGGTTATACGCGAGGAACCACCCTTCAGCCCAAGGGAGCTATGCCGCCGATTCAACAGACATTCCTTATAAGGGGAGGGGGATTGCCTTTTGGGTAGGGCGGATTGCCCCCCGGATGGTATTTTATGATATAACGACGATTGTGGGTGCCAACTGATCCTTGCTCTCGATTAAAGTCAAGCAGGGACGAATATACAAAATGTATTGCTTAAGCCTTAAAAAATGGGGTTTGTTTAAGTATAATTTATTCAATGTTAGTTATTTACTTGATAATTTAAGCGTTTCTGCATTTCTAATTAAAACAAAAAATAAAATTATGGACGTACCTACAATGAAAAGAATCAATTTCTTTTCCTCTCCTTCCAGATATTTTTCCTTTAGATTAATTTATCAAAACGGTTTGAAAGGGTATTGTAGAATGAAGGATTACAGAGTCTAAAAATAAATCGTTAAAACGCACCGGCAATTTTCCGGGCGCGCGCTCGCGATGATTGTGTCCTCATTTTTGACACTTCATCGCGACAAGAAGATCCCTTCGTTCCCGGGGGATGATTCCCCGATGATGACGACACGTCAGGCTCTTGCGGGTGCGGCATTGCAAAAAATTCGCTCCGAGGATAGTACAGGCGTGACTCATGCGCGACGACGAATACGCTTTAATTAGAAAGCCCGTGTAATTTTTGTCAGCTCGAGCGACGAGGAGCGAAGTGGCCCCAATTTAGACTCCGCGCTGCCGCGCCGGTCCGTTATAAGGTTCGCGATTTAATCCGGCGCCCCCCGATGACAGACCTTTCCCCGGAGGGGGAAAGGCGCGATAAATCGGGAACAAATGGCCGGCAGTAATTAGCAAAATGAATACGTATTTGTTCGCGTTTTGTTTTTTCCGGCGACATATCGACGTGTCGAAAGCGATACGGCGCTATTTAACTCTTCCACGTTAAACGCGACCGAGTGACGCATATGTTTATCTTGGGGAGAGGACGTTTCGCCGAAAGACCGTTTTAAAATACGCGGCCGGATTGCCGTTTCCCATCTGCGCGGTTTTGACATCGGATGTATTCCTTTCATTTGCGAAGAATAATCGAAAGTATACCCAGCGGAGAAATACCGTCGTGTAAAACGAAGATTATATATAAACTGCGAATGAATCGAGAGAAATTACCTACCAAGTTTGCTAGACAATTTAAATAATACCGATATTAATCTTAAGACGGTAGATTTTGCGAGCGATGCTGTTTACGCTGCAGAATTCACGCTGCTAACTGCAGCGAAACAAAACTCGTTAATTAAAAACAACATTATCCAGAGGAGTAATGAAGCGTTGCCTCACTCATCGCGGGCAACTCCGCGCTATAGTTCCCTTTGTTGTAGCAGCCTGAATGCCGAGGAGCCGGCGAATCCGGAGGCGTACGCTTCTCGGATTAATTGCGACTGCGAGTCCTTCGGTCGCGAAGTTACTAATGATGCTCGTTAAAAAGCATTCAGGTCCGAAGTGAGGTAAGTCCACGACGAGTTCGGCACTTTGACGACGCCGAGTCCGAAAACTTTGACCGAAGTTTCGCGAGAACTGAGTTACCTCCCGCACTCGCGAGCTGTGGAAGAGTTAACAACGGCGGGAACGAAGGGGGGGGAGCGAATTAGTTAGGACGCGAATTTGCGAGACACGGGAGTTACTACGCGAGTCGCCGTAACTCGGAGTTGCCGCGAGCGACGGAGGGGAAAGAGGAACGTCTTTTTCAGCGAGTATTACGACGATTGTTCGGTCGTCGTGTCGGACTCTTCTCGACGACGACGACAACGCTCTCCTTTCTTTCCTGCAAAACTTTCCTATAACGCGTTGTTTTCTCTTAAAGCAAGACGCAACTCGGTCGCTCGACGCAGGGAGAGAACTCTTAGAACTTCGTCCCTTTCATCACGATCGCTTTAACCTTTCAAAGTAATTTCCAGTCAATATTCGAGACAATTTTCATTCGATATTACATCTTCACTTTAGCGACCTTATTTCTGTGCCGACACGGGGAAAAGTGCTCTTATAACTTCGTCCCTTCCTTCACGAACGTTTTAAAGTAATTTTTATTCAATATTCGAGACAATTTTCCTCGGACGATATTACATCTTTATTTTAGTCTTCGGCAATCGGTATATATCGATCAATCAAAATCAATCCGCAAAATCTGAAGCTCTCGCTGAGTAAAGAAATTTTTATTACGATAAGAGCATCGGAAGGATACAATTATGCCATGGGGTGAACGATGACGTGGTCGAGGGGGGGAATCGACCTAGATTCGGGAATTCGTCTGATGTCTCCCCCGTTGGGCGCGATGAAAAACGGCGGGGTAGAAAATGTGCGTGCGTGCACTGGGGTGAAGGGGGGTGCGGCTTGTAATATACCGAGACAACCTAAATCCTGCTGGATCCATAGTCGCGGATCAAACTACGGCAGAGATATATACGGGACGCGCGTGGGTTCCAAAATGTGTGGGCGATGAAATAATTATCTATCAGTTACGCGACCACTGTGTATACACAGCGTTCTAATAACGCTGTCGATAGTGGCCGAGCAAATAATGCTCGTAACGAGCGAATGGACAGCAGCTTTGCGTTGGTCGCGTGTTCCATCAAAGCGATTTTTGTTGTAAATTTTACAAATGTACCGACTACGCTCGAATATTCAACTGTAACACAAATTTACAGATCGCAAAACTTAGTTTTTCAAAAGCATTTTTTAAATCTAATTTAATTTCATCGACTGTTGTGTCTTTTTCCTTCTCTCTATTGACGTAGTACGTTAAAACCGCGATTAAAACACTCATCTGCGGAAGAGTATATTCTAGTATGCAAGAGCCGTAAATTTTAATTTGAACGACATCGATCCCCGTATAGCAGTTCCGAAATAAGCTGCGGCGGGGTCCTCGCGTTATCCGCTCGGTCGCGCGATCCCGTCAATTTTTTACCGCTCAATTTATCGCGAACGGACGACAGGGCGGAATGTGAAACGCGCTCTCTCGATCGGAAGCGAGTCCCAGAGACGGGACGAGGCCCCGAAGGACCTCGGTACCACGAAATTTACATTTTCATCATCTCGGGATTCCGCGCTTTTATTATCCCGTCGTCGCGATATGTCCCCGCGGTGTCCCGACAACGGAATCCGCATCGTATTGCACTTCCAGCGCCGATGTAATTCGAAAACAAAGAGCGCCGCGACACGCGAACGGGGCGTATCGTGGAATAATATTTGCGTTTCTGTCGCTGGGACGCGCGGGATTTTTCCCCGCATCGCCACGAAAGCGCGGAATTCGCGTAAAATTGCCTCCCGACCGCGCCGCACGTCAGAGGGATTTCCCGGCAATATCGTCCCTTTGCCGGATACATAACTGCGAACATTTTTGCGGTTTACGTTTTACCGTATAAGTCATACTTTTTCAATATATATTTCCGCGTATTTAATTTGCCGTGTCCAATAATCCCGCCTGTTACGCGCGTATCGCTGTTAAAGAATAAAAAACAAAATACACTTGTTATCTCAATTTCATGTTGTAGCAAACTAAATTTCCTGTATTATAATATAAAAAATGGAGTTCAAAGCGGAATTAAAATGTAAGTCGGTACTACTAAAATTAAATTAATATAACATGCTACAAAATACATCAAAATAAAAAACTAAAAAAAATAGTTTAACGATATAGATAACATAATGAAGTTTTGCATTAAAGGGAAAGAAGTGCAATTGCGAGTAAGAACCTCGGAGGAATATCTCCCTTTAAAGCGACTGAACGTTCGTCGAGACATTTTCTCAACTCGCATCGGATCGAAATGGTCTCACGTAATTTTCGCCCGCCAATTTCAACTTTCATCGTTCTCGTAGTCGTTTATATTCCTCGCTTATATGTCGCCGTATCGTTGCGTCCGCCCTCGGCGAACAACTTTTCCGCGCTCTCGTACTCTCGTGCTTCGCGAGAGTAAGTAACTTCGGAGTACACGCGCGGGGCGTACACGAGGAGGCGCATGTTGAATTTCTCACGAGGCCCGAGGTCGGGAAATTCGGTCGAAGCCTCCCGGTAGACTTTCACGAGATGCGTGGTTGAAAGCCAGTGGAACGATCTGCATAAGGGGTCGAAGAGGGATGCGCGAGAGACAGGGGGAGCAAGAGAGAGAAAGGACGGCCCCTAGGGTATGCATTTTCCTTCGTTTTACGGTCTCTCAGCGAGAACAAGGTCCAAACGCGATCCCGGGAATCACATCTTCGCAGTTTGTACCGCGTGTGTGAATATTTCACGTCGAAAAGCCCGACCCTAGAGAGAGAGTATATATAGAGCCGTAAAAACAAAGTCCCATACTTACATTCAACGTTAAATATGGTCTGACTTCTAGCTCGAGATTGCATTTTCACGTCAGACACATGGTAAAGTTTGAAATAGGACGGCGACGCCGCGATTAGTGGCGTATAGTTAAATGTGGCGTATACGATTAAGAATCGAAATCGTTGCGTAAGCGACGAATGAATCACGACGGAAAGAGAGCATTTATGAGAGGAAATTGCAAGTCCAAGCTTCAGACGCGACCGGAGAAAAATTATTGCAGATGCGCGTCGAGACGACGAGACGACGCGGAAAGTTTCCACTCGATGTCTGAGACTAAATCTTAAAGGTAAATGATAAAAAGTAACGATAGTAGCATCGCGGAGCATTGCCGAAGAATTATTCAGTATGAAAACGAACCGGCATGCAGTATGCAAAGTGATATTCCCGCGATCCCCTGCCTTGAAAAATTCATAGAGCCCAACCCTCTCGCGTCCCGCGCGCCACAATTGCACCGCAGAGGCGATATCGCGCGAAAAAAAAGGAAGAAACGCACGGGTGGAATTATTGTTGTCGAATAATAGAATAACCAGGCTCGCGGGGATACCGAAAGCGCCTTAAATGCCGGCGAACACGATCGGCCTGATGCGAATATAAAACACCGTCGTGGAAGGGGAGAAAGAAAACTTTTCATCGCGCCTCCATAAATGGCGCTTCGTTAAAACGAAAGGAGGGTGCGAATTCTTTTTCGCGCGTCCCCATCCCCTTTCACCATTTTCAGGGCAACCCCATTTATCACCCCGTTGCCAGGATATCGTGGCGTTGCCGCTAGCGTTCGCGAGATTTGTGACAATGCAAATCAATACAAATACATGGGACAGATATCTCGATGTGAACGACCGGTTAATTTTAAAAACGGTAAACTAAATTTAGAACATCATTCATAATTCCAGTTCTATAGTCGTCTTTCCGATATAAACATTGAAAAACTGTGAGCCAACTTGGTTTGTCGGATTCACACAGCACTTTTTTCAGATCAATATCGAGACATTATTAATTTCGACCATGGGTTTTGGTCAGTTGATGTAATTTCTAAATTAAATAGTTTTTAAATTTTATTGCGAAAAATATTACCCCAGCCAGGGTTTGAACCTGGAACCTCCCGTATACCGTGGCGGGTGTCGTGCCAATTCGACCACTGGGGCTGTGTGGTATAATATTTATCGCAATAACAACTATAAGATGGAGCGCCGATTACTATAAGCTATAACAACTATAAGATCGCAATAACAACTATATAAGATAAGAAGATATGGTTTCTCTTTTCACGTAGAAGTTATTTTTGGTATTCGCAAAAAAAAAAAGAAATCATTATCTATCTAATATTAAAGAGCAGAGTTGACATTAATAAACTTAAAGAGATTAAAATAGAAATTTCCAAGCGATAGAGGATTAATATATAAAAGTACGATCGATAAAACTATCGGTCTGTTCCACCGGAACAGAGCGTGCTTTTCTTGAAAGCTCCCCGTTGAAGCTCTTAGGAGGGGAAAAAAAAGAGACCGTGTATCAGTAGTTGGAAACTGGGACATCCGATGTTATCCTGGCACGGCTCGGAGATAGAAACACGAGTGTCTCGCGTTTAAACATACGACACTTTTGCGGACTCGACTGAAAGCATGGTGACACTTTTAATAAACTGTGGCGAGTCGGACTTTACGATCTTTTAGACTTACAATTATATTATTAACGTTCGCGCACAGAGCGCGGAAGTCACGAAAAGTCCTTTTACCGCGCACGGCCTGTATAATTGCACTCCGCTCGCCTAATTGCTCGCGATTGTGCGTCGCGATGAACGTAACGTTGTAAAATTTGCGGCTATGCGCGAGCTTTTAGCGGGTTCGCAGGTGGTCAATGGAGCTTTCAGCTCGCGTAGACTTTCCCGATGCGCTTTGCGTTCTCACGCGTCATTAAATTCGAATCGAGATGCGTTTACGCGACCACTTTTCCCGCTGGTGAAGAATAAAGTGCCGACCAATGAAGGACGTTATACTGCCTCTTTCGAGCGATTGACAGAGAAACGGTAGCGGTGTAACGGAACAATGATAAAAGGAAATGCGCTCAATGCGATTGCGATGCCGGGTCCGCTGTCGTTCGCGTTTAACGCGATTTATCTTGTTTCCCTTGCGCGCGAACGTCGGAACGCGCGTGCAGTCCAAGGTCTTCCCATACGAAAGGAATTAGATTAGTTCGTATTGAGTTTGCCGCCAATATTGGCATTATCGTTCCTGGAATTATTTATAGAATGATCGATGCGTCCTATTTAACCCCGGATGGCAGAAACAGTATCCAACGCGGAGCCTTTTAACTACAGGCTAAGGATTTTATCGGATTATTGCCAGTTACCGTAAAGTTCTCACGCTAACTTTGGATTGAAATCTGGAAAAAGATCGGACAGAAATACCGAAAAAAAAAAAACAAAGGAAGTAGAATTTTAATTTAGCTCCATTATTTTCCAAATATATCCTAAACTGCTAAACTTTAATAACTGAGATTTCTACAAAAATAATTCTTGATATACATTTGATATACATTTTTATAGCAGAAACAAATCACAGCACCGTCATCTGCAATAGGGACGAAATTGCATTATTCTCCTTTCAATTAAAGAAGCCTCGCAATATCTGGCGTCTGTGGTTTTCTTTGAAATGAAAATTTTGCTTATGGTATTTAGATTTAATTAATGAGATTCGGGCAATCCGCGGGAATCCGGGACGAACTCGCAAAACGCTTTCATTATGCTCTCTTCTTCCGCGCGTTTAATTGAATTTGCCAGCGAGAAGGCCAGTGAGAAAGGGACGTAAATTCGTGGGGTATTCTTTCGCGGAGCTCTCCTTTGAGAGTACCAGCCACCATCACTGACGAAAACGAATTTCCCCGGCGTGGCGAACCGAGAGCGAGAGAATGTGCCTCTCCGAGTTTTTTTTCTCACCGCCTCCACTCGCCGGCACCGATGAAGCCGTAAATCGCCCGCTATCGCGATACTGCGAGCCGACGCGGCGTCGGAAACGCGGGCGAACAACACGGAAATCGAGTATCGCCATCGAGCCGGCGCAATCGTCCGCCAAGTTTTAAGCTCTTTTCGGGGTGGCCAAAGCTGCTCAAAAATTAATTTGCATTCCGCCCATCCGATAATCTCCCCGCGCGTCCCCGTCCGTTCTCTTAATCCTCCCTGCTCGATCAGTCATGCCGCTCTCTTCTTTTTCCGTTTTCCCTCCCCCCCCGTCCCTCGGCCCTTCGTCTCTTGGGCCGAATCAATCCACCGCACCGTCGTGGGCAAAGAGCCAATCGTTTGCGGTGCAATTTCATGCGGATCAACGCAGAGCCGGGAGGGAGCTACCTGCACGTCGACGAAAAAGAGAAAAATTGTCTGGCGGAAGAGGAATAGGGAAAGGAAAAAAATTACACAGAGAAGGAGAAGCCACGGGGAAGTGATTGCGACTTTTTGAAGAGATAAAGATACACACCGGGAAAGAAGAGAGAGACGGAGATAAGAGACAATCGATCAATTTCTGGAAATATTAAGGACCCTCTGGCCGCATCGGCTGACGGATTATTTCAGCTAGATGAATTTTGCAAACGTCGCGGTGTCCCGGTTTCTCCACTCGTGAAAATATAATAATTTAATCTGTCCGTGGAAACGAAAACACATCTTTCGCGATAATTGAATGATAATAAATGCATGAGATGTCAGTATAAAAGGAGATGTATGTTAATTTAAGAAATGTAAACCGATGAAACTTGAGATAAAATCTCATCAAAATTTTATCTGCCATTTTTTATCTCTTTTTATCGTCACCGTGTGACTTCTTCCCGGGAAATAAATCTCGAGATGAGTTTCTTCTGCAAAATCCACGAACAATCTGCGAGTTTATACCCGGAAAAAAGTTAAAAATAGAAAACTTGCAGAAACATCGTGTATACACATAATACGCGAAAACCTTCCGTAGAAATATTTTAATCATAGAGACGGACGAAATGAACGCAGGGACTGGATATAAACGACGTTAATGAACGCGTTAATTTTTTCAACACCGACGATGTAGCCGCAAGACAACGTGGGATGAGGAAATAGGCATTATATTCTTGCGCTTCTTTTTTTGCACGGACGGGGAGAGAAACGAAAACGAACGGAGATAAAATATAAAATGTCCGAAGACAATAGCCGGGCCGGACAGGAGGTGCACCCCTTTTTCTAACGCGCCGCTTTCAGTAATTTCATTCAAGCCTGTCCCAGGATATAGGAGGCCAGGACCCTCGTATATTGAAACTGTATCGTCCATTCTCCATTCATACACGCCTCGCTACAACTCAGCGCCACAATAATGCAGACGAGATACTCCGTTTGTCTATTCTTTTTTTCAGTGCCACCGCGAAAAGAATGACATTGCCATCCGTTACATCGTGCTTTCACGAAGGAATTTTAATTCGCCATCCGCCACTTTCAATCCCGCGTTTTTTATCTATTTCTGTTTAAGCCACGAAATTTGAAATTTCACTGGACGTCGCGCATAAACGAAAAAATATTCTAAACGTTGGTAAAACATTTCAGAATATTTTTAAAAAATAAATCTGTCGTATAATTGAATACAAAGGTATCTAGAAAACGACATTATGTAAAATAAAAATAATTGAATTCTAATATTTTCTCGCACGTATAATTTTTTCATCAAATTAAATATAGCGAATTGGCTTACCATTATTTAACATATTATTTTGTTTATCTCGAAAATGTTAAAAATTTTAAATTATATATCATCTTGATTTATTATTTGATGACTGATGTCTGCAGTTTTCAACGGATCTACGACGAGCGATTGATATTAACGGCGCCGCGTATTGAGCGTGACGAATTGCTCGTAAGGGGCATTAATTCGCGTGAGTGCGGATTCGAGTTCTGTTGAATCTTGGATTATCCAGCCAACGTGAAATGGTCCGAGAATAAATTCAAGATAATCCCCGCTGTATCTCGTCTCGTTGATTTCCGTCTCGAGTGTGCGGTTTGGCGGCAATCGAGCCCGATATTAAACGAAATCGTAATAAAGGAAGTACGTAATCGAGCTATAATTGATATTGCAAGACTGGGAATGGATGACCATTAATCTCACAGAGCAAATCCAATTTCTCCTTGGATTAGACGGAATAACCTAAATATTCGTAATATATCTCGTAATATCTTGTACTCTGTAAAATTATTTCTAAATTTATTCTAAATTTCAACGTTTTTTCTCATTATAATTTCTTTAGTTCCTTATTTCTATAAAATTCTTATCTTCGAGTATAGATATATCTAGTGTTTTTTTTTAAATATCTAGTGCATCATTATATCAAAGGTGCATCATTATAAAAAAAAATTTTGCTGCAACAGCAAATCTATTTGTTAAATATGGGACAACCATCATTTTTTGCTGCAAGAGTTAATCAATTTTGCAATAAAAGCTAAACATTTTGTTGTAATAGCAAACAGTTTTGCTGAACTTTGCTGTTGCAGCAAAAGGTTTCGCTATTATTGCAAAATTAATTAGCTCTCGCAGCAAAAAATGTTATATAGTTGTCCGTATAGTAGCAAATCCTTTTTTTCCGTGATTATGTATAAATTTTAATAAATAACAATGCATAAATTACAACCGCGGTATACCGTGTAATGTGATACAAAGAGGAGGCGAATCGATCTCGGGGCACAGACCGTAACGGAATTTACATCTCTCCGATATCACGCTTATGGCCAATTTAACCAGTCGTAACCATCCCCGCGCCAGGTGTTCGCTGGCAAGTCGATAAATATAATCCACCCACTCGCCCACTTTCCGCCACGATAGAATTCCGCGAGTTCCTTCGAAGCCGAAATGAAATCAGCGTCGTCTCGTATTCGACCGCCGAAACAACTCGTCGTGTCGAAGCGCGCGCAAACTTCCCTTCAGCTCGTATTTTTTCCGATGCGGAAAAAAAAATTCTCTCTGTATAACGGAGGCTGTAATTTCATTAAAGGCCGTTGGCCTGGCCGGTAGCGCACCCCCGACGACGAGGTAAAATTCGAATTTCCATACCGAGTGGTGGTTACGCGCGGTAAAGCCTTTAGTGGCCAAATTCTCTCTTGCTCTTTCTCTTCTTTTCCTCTCTCTCTCTCTTTCCTATCTCTCGGTGCTTTCGGCACACGAGCGAACATGTCGCGATATATACGGCGATCAATCAATTCGTCCGAGTGAATCAAAGGTTGAAAGGATCGTCAGAACGAAGGTTGTCAGCGAAATATTCTCTTTTTTTATGCCAAACGTGAAAGATATCGACTTGTAAATAATGAAGACACGACGTCGATATATTAGAAATAAAAAAAAATTAATATTTTTCTCGCTTTATACAAGAAACATTGAACTGCCGTTTATGTAGTTAAATAATAAAATGATTATATTACTTGAGATGTTGACGCAAGTAATTGACAATAATTACATTAATACTTAAATAATTATTTTTAAATGACTTGGTCCGACTTTTTCTAATTCTGTATAATAAACAATTCTACAGGAACTTTATTTGGCTATTGTAATATCGCTTGATGGCACCATTAGGGTTAATATCGACGAATGGACTTCAACTTCAGCGAGTTGTCAAAATTCGTGTCACTCACGGTGGACAATAGAGAGAGAGAGAGAGAGTCGGGACTTCGATGAGTTTTCCGAAGTCGGGACATCTCCACCGCGTACGGCGGTCGCGATCAAGAGGGCGCCGGGAG